>NW_020174705.1:1937304-2014756 GCF_003031525.2 Neophocaena asiaeorientalis asiaeorientalis | reverse complement strand
TTGGCATTTTGTATTTCTTCCATTCCTGCTGGCGGGAGGTTGACCGCTTCCCATGCTTATTGGGCTATAAGCATCGCTCCTTCTGCGTGTTGCATGTTCACGGCTTATGTATTAACATCAACCATTTGTGTCGCAACATTTTCTAATTTGTTGCTGCCTTTTAATTTTGTGGGATTTTTCCCCCCTGCAGATGGGATTAATGGGTTATATCTTTTCCTTTGTTATTTCTTCTTAGAAAGTACTTCCCTACCCAATAAGTAAAAGAATATTCATCAATTTCTTTTGGTTTGCTTTGTGATTTCACGTAGGTGTATAGGTATCGAAGAGTGCCTTATAGGCCAACATACTCAAAAAATGTTATGTGTGGGAATTCCTTGGTGGTCTCGTGGTTAGGATTCAGCACTTTCCCTGCTGTGGCCTGGGTTCAGTCCCTGGTCGGGGAACTGAGATCCTGCTAGCTGTGCGGCATGGCCAAAAAAAAAAAAGATTATTAAAAAAGAAATGTTACATGCGGGGAGAAAGGGTGTGCAGGGGAAGAACAAAGCCTAACTTTTTTTTTTTTTGAGAAGGCATCTCAAGGAGCTAACCTTCCTTTGCTCCTCCCCTGTACAGCACAGAGGTGATTATTTAGAAACAAATTATCTAGAAAGTCACTGAGAAGTGACTCATCACTCGGTCTTTTTCTTCAGGTTTGAAAGTCTTTTTGCTAAACTGGAGAAGAAGCAGAAGGAGCTGGGCATCGCCAGCTTCGGGGCCTCTGTCACCACCATGGAGGAAGTCTTCCTGCGGTAAGTAAACGTGCGTCTGCATCTGTCTAGGGCTCAGCCTTGATGATTTTTCCAAAGTGTGATAATAAAGCAATCCCCTTGATTGTCATCTGGAACACCCATCTGAGGTGGACCTACAGCCCGGGGGGGTGGGCAGCAGGGCAGTGGGCCGGCTGTCAGGACCCAAGTTCACATCACAGCCCTATATTAACACTTGCACAGACTCAGCCAGGTTCCTGACACGCGCAGTGACTCAGACAGCAGAGCAGCCGAGCTCTGATCACTGGAAACTCCATTCCCACGTTGTGAGTGTGTTGGCATCTTCCCTGGGGCCCCTCCCGGGAGCACCTCAGCAGCATCAGGCTGGCCAAGCTCCTCTCAGGTCTAGGTAATGATCCCAGAGTGTGTTTCCATCTTTGATGAAGATGTGAAATTTAGCCTTCACCCCTCAGAACTACGGGGTGAGCTCCAGACGGTTAATACATTGGTCAAACATTGCTTGAATGCTTTATTTAGCAGATACAGTGCTAAGAACAAGAAATACAAAAACTGTGAGATAGATGTTTTTCCTTGAGGATCGCATACCCTACAGGAGGCAACAGGATAAGTGAATATAAGTATAGTGCCGTTTGAGTCGGGTGGCTCCCTGGCTTCGGTGCGGCGCCAACACCAGGCTCCGCCACAAGGCCTGGCAGCCTTACCACCCACCCGCCCTCCATGCACCCGTCTCTGTCGCACCTGTCCCAGTGTTGCCCCTTCTGGAACACACTCTTCTGCTCCCTGGTCTCAGAGTGACAGTGAGCACCCCGAGCCGCGATGTCCTGTATTGTGACAAGCCCTCCTGGTGCTGCCATCGTGCCTCAAGCCCCATCCTGTCCCTCTGGAAAGCCCGGGTTATAAATGCTGACTTCGATCAGTCTCCCTGGGAGACCAGGAGGCCCCCATGTGCAGGGCCCTGTCTAGTTGTCTCTCTCCTGGACTTTGCTTGGCTGCCATAGCTGGTGTCCTGGAGATACTTATCGATGAATGAGTGAATGAACAAATGAAGTCCCAGCTGATGGAGCAGATGGCGCTCTGCTTTAGTGCCCCTGACAGTCGCCCGCCTTTGCTGCCCCTCTCCCTCCCTGAGGAGCCGAGTTGTGACTGGGCCTCCATGTCTCGACCAGGGTTGGTAAGCTGGTGGACACCAGCATGGACATCCAAGCCATCCAGCTCCCTGCCCTGCAGTACCAGCACGAGAGGCGGGCGAGTGACTGGGCCGTGGACAGCCACCTGTGCGGGATGATGGACCCGACTGACGGCGTCGGCACCCTGATTGAGGAGAACACTGCCGTCAGGCTCAACACCGGGGTGAGACTGCGCGACCTCGAGCACTGCGTGCGTTAGAGGCCGCGGGGGCAGATGTGAGCATAGGGAGGGTCAGCACTCTGGGAAGAGGGCAGATTACAGCTCGTGCTCCCATGGGCTGGCAGGCAGAAGGAAAACCCGGAACATTTTAGTCGAGTACCTGTCGTTTCTCGTTGTTCTAACCTGGCCACTCACAAATAAGTGTGAACACTGCTTATAAGGCTGACAGTGCCCCGTGTACCGAGAGCTTAGAGCTTGCTATGTGCCTGGCACCCAGTGAGACAGAGGGCAGCACCAGTCCCATTTTACAGACAGGAAGCTGAGGCCTGGGCCAAGGTCGAATGGGTAGCACATGGCGGAGCTGGGCTCTGGTCCCTGCCGGCCTGACCTGCACTTAGAGGACAGTGAAGGGCTGAGCGTGGGGAATATAGGCAGTGGGGGGAGGTTTGTCCATTTCCTCTGCTGTGAGGTTGGCCAGAGTCCTCTGACCAGGAGCATGGGGAAAGCAGAGGCCTCAGCTCCCCTCTGGGATAACAGAGGTTCCCTTAACCTCCTTCGATGGTGGAATAGTGCCTGCCCTGCCGCCACAGCTGATGTGAGACCCCCAGGGCCCATTTGGGACCTATGGGGATGTGTTCTTGTGAGTCTTCCATGTCATCGACTGGGCCCCAGGAGAAGCCCTGGCTCATGTGCAGACCGTGCCTGCTGCTGGAGGGCGGGGTCAGGCACTGGCTCTGTGGTGGCGGTTGTATCACCCTCATCCCCTCTGTCGCAGCTGGCCCTCCACTGCCAGCAGTTCTGGGCCATGTTCCTGAAGAAGGCCGCATACAGCTGGCGGGAGTGGAAGATGGTAACGGCCCAGGTCCTGGTGCCTCTGACATGCATCACCCTGGCCCTCCTGGCCATCAACTACTCCTCCGAGATCTTCGATGACCCCCTCCTGAAGCTGACCTTGGCCGAGTATGGCAGAACCATCGTGCCCTTCTCGGTTCCCGGGACCTCTCGGCTGGATCAGCAGCTGTCAGAGCATTTGAAAGACATGCTGCAGGCTGAGGACCAGGAACCTCGAGAGGTGCTGGGTAAGGGATGTCCCCAGGCGGCTTGGGGCCCAAGTTGTGCTGTCAGATCCTGCCTCTCAACCAAGGCACTGTGGACATTTGGGGTGGTTCTTTGCTTAGCAGCATTCTTTGCTTAGCAGCATCACCCCACTCCAGACATTGCCAGGTGTCCCCTGGGGGAGAAAATCTTTGCCCTGAGTCAAAGGAAGACAAAAGTCCACATCTCTAGGGCTAAACTATGTCCAGGCAGTCATTTACAGAAGTCAGATTCTTCAGGACCATTTACAAATGAAATGTAAAACCTCAGCAATGTTTATGTTACCTTTTTTTGTTTGAGAGAACGGTCACGATATGCCTTATGTGACATGGTGTTTTCTTACCACATCCTAAAACTGAAACTATCTCGTGTCCCTGGCGGTGGCAGTTGGACACTGCCCTGGCTTTAGAGCAGGCATCGCACTCTAGTTAAATGGAATATGCTTGAAGTTTTTCACGTTTTTCTGCTCCCCTCTCACTTCCTGGCCAGCAACTTTGAGGTTCAGCACGCTGATGGTTCCAAAATCTTGGCAGGAGTCAGGTTCCTCTTTAGGAAAATGTCGAACGTGTCAACGGCCTAGAGCAGGCCGGCACTGCCAGGGGCACCGCTGCCAGAAGGAGCTGCTGCAGCCGGAGTCCCTGCTTGGCCTGCCAGCGATCAGGGCCCTGAGTAGCCCTACTGACAGTGGTGGGCACCTTGTTTGTCACCCCCATTCCATCCTATCTTGTTTTCTGGCTGTCACTCAGCCTGGTGTGAAGATTTCAGGGCTGTCATGGTGCGTGGTGGCTCCAGGGATTTAGAACAGTACCGTAGATGCCCAGGCCTGGGAGGGTGTGGAAGGCCAGACTGCCTGCTCCCTCATGGAGCGTGGGGACTTTCAGTCCTGAGCACCGTACTGTGGGTGACTTACACTGCACCTAACGCATCTGACCCTTTTCCTTGTTGCCAAGAGCCACAGCACACCTTACCAGGAATCTCTATAACTGTCTCCATTAGGATTCACCAACGGGTCCCTGTCCCCTCGCTGACACTGGGGTCCCACAATGTGGGTGTCATCGCTGTCCCCAGGCGACAGCTGAGTGAGAGGCAAGGCGGGAGCAATGAGCATGTGTGAGATGCTGGTTCCCTGCAGCCGCGCGGCCAGCTCTGGGCTGGGCAGTGTGTGCTCGTGAGCTAGTGGAACTGAATGCCCCCAAGGTCACTCGTGGGTGGGCAGCTGACCCCACCCCCATCAGAACCCCCACTTGCTCTGTGCCACAGCTAAGGAGCAAAATGACGGGCCTGGCATGATTAGGATTCTGTTGCTGCCCTTGGGTTGCAGGAGAATGCCAGGCATATAGGCTGCCCAGAACCCAACTGCCCAGAGAATCTGGTGTGAAGTGGAGATTCGCTGGAGCTCATCCGCGTGCCAAGAGAACAGCTCCTTCTCCCAGGGCCTTCTCCCTCAGGCCACTATTTTTTAAAACTCTTTTTTTTTTTTTTATGATTATAAAAGGGTACTTACGGGCTTCCCTGGTGGCGCAGTGGTTGGGAGTCCACCTGCCGATGCAGGGGACACAGGTTCGTGCCCTGGTCCGGGAAGATCCCACATTGCCGTGGAGCGGCTGGGCCCGTGAGCCATGGCCGCTGAGCCTGCGCGTCCGGAGCCTGTGCTCCGCAACTGGAGAGGCCACGACAGTGAGAGGCCTGCGTACAGCAAAAAAAGGAAAAAAAAAAAAAAAAAGTGTACTTATGCCTTCTATGAAAACTGGAAAAACAGAGACATAGAGGGACAGTCCAGTGTAATTGCACCCTTGGAGGTAGCCCCTCACCCACCGCCGTGGTCCTGAGGGCTGGTCCAAGCCCACCTAGGGCCACCCCTCCCTGCACCTGACTGGGAGCTTCACCCTTCAGGCCGCTCAGAGGTTTCCACAGCTCTGACTTCTGGACCCTCACCTCCTCCTGATCCAGCCTCTTCCTGCCACGTTGACCCTGGCCCAGGTCCAGGCCTGTATCTCTGAGAGGCCCTTTAGTGTGTGTATGTGTGTGAACAGGGGGCTTGTGGGGGAGAAGGAAGAGCCTGCCCTGCCACTCAGCTCCTGTGGCTATGGGGGTGTCCCCCCCGAGGCCTTCAGCCCTAGGTCCTGCTGCTCCCACTGCGTGGCCCCATGGTCCGTGGACAGCGTGCGGGTGGAAGGTGATGCATCCTTTCTGCTGTTCCTCCGGCCCTTCAGAGCCCCACAGAGCAGGGCCTCGGAGGGGGACGCAGGACGCTGCTGACTCTGCCATTGCCCACCCCCAGGTGACCTGGAGGAGTTCCTGATTTTCAGGGCCTCGGTGGAGGGGGGCGGCTTTAACGAGCGGTGCCTGGTGGCGGCATCCTTCAGAGACGTGGGCGAGCGCACGGTGGTCACTGCCCTGTTCAACAACCAGGCATACCACTCGCCGGCCACCGCACTGGCCATCGTGGACAACCTTCTGTTCAAGCTGCTGTGTGGCCCTCAGGCCTCCATCATGGTCTCCAACTACCCTCAGCCCCGGAGTGCCCTGCAGGCCGCCAAGGATCAGTTCAACGAGTATGTGCACTGTCCCCTCCCGCCCTCAGGACCCCATCCCTGCATGGTCAGGACCTGGCCCAGCCCAGTCAGGACCCTGCTCCCATCAGGTCGGGACCCCGCCCAGGCCTGACCACCTCGGGCACTGCCAGGGACCCCCAAGGGCCACGGCGGTAAAAACAGCATTGTTTCTGCCCTCAGGAATCTCCCAGTTCTTGGCTGGGGACTCCTGCCCCACATCCTTCTCGGCCTTCCACACTCAGCCTTCCCTTGGACAGCAGATAAGCTGGTGAGACCACAGCCCCCATACACCCAGGCCCCACGGGAGACTCCTGAGGATTTGGAGGGCCGTGCCCTCTTCCCAAATCTGCACCCGGCTCTTGCTGGCCGCTGCCCCTGGGGGATCCGAGTGTCTGCTCCCGTCCAACCTGCAGCACGCAGCTGTTGTGTGTGTTGCTGCCCCTCGGTGGCCTCGAGTCAGGGAGCCCATTGGGCATCTCTGTCCTTAGGCCTGTCACACCATCATGTGTGTGGGACTCTCCCTCTTCCTCGTTGCAAAGTCCCCAGACCTCTGGGGACCGTCCAGAGGAAGCCAGAAAAATCAATGAATTTCAGAACAATCATCCCACCTCAGGGCAGTTAATCATTGGGGGGCGGCTTCATCCTCACTTCCCATTTTAGACTGTGCCCTGACCCTCTAGTGTCTCCCGTCCCCTCTGCTCCCTCCCACCCCCACCACGGAAGCAGAGACACAGCGGCGGTCCTCTGTTCTCACCATGCTGGGGATCAGGCTGAGGAGTTGGGCTTAGTAGGGTGACAGTGGACAAGGAACAGGAGTTTTTGTTTTGTTGTAACAGCTCTAGGAGATATAATCCACCTGCCATACAGTTCACCGGTTCACGGTGTACAACTGAATAGTTTCTAGTGTATTCAGAGTCGTGAAGACATCACCACAATATAATTTTATTGAACGTTTTCATTATCCCTGAAAGAAACCCCGGGACCACTGGTAGTCACTCCCCATTCCTCTTTCCTCCAACTCTAAGCAGCCAGGAGTCTGCTTTCTGTCTCCGTGGATTTGCCTGTCCTGGACATTTCATGTAGATGGAATCAGATACCACGTGTGTGGCCTTTCATGACTGGCTTCTTTCACTCTCGAGGCTCATCCACGTTGTGGTAGCACTTCACTCAGTACATAGCATCCATTTGTCCCAGCACCATTTGTTGAACCTTTTGTGTTGTGGGATGTTTTAAGCTACCGAAGAATAATGCTGTCAGCGCTGGTTTCTGGAACATGTTGCTGGCACCTGAGTGTCCTGCCCACTCAAGAGCGGGGAGACGGCCACCACCCTGATGCTGTGCCCGACAGCGGGTCTGACTGGGGCAGCCAGAGAGACCGAGGTGGAGGTCTCAGATCCATACCTGAGGGTCTGTGGGAGTGGGTGGCACGGGGACAGATTGAAGGCAACTGGGAGAGTGGCACTGCCGTCATTGGGGATAGGATGTCCAGAGGAGGAGCTGTTCTCAGGGGGATGGAATTTTCCTGGTGCAGAGACCCTGAGGCTCTCATGTTCTCCCTTAAACCCTTTAGTGGCTGGGCCACTGCATCACCTGCTTTGGACAGTAGTGACCCAGCACTTGATACCCCCACCTTCCCAGACATGCTGTGCTCTGTCCCTGACCTGTCGGTATGCCCCCTCCTCACCCCCGCAGGGGCCGGAAGGGATTCGACATCGCCCTCAACTTGCTCTTCGCCATGGCGTTCTTGTCCAGCACGTTCTCCATCCTGGCGGTCAGTGAGAGGGCCGTCCAGGCCAAGCACATGCAGTTTGTGAGCGGAGTCCACGTGGCTACTTTCTGGCTCTCAGCTCTGCTGTGGGACCTCATGTCCTTCCTCGTCCCCAGTCTGCTGCTGCTGGTGAGCTGCATGGTGCTGGGGCCCTTCCCCCACGTGTCCAGGGGGCTTGCCTTGGGGACCCTGCGTGGACTGAAACCAGCCTGGGGTCCATGCTGGCAGCTCAGCCCCCGTTGTGGGAGGAGATTGGGAATGCCCTGGCAGCCCCCCTCGCCTGTCTGCACACCCCCAGCCTCTGCCCCACTTTGGTAGGTAGGGCCCAGGAGCAGGTGCCCTGGTGGACAGCTCCCTATTTCCTCAGGGAGGATGCCAGGAGAGCCTTGGAGGTGGGTGGGGGGCAGACACGGCCAGAGGGGCTGATGGGCCTGGGCTCATGCGCCCCCTGAGGGCACGCCGGCCACCTGTCTGTGCTGCTGCAGGTGGTGTTCAAAGCCTTCGACGTGCACGCCTTCACGCAGGACGGCCACGTGGCCGACGCCCTGCTGCTGCTCATGCTCTATGGCTGGGCCATCATCCCCCTCATGTACCTGATGAGCTTCTTTTTCTCGGGGGCGGCCACTGCCTACACGAGGCTGACCATATTCAACATCTTGTCGGGCATCGCCACTTTCCTCGTGGTCACCATCATGCGCATCCCAGGTGGGAGCCAGGAGACCACCTCCCTGCACTCCCATCCCTGCACCCACAGAGCCGCTCAGCTCGATGGGGGAGGCCCAGATGGGGGCACCGGGCAGGCCGGTGGGGCCGCCTGCCAGAGGTGCTGCCCCGGAGCTCTGGTGCCTGATCCCCGGGGGAGGCACAGCTGGCTATGCAGGGAACTCCGGAAACCTGCCCTTCCCGATTGCTCTGTTCTTGGAGGCAGGTGCGGTGTGTCCTCCAGCGCTGACTTGTCTGTGCCTCCTCCCCACAGCGGTCAAGTTAGAAGAACTTTCCAGAACCCTGGACCACGTGTTCCTGGTGCTGCCCAACCACTGTTTGGGGATGGCGGTCAGCAGCTTCTACGAGAACTACGAGACAAGGAGGTACTGCACCTCCTCCGAAGTGGCAGCCCACTACTGCCGGAAACACAGTGAGTGTCCAGGCCTCTCTTGGGACAGCCTGTCCCCCATCACAGGCACAAGGGCCACCTCGCATGGTGAAGCCACCAAAATGCAGGAGATGCTTGGGGCCCCCGTGTGGCAGTGACACACCCTCGGAAGCCCAGTGGGCCCCGCGCCAGCGCATCCTCCACCCTGGGGGCTGAGCGCAGGCACCTCACGGTCCCAGAGAGAGGGTCGTGGGCTGGGACCCCGGAGGGGGAGGGCGCTCAGGGCATGGGCACAGCACCCTATCCCTTGCTTGCATAGACATCCAGTACCAGGAGAACTTCTATGCATGGAGCGCTCCAGGGGTTGGCAGGTTCGTGACCTCCATGGCTACCTCAGGGTTTGCCTACCTCACCCTGCTCTTCCTCATTGAGACTGATCTGCTGTGGAGGCTGAAGGCCTGCCTGTGTGCCTTCCAGAGGAGGCGGGCGCTGGTGAGTGGTTCCGGGGCCCCCGTCTGGCCTCTGGCTGCTCTGCATTGGGCGCCCTCCAACCGAGGTTGGGCTTCCTTGAGGCCACACACAGGGAGGGCCTCAGCACTGGCCACAGCCTGGCTGCGCGTCCACTGGCAGTGCTCACAGCCTGGGAGGGGCTGTGGCCTCACCGTCCCCAGGGGCTCTCTGTCCCAAGACCCTGAAGCCATGGAGTCGAGGGAGCCTGGGGCCTCAGGGACCATGGTCTCAGTGGAGGTGTGTGGACTGGGGCGCCCTCATGTTTGTCACATACATTCTCTCCCTAAACAAACAAAACCTGTTGAAACAGCATTGGATGGACAGGAACCCAGGGCTAATTGGGGCTAAGGTATTATGACTTTTCTAAGAAAAGGGGTTTCATGGTTTTCTCCATGAGTCCTGCACCGTCCTTGTCCCTCAGGTAGTTTGTGTCTCCTCGAGGCAAATGTTAGCCCTTACAGCTGCCCAGCTCTCCTTGTGGGAGGTCTGAGTCGGCACACGTGGGGCTGAGCTGGGGTGAGTAGTTTAGCCCTTCCTCCCATGGGGAAGGACTGCTCTGTTGGGAGCTCACCCTGGTGGTCTTACTCTGGAACAGACAGAAGTGTACACCCGGACGTCGGCGCTTCCTGAAGACCAGGATGTGGTGGATGAGAGGAACCGCATCCTGGCCCCCAGCCTGGACTCCCTGCTGGACACGCCTCTGATTATCAAGGAGCTCTCCAAGGTGAGGCAGGCCCACCCTCTGCGGGTCTACCCCCCGGGCCCCCACCCAGCTGGCTCCCGGCTGTCCGCAGGCCTCCCCACAGCTGTGTTTTCTCCTGGGCACTGTGCAGGTGTATGAGCAGCGAGCGCCCCTCCTCGCCGTGGACAAGGTCTCCCTCGCAGTCCAGAAAGGGGAGTGCTTTGGCCTGCTGGGTTTCAATGGAGCCGGCAAAACCACGACTTTCAAAATGCTGACCGGGGAGGAGACCATTACTTCTGGGGACGCCTTTGTTGGGGGCTACAGCATTAGCTCTGACATCGGGAAGGTGGGTACAGCCAGGGAGGCAAGAGGAAGGGCATCCGGGAGGTAGGGATGGGGCTTGTCTCTGGCTCATGGTTCATGGACAGCAGGACGAGGCAGTGACCACGGCCAAAGGTAAGCAAGTGATGAGGAGAAGACTGAGGAGATTACAGCCCCCTCGGCCAGAAGGGACCAGGCCTGGCAGGCGGGCCGAGACCGGGTCCCTCCCAGAGAAGCAGCTTCTCTGGACCTGGGCACAGAGTGGCACCCACAGAACTCTGCCCACTGGAAAGAACTCTAGTCTGTGCGCATAGATTTATAATAATGGTGTTCTGGGCTGTTCAAACCAGGCGTTCCACCGAGAACCAAAAGCAGGATAAAATGTTAATGACAAACCACATGGTTAAGAGCATCTAAGAGCCCGAGGCATGGTGAAGACCTCCGCAATCTGCAAGCCCCGAGAGGCTCCACTGGAGCGCCCCTGCACAGAGGGCGCTGTGGTCCCAGTGACTTGGTTTAGGGACCTTATCGAGTGTATGGGGCAGAAACAAAGGACCACCGCCGTAGGTTAGGATGAAGCAGGCCACCCTCCTGCTCTCCCTACCCCCGGGGATTGCATGGACGGTTTCCCGTGTGCTGAGCAGGGCAGGGGAAGGAACAGAGAAGATGCCTATGCCTGGGAATGACTGCATCTCCTGAACTGGCAGCAGGGGCTTCCAGGTGGCTCTGCCCCCACACTGCAGCTCACACCCTCTCTGCAGGAAGGCTTTCATCCTAGGCCTCCAAGAGCCCCTCACATAGTGCTTCAAGGCCTGTGAGCAGTGCACAAGCAAAGCAAACAAAGCAGACAGGGTGCTGTGGCTGGAGCCACAGACACAAGGGCTCCACAGCAGGACAAGCCTACCACTTTGGATTTGCCATTACCAGATCCAAATTATAAAACAACTGTGTTACTATGTTCAAAGAAATAGACAAGATTGAAATTATATGCAAGGAAGAGGAAACTGTATCTGTGATCTAGGAAATGGAGGCAAGGTGAGAAGCCTGAAATACGTTTAATCTGGTTCCCGCAAGAAAGGAGAGAACGGAGGGAAAGGTAGTAACTGCCATGGTCATGGCCAAGAACTTTCCCAGACCAATTAAGAACAGATTCCGGAAGTCTAAGAACCCCAAAGAGGTTAAAGAAAAAGAAACCATATGTCTGGAATCCACAGAAACCAGGCTTGCCTGTCCCCACCAGATGCCGAATGTGGCTGGAGGTGGAGGCCTGCCACGCAGCATCCTGGCTGTGCTGAACGTAGCCACTTGCTCCAAGACCAGCTACCATACCATCTGCCCAGGTGACACCCCACCCCAAAGGTGTTGCCAGCAAACATCTCTTAACAGAGGAGGAAAAAGAAAGGTCCCAGCACACATTAGATGTTTGTCAAGCGTCTAATGAACGGGTATCTGTCAGCTGTAAAGCATTGCATGGACACGGTCACTTTGTATAATCAGTGCATTCTTGCACCTGTCTGCCCCTGTGCTGCCCGGGGTAGACTGGTCTCTGGCCTGTCTCTGACCCCTGGGTGGGGGGCAGTCTGGGTCCCGGTGCCTACCCGGCCACTGAGCCAGCCGAGCCCCTCCAGCAACCCCAACAAAGTGCTGCTCGGCAAACTTTGGCAGTGGGAGGCCGCCAGGGCCTGTGCACCAACTGAGGGACCACCCTAGACAGATCCCCTGAGAGAAACCCTCTGACCTGCTGTCTCCTGGCTGTGCTCCAACCCCAGATGCGGCAGCGGATTGGCTACTGCCCCCAGTTTGATGCCCTGCTGGACCACATGACGGGCCGGGAGACACTGGTCATGTACGCCCGGCTCCGGGGTGTCCCCGAGTGCTACATCAGCGCCTGTGTGGAGAACACGCTGCGGGGCTTGCTCCTGGAGCCGCATGCCAACAAGCTGGTCAGGACGTATAGGTGCGCCTGCGTCCCAGCCCCTGCCCTGCCCCCTGCCTCAGTGACCTCAGGCCTTCCCAGGGTGGAGTCAGGCTCTCCATTACCATAGAGCCAGGGGCACTCGGGTCAGCGGCTGGAGCTCCCACCCATCATTCCAGGATCAGTGAGGATTTGGCAGCATGGCCCAGGCAGGTCCAGATGAGAGGGGCTGCCTCTCAGGTTCCTGCCACCTGGAGGCACAGCCAGGACCTCCTGTCAGGCCCCCTTAGATGCAGAGAGGTGGTGTTACTGCTCTGTGTGGGGCTGTGGACCGACCCCCTGGGCACAGCTCTCTCTAGGGCTTCCTACTCTATGAAGTGGGCTTTCCAGGCATGCTCACCTCATTCTTCTTCACCTGAGACACTCTGCCATCACTGGGCCCGGTCCTGTGCTGGGACCCAGGGAGCCCACGCTAATCATCTGCCTTGCCTTCCCCTGCACCCTCTCTGCCCTAGCGGCGGCAACAAGCGGAAGCTCAGCACCGGCATTGCCCTTCTTGGAGAGCCAGCAGTAATCTTCCTGGATGAGCCGTCCACTGGCATGGACCCCGTGGCCCGGCGCCTGCTCTGGGACACCGTGGCAAGGGCCCGCGAGTCTGGAAAGGCCATCGTCATCACCTCCCACAGGTAAAGCCAGGACCGGGGCTGTAGGAGGGGTGGGCCGGGAGGGGTTGGGTGGACAGAAGACCTGTCAGCATCTGGTGAAGAGTCTGAGGAGAATCCCTAGGCTCTACCATGTGGGCCACATCCTGAGCATGGGAATCAGGAACAGCCTGATCTGGGCATCAGTACTTTCCCATGTGCACAGCTTTTGATATGGAGGGTGGGCATCAGCATTCCCCAGTGCTATATCAGGCCTCCACTCCCTCTCCCCAGCATGGAGGAGTGTGAGGCCTTGTGCACCCGGCTGGCCATCATGGTGCAGGGTCAGTTCAAGTGCCTGGGCAGCCCACAGCACCTCAAGAGCAAGTTTGGCAGTGGCTACTCCCTACGGGCCAAGATCCGGAGTGACAGGCGGCAGGAGGCCCTGGAAGAGTTCAAGGCATTCGTGGACTTGACCTTCCCAGGTGTGTGCTGCTGTGCAGAGGTCATCTGTGCGTCTGTCCATCCCTGACCCCTGGGACGAGGGCTACAATTCCAGGGGCCTGGGCCGCCCTCCCCTGGCCATCCAGCCCAGCCCTCAGGGGGACACGGTCTCTCCTTTGTGCAGGCAGCGTCCTGGAAGATGAGCACCAAGGGATGGTCCATTACCACCTGCCTGGCAATGACCTCAGCTGGGCGAAGGTGAGCTTGGGCCCCACTGGACCTCCAGCAGTTGCTCCTTCTCCAGCCAGCTGTTTCCAAGGAGGAATCACTTTCAGTTTCTGCTCTAACACTCACCCTAATATTTGCTAGCACCCTAATATTGCTATTTGGGGGTTTATACCTCAAATATCTGAGTTGGAAAAAAAATGGTGCAAAAAAGGAGACTGGCCCAGAAAGGTAACACGTCTTGCCCAAAGGTCATACTCTGAGCTGGGAAGAGTCAGGAGGAAGCCTGGTGCTGGGGCCTGCTCACCCCGTGCAGGGGTAGGATCTCTGGTGACCTTACCATCCCCTATGGCCATAGGAGTCCCAGACCAGCTGAGGAGCCAGGCCCTGCCTTGTTAACAGTGGCTTTTCTGCTTCCAAAGGTGTTTGGTGTTCTGGAGAAGGCCAAGGAGAAGTATGGCATGGACGACTACTCTGTGAGCCAGATCTCGCTGGAGCAGGTCTTCCTGAGCTTCGCCCACCTGCAGCCACCTGTTGAGGACGAGGGGCCGTGAGGAGCCGGGCTCACGGATGGGCATCCTCTCTCGCTCCGAGTTCACCTCATCCTGCACCTTTATTTCTGATCACTGTTTTCTACAATGGATTCAAGAATCAAGGCACAGTATGGACCGGGTGTGTCGCGCCCTCACGCCGGGAAGCAGCATGGGAACGTCCGCGTCTCAGGCATTCTGAAGCCCGCTGTCCAAAACTCAAGATCCCCACCAAGAGCGTGTCGGGCAGTCTGTGCGGGCAGGCTGCGGGGTCTGGGCGGAGGGCTGTCCCGGAAGGGGCCTCACTGACCCAGGGGTCAAGAGTACCCAGCCATATCCCTGCATTCGTACCTGGCACGGAGCTTCCCAGGGGAGGCCTGCAGGACAGTGGGCATCAGGCTCACCAGGCTGCCCAGGATGGACAGAAAGATGCCTGTCACTGTCCTCAGGGGAGATGCCGCTGAATTAGGCACTGAGGTCTTGGTTTCCAGTGCAGCTGGGTGTCCTGGAGTCCCTCTCCTGAGAGGGTGGACACTGCACCAGACAGAGCCGGCCTTGAGCCCGGTGTCATCCCACCAGCATCTTCCAGAGTGACCAGTGAGGGGAGGGGTGAGCCACGGGCAGGGAGGCCAGTTGGGGACCACCATGGGGCTGAGCGGCCACCCATGGAGGGCACACCTAGTGCGTGGTGACTGTCCGCAAAATAAAGGCTGGGAGGGAACATGACCGTGGTCTGTGAGTCACGAGGTGGGCCCGCGGGCCCCGTCACCCAGTGCAGTCCCAGCACGAGCCTCCTGTATCAAGTTCCAGACAAAAACAAGTGCTCGTTTTTCCCGATACGTAGTCAATTTACAGAACTTGCTGCTGTGGAATAAGCCAAAAATGCAAGTGCACAATCAGGGTAGCTAAATGGCCACCTGGAAGACCCTTCGTCCAGGGTGAGAAAAGAGGCATGTAGGGTTGGCAGAGGAGGGTGTGGAGGTGGGTGGGCAGGAGGCCTTTGGCTCCAGGGCCACTTGGCTTTACACTATTTTCCAGGAGAGTTTTCTTCAGCATCAGCTCCCTTTTATTAATAAGACACACTCATTTCTTATGGCTTTTTTTTTTTTTTTTTTTTTTTTTTTGTGGTACGCAGGTCCCTCACTATTGTGGCCTCTCCCATTGCGGAGTACAGGCTCTGGACACACAGGCTCAGCGGCCATGGCTTACGGGCCCAGCCGCTCCGTGGCATGTGGGATCTTCCCAGACCGGGGCACGAACCCATGTCCCCTGCATCGGCAGGCGGACTCTCAATCACTGCACCACCAGGGAAGCCCAATGGCTTTCTTTTTAACCTTTTTTTTTTAGTGGTTTGAGAGACGGCAATTTTTATTTGTTTGTTTATTTATTTATTTATTTAGCTGTATTGGGTCTTCATTGCTGTGCACGGGCTTTCTGTAGTTGTGGCGAGCAGGAGCTACTTTTCATTGCAGTACACGAGCTTCTCATTGCGGTGGCTTCTCTTGTTGCGGAGCACGGGCTCTAGGCGCATGGGCTTCAGTAGTTGTGGCTCATGAGCTCTAGAGAGCAGGCTCAGTAGTTATGGGTCAGGGGCTTAGTTGCTCTGTGGCATGTTGGATCTTCCCGGGCTAGGGATCGAACCCATGCCCCCTGCATTGGCAGAAGGATTCTTAACCACTGTGCCACCAGGGAAGTCCTCTTATGGCTTTCTAAATTTCTGTGATTTGAATCTCTGTGCCTTTTACATTACCTTAGAATTCATAGGTTTAGAAAAGACTTGTTTTCGTCACTCTGGTTCATTTGGTACAGTTTCAAATTTGCATTTTTATCATTCTCTCAAAGTTTATGAACGTTGCAAATAGTTTCTTGTAGCTCTTTTATTCCCTTTAAGATTCTTCCAACCATCATCATTTAGTTCCATATTATTAAAAAATAACAACAACAACAACTTAGGGGTGGTTGTGGTCCTAATCGTTGCCCAGCAGCAAGCATCTTCTGAGAGGTGGGCTGTGACTTGTCTGCAGGTGTGTGGCAGCTGTAGGTTTGCTGGTCAAGGGAGGAGGGCAGAGGCCAGCATGGCCTGGCCACGTGTCCTCCTGCAGGGCATCCTGGCCTTGTTTTTCAGCCTATGTGTTAAAGATTTAGAAATTTGACATTTTCCCCTTCAATGTCACAAAACAGGGTGTGAGGAAAGGTGCTCAGGACTGAAGGAACAGCATATCTGAGGCACACGCATGAGATCAGATTGCACGGGTCCAGGGAGAGGTGGGTTTGTTGACGGGAGATGAGGTGGAGAGACTGGCAGGATGGAAGCAGGGGCTGTCGTGATCGGAAACCCCTTTTGGAAGACAAGTCAGCAGCCGTGGAGAGGATGATGGAGTCACAGCCAAGGCTGCAGCAGTGGGGACAAGATGGGAGGCACACGGCAGTCAGGGGAGAGGAGCCCACGACTGTATCCACGCGTGGAGCTTGGGCAGTTGCAGGAGAGACAGTTAGGAAGGACCCCAGGAGCAGCAGACAGGTGCCGCTGTTAGGGTCCACGCAGCACCCCCAGGTCATCTGCGAGTCTGCTGGAAACCCACCATTGGGCCCAAGTGTCCTCAAAGAGCCAGGATTGGGGCCTTAGAAGCCCCCAGCCCTGGTGGTTTGGTTTGAGCTGTGGCACCTCCAAGCCCAGGGGCAGGGCAGGACCCACCAGCTCCCTAACAGGAGAGTCGGCCTACCCACACCCCTGCCACCTCCTGCTCCATGCCTATTCCACTTTACTCAGATCTCCAGGCCCAGATGGTCCCTAGAGATGCTGGCCCCAAACAGTTGCCACATCTGCCAGGGCCAAGGTCCTGCCTTCCCTGCCCTGCACAGTCTGGTCCGGGGCTCCAGAGGTCTAGAGACCACGTCAAGGCTGAGAGCGAGGCCTGTGGAAAAGTCCTGCCGGGCCCCACGGTGGCTCAACTGAGACAGTCAGTGGACACATGGGCTGTCCTACAGCCTGACAGCTGCACCCAGAACCGAGGGCCCTGAGGAAGGAGGAGGGCAGCCTTGCGGGGAGGAGGGGAGCACCTCCTCTGCCTTCACCATGGGAAAGGGCTGCCGGGCAGCAGGTTACAGGAACAGCTCCTGTGGAACAAAGACTCTGCAGTGGCCTTACTGCACACATCAGAAAACTACACCGCGGTGGTTTACAAAAGACAAGAGTTTATTTCTCTGCCAAGTACGAAGTCCAGAGAAGGCAATCTAGGCATTCCATTACCAGTGGTCAAGGTCTCAGGGAGCCAGACTCCATCTGCCTGCTCCATCCAGGTGCAGGCCTCCCTCCTCAAGGTCACCTTTCAGGGCCAAGGTGCCAGTGAGACTTCCAGATGGAGTGAGCAGGAAACAGGGTGAGGAGCGGGAGGGCACAGCTGGCCCTCAACGTGCTTCTGCGTCTTTGTCATCATCCAGAATGCAGACACATGGGTGCACCAGACGAGGGCGCTAGGACATGCAGTCTTATATTTACCCGGGCACCCCCGGCAAAAAAAACCTCAATACCGCAAAAAAAAAAACCCAATACCAGGACACAACTGCAGTCTCAACCGTGATTGTAGAAGGCAGGCTGGCTTCCTCAAGAAATTGGTCCCCCCATGCATGCCTTCCTTGTCCACCTGAGCTGGTGAGACCCCGCTTCAGCCAGGAAGACCTGGGTATGGCCGCTCTGGTCCTACCCCAGGGTCCGTTTCCCCATCCACCACCCTGCCAACAGAGTGCCCTAGCCCTTTGGCGGCAGGGGCTCAGAAAAGCAAAACAAACTGGACAGTCTCTTTCTGGGAAAATTCCAATCCCAGATCTTTAGCCTAGAACTTGAGGGGAAGCCAAGGTCACCCAAGTCCCTGGGACCCCTGACCCAGTCTCACAAAGCAGCAGGCAAGTGTGAGGCAGACAGCCCAGCAAAATGGAGGAGTGAGCCAAGGCCAGCACCTGGAGGGCAGGCTGGATGGAAGGTCCGGGGGGTGGCCACAAACCATCTGGGGATGACCACACCCACCAGGTGGAGGAGGAGCTGGCCCTGTCTGCCTGGCCTGGACTCACACACCCCCAGCCCAGCTTGAACTCAGGCCATTCCTTGAACACAGAGGCGGTGACGGCCCATGCCCCAGGGGAGTCAGACTTGACACCTGTGGGGCCAGAGCCTGGGAATGAGGGGGAAAGGTTTCCAAAAGGCTAGCCCGGGGCTAGACTGCCAGCCAGGACAGCCGATTCCTGCTGCTCCATCTGAGTGACACCTGCGCCAGCTGCTGTTCAGCTCACCTCCGGGGACCAGTGCAATGCTCACGGCATAAGCTAGCAGGTCCTGTAGGACCCTCACTCCCACACAGATCTGTCAGTGTGAAGGTGAGCACCACCCATGCTCATCCAGACCCTGCTGGCTGTGCTAAGAGCCAGAGCCATACCTACAGACAGGGACACTCCTGGGTAGACAGCCTGGGCCCACCTGGGTCCAGAGGGGCTAAACACCCACTCCATCAAGGAAAAGACCCACAGGGGTTCCATGAGGTACCTCCAACACCAAAGTCAGGGTTAGGCTGCTCACCCAAGCCCACAGCTGAGGCCAGCAGGCCGAGTGTGCAACATCACCCCTCCAGACACAAGGCCCCATTCCCTGAACCTTAGCTCAGGTCTGACCCCAAACCCTGAAATGTGCAAGCTCCTGCAGCCCCTCTCCCATCCCCACTGGAGGGCAGGGCACCCTAAGGGGGTTTCAGGGTAAAGGTGGGCCTGGAGACTGCTTGAGAAAGGGCACCAAGACAGCAGTCCAGGTCCCCACAGGCCCCCCAGGAGAGGCAGCCAGGAGGCAGCACAGCACTGGGCCCTGGAGTCTCATCCACACATGATGGGCACACATGGCCTGGGCTTCAAGCAGGCTGGAAGAGGGGCTGAAGCTGGGGGTCGGGCCCAGGGAGCGGGGGCCCTGCCTTCCTTCTTCAACACACAGGGCCGCCCAGGCCCCACTCCTGGGGCCCGGCCCACACCCCAAAGATGCCAGCATTAGATGCCTCCAAGGTCGGAGAAGCCCCAAATCCACTGGCTGCAGAGCCCAGAGTAGGCATGGGGCAGGCCTGAGCAGCTCACCCAGAGCCCAGCACACCTGCTCCCCTTCTCTGGCTGGGCCCCTCCCTGTCCCCTGTGACAGCCCCAGGGTGGGCAGCGCAGATATCACTATCCTTGACCTCCTTAGGGCAGAAATGGATATGGGGTTTAGGGCATGAAAACCAGCACAAGCTCCCAAGCCCACCGCTCAGCAGCCCTAGGCCCTGTAGCCCCTCCAGCGGGCAGCCCGTTCTGCCCATGGGGCCCCAGGATCTGACGCCCCCACACCTTGGAGACGCAGAGCCAGGGAGGCCTCACCACAACTCCAGACCCTCATTGGCTGGCTGGCCCTTTCATATCCAGCCTGACCACCCAGAAGGACAAGCCAGTGCCTCCTCCTGGGTGCCTCCTTCTGGGCTCCTTCAGGGGCTGCAGGCATTCACCCCCACAGACAGAAGCCAGGCCTCTTGACCCGCCCCTCTTCTGATGCCTCCTCCAGGGTCACCTAGACATCACAACTGCCTTGACCCCACCCAAACCCCTTTCTTCCACTTGGCCAGACCATGCCTGCCCTTGGCACAGAGCTTGTCAGCAATGGGTAGAAGTGCTTCCTTGACATGGTTTGCAAGTGGATGCAATGCCTGCTCAAAGCTCCTGTGTGGCCCACTGTGACCTCCGACACAACCCAGGCCATCCCTGGCCCTTTCAGTGTGCCAGGTAACTAGCCTCCAAGGGCAGGCACTGTGGAGGCCTCCAGTCCCATAGAGAATAAAGGCAGGGGGATATTCTGCCTTGATGTGGGTATATTCTCAAACTGAGTGCAGCCCCACATTGTCAGCAGGTGGCCCTCGGCCCTGGGGGAAAGGGAGGGGGGCTCAAGACACTGGCCAGAGCCCACAGGATGCTTGTGGTATAAAGCTCCAGGCCTGGGGCTTGTTTGCCCAGTGCCCTGTCCCAAGGAGCCCTGCCCCACCCCCTCCATCAAACCTGGGCCAAAGACCTCCTGAGGTCCCCGAAGACCACAGCTCCCTGGCCCTCAATTCCCATGGCTTCAGCAGGTTAGCACTGGGGGTTGGGAGGGGAGAAACCCAGGACTCCTGGAAGGCTGGGGTCGGGGGCCCTCCAGAATTTTATTTTCTCATGTTCCTTCCAAACACATTCTGCTGATTCTCAAAATGGCAAAAGCCAAGATGCTCAAATATTAAAGCTCAACAGCTGATAACACACTTGATAATAAAATCAATAATATTTAGAAACAAATTTGATTAAATTCATAAATGAATAAATCATGCTTTTAAATTTAATACAAAATGTGTTAAAATTTATATGCGTGCCAAATTCTACTACTTTAGAGCATTAACAACAACAAAAAAACTGAAGGGGGGACTTCCCTGGTGGTCCAGTGTTTAAGACTCCATGCTTCCACTGCAGGGGGCACGGGTTCGATTCCTGGTCAGGGCACTAAGGATCCTGCATGCTGTGTGGCAGCAGCCAAAAAACCGAAACCAGAAGGGGCTATCAGCCCAGCTGGCTGTGTCCCCATCCTCCTTTTGCCACAGTGGGGATCATGGGCTTGCCCCATCCCCACCTAGAGTGTCACTGTGTCCCTGGGCAAAGGCTCTGGATTTGGGGCCTTTCAGGCACACACAGACGTGGCCCTGAATATGTGGGGCTCCAATGTGCTGCCGTGGCCTCCTCACAGACTTCCATGTGCTGCAGGCCTGGCTCATCAAGGCCACACCATCCCCAACACCGACCCTCTGGGTCTCTTCACTGATGCACGGCCAGGGATACCCTTCTGTTCCACTTATGCCTCCATTAGTGGCCATGGCAGATGTGACAGTGATGCAGAGATAAAGGCCCCCTCCTCCCCAAATCTAAATGCAAAGGGAGAACCAGACCCAGACTGACTCTGCCTGCCAACCCCCACCTCCAGGAGTGTGTTGGTGCCTAGGCAGAGAGGATTCAAAAGGCAGGCTGCTCCTCCAGGACTCTCTTTTGTCCCCAACTTCTCAGACACTCCTCGGCCCAGGGTGAGGTGTTAGGGGCACACTTGACACCTTGGACAGGGCCAGAGGAACTGGATGAAGGAAAGGAGTCACTATCCACTGGCTGGGAAAACCACATGGAGCAGAAAGCAATGACCTGCAGACTACAAACATAGGTATACCCATCCATCGGGGCCACTAAGGCTCATCCTGGACTCTCCTGTCCTTTCCCCTGACATTTCATCCATCTCCAAGCCTCACTGGTTCCTCCCCCCACCAAATCAGCACCTTGGATCTGTTCCCCTCTCTTCCTTGGGACACCCACCTGTTCACACGGCGTCTGGGACGGGGGTGCACCTTCCCTGCCCCCAACTAACAGTCACGCAGTTTTGACTGCTTACCAGGCACAGCGCGGGAGAAAGAGGGACATAGCGGTAAACAAACCTGCAAGCCCTGATGCCCTCAGCGCCGGTTTTACTCCGACAGCCTCCTGCCTGGTCCTGGGCCTCTAACCCTCACCCTCCTGCCTTCGCCAGAAGGCTCTGACAGTGCCTCCCCGCCTGCACCGTCCACCGGCCAGGGGATGACGCCATGGCGCCGTATATTGCACATCTTCCCCGTTCTGTCCAACGCTAAACTCCACCTTCCTAGCCGCGGCTTCTTCCAGCGAGCCTCCGCGCATTCGCACCAGCTGTTCCCTCTGCCGGGCGCGCCCTTCCACTCGGGTCTCAGCTGCAGTGACATCTCCTCGGAAGCGCCTCCCTTTCTGCACATTATCTTCTACCCTGCAGTTTGCTGCCCGTGCGTTCTGGCTGCACAACCCCGTCTTGCCCACCAGGCCGAATTCCGCTGGCGCAGAAGCTGAGTCTACACGGTAAGCCCTCACACCACTAGTGGTAATCGCAAGAACCCATCCCCGCAATGGGCCCGGCCCGCTGAGCCGCCTCTGCCATGCGGGTCCCCACGGTCTGCCGCCAAAGGCCGCAGCACCTGCACACCCCTCCCCTAACCCCGCCGCCCGGCCTCTCCCAGCGCGAAGCTGCGGGCTCTGGAGCCAAGCGCCTCGGCACGCCGGGAGGCACGCCGCGAGCCCGGTGCGCACGCGCACGGATAGGGGCGGGGCCGCGGCCCCCTTAACCCGCTCCGCGCCGGCCCGCGAGCTGCCCACACAGAAAAGTCCTCCCTGCCCCAGAGAGCTGCCAGCTTGCCGACCCCATGACGGGTGCAGCTAGCCCGGGGCAGCCCCAGTCGCCCCTCCAGAGAGGGATACAGAGTATAAGCGCCCCGACGCTTCTCTCCCCAAAGAGGCCTTGGCCCTTTAACCCTCTCCTCGCTCGCAGTCATTGGCTGAGGCGGTCTACGTCATCGCTGCGCGCCGGACGAGGGTGCCTTCCCGCTCCCTAATCCTGACGCCAGAGCGGCGCCCGCCTCAAAAGCTGAGGAGAGCGAGCGGAGGTCGTGGCGGCGGGAAGATGTAAGTAGGGGGAATCCGACCCCATCCAAGCTTCAGGGGCCGCCCGCCAGGCTCGGCGGGGCGCATCGTGGAGCCGGCCTGCTCCCCGGCCACGCGGTGACAACGGCGGCCTAGCGGCGCGGCACAGGGTTTGAGAATAAAGAGTGTGGCCCGGGGCGGGCTGAGTGGGAGGCGCCGAGGCCGCGGCCCGGAAGTGGTCGGGGCCGCGGCGGGCGGAAGGGCGCCCTCGCTTCGTCCGCTCTGCGGCGGGCCCAGTGAGGCCCTCGGAATTCGGAGCAGCCGGGAACTCGGCCTCCGCCCTCGAGGCCTTCTCGCCGGGCTGGAGACCCAGGCCCGCAACGCCGGGCCCTACCCTGGAAGTGTTCGCGGCCCGGCGCCTGGACTGGGGAGTTGTGAGTGAACGCGGACGGTGGGCGGCGAGATCGCGTGTGGGGCCGGTGCCGGTGGGTGCGGAGTTGCTTTGTGGGATGCCCTGGGTGACCGACTGACCCTCCCTTCGAAGCCGTTAATTCAAACATCGACTCCACGAACGTCTGCCGGGTTCCTGTGTGCCGTTCTCGGTGCTAGTCCTTGGGGATAGGCCCCTAACGTCTTGGAGCTCAGTTTGACGGGTAACCCCAGAAGGGAGGATACGGGAAGGTTAAAATTGATGGAGGAGAGGCATGGCTTTTTCTCTTTGTTATTTCGCATGAATTGTGCCTAAAATGTACTTTTAAATGGGGAAGGTGCTCTGAAGATGTGAGCTGAAACGCCATCTACTCGAGATTTAACTAATTGTTCTCTCCTCTCTCTGGCTGTTGGACGCGCACCTTTCCGGAGGATGGGGGAGGTAATCAAGGTCCTGTGCTGTTACCTGAACTTGTGTAAACAGAGAACCTCAACCTTTGCTTTCTAGTACTCAGGCCACGCCCAGCAAAGCGTTCACTTACTCTGTGGTTCTTAATTTTTTAGTGTTTTAAGAATAACCGGTGGTGCTTGTTTTCACAAAGTACATTAGGGCAGATGTTTAGGACGGCGGTGGGGTCCAGGAATCTGCATTCTGGGCCAAATGAACAATAAGGTAGCCATTGGCCACACGTGGCTATTGAGTACTTGAAATATACCTAGTTCAAATTGAGGTGTTTCAAAGACTTGGTATGGGGAGGTGTAGATGTTTTATTAATGAATTTGTATACTGATTGGTGAAAAGATAATACTTGGTGTGTAGCATGTCAAATAAATATATTACTAATAGTTAACTTTATCTGTTAACCAAGATTTTTTGTAATGCAGCTACTAGAAAATTTTAGAGTACTCTTGTAGCTGGCACTCTTTCTATTGGACAGTGCTGCTCTTGGTGACCCTAATAGGGGCAGTCCAGGGACCCTCGTTGAGCATTCAGAGACGGTGTGTGACTTTAGAGTCAAGAGTTTATGTGGGAGAAGAGCCTCCAGAGCGTCTCTTCTAATATTAGCTAACGTTTATTGAGCCTTAACTAGGTGCCAAATTAACTCCTTTATGGGTTAATTTGGTTTATGTCCCTGATAACTATGAGGTGTAGGAACTGTCTGTGTCACTGTACTGCTGATGAGAACTTGAGGCTCAGAAAGGTTAAGTGATTTGTCCAAGGTCACACAACAGAGCTTTGAATCAAACCCAGGCAGGCTGACTCCAGACTCTTAACCATTGAATTATACTCACTGATTGTCCAAGCACACTAACCTTATCCAATGTTGCCTGCTGGGTGTCTATAGTACCTTATTATTTTAAGACAAAACATCTTAAAATTTTTTATAGTCCTGGAAAAGAGCAGCAAAAGTGACATTCTGTTTGTGCTTTCACTTGCATGTCCAAAGCTGGGTACTCTTTTCTTCAGTCAGAATGTTTATCCAGCATTTTGGCAGCACTATTCACGTGGAAACAGGATCCCGATTGGTGTGCTGTGTCCAAGTTACTTACAGGAAGGTGAGCTAGAGGTAGTTGAGGCTGACATCCCGAGATCTTTGCTTGCAACTCAAGCAGATTGTACAAAACCTCACTGGAAATACTAAAGACAACAGTCCCGAGGAAACAGGGCACATAATTAATTGTTTGTTCTTGAGTAATATTTACTAATGCTCGTTCACTGAGTACATGGCAGTCCAGGCACTTGGCTAAACCCTTACATGTGGTAACTCATCCAATTCCAATGTCTACTTTTTTCCCTCCAACATTTTATTTTTGAAAAAATGTGAACATACAGAAAAGCTGAAAAAATTTTGTGCAGTGAATAGCCACGTCACCACCACCTAGATTCTACATGATACATTTCTGTTAACATTTGCTTTATTTATATCTAGCCACCCATCAATCTTATTTTTTCTTGCATTTCAAAGTAAGTTGCAGACTTTGGTATACTTCCCCCCAACACTTTCATATGCATATCATTAACATTAGTCAGTGTTTACAATAACTACTCTTTAACAGCTTATTTTACTGCTTTTTAAATGTTCATGGGGAACGTTTCATTTGTTTGTGTTTGGGTATTAAATGTTTTGATGCCAGTACCAGTCACTTTTGAAATGGTTTTTGCTTCCAGTCACATCATATATTCAATGTATCCTACAAAGATTACAGCAATGAAACAAGAAATCTAATCCTATCAGTTGGGTTTTTCTCTGTTCTGCGTGCAAATGTGGTGCTGTAGTATTTCTAAAGGACTGTGGAGGGCTCATCATCAAACTTAAGAATGAAAAACGGGTATTGTACCGCCTGTAAAATAACAGGACACCACCATCCACACCGTTCCTTAAGAAAAAGACAAGCTGAGGTGACGGTTCTACCTGTGCCTCCTGTGGGGGCGGGATTCCCCCCCCTGAGGAAACAGTGCTGGTCCCTTGTGTGTTCCTGGCTTTGTGGATGCTTGCTGCTTACTGTGTTCCTTGCTGCCTTCTCCTGTGCTCAGCTTTTGACTGCAAAGTAGATATGTTGCCTTGCCAATTTACTCTGTAAATCCTTTTATCTTGTTATTAGGCTGCACTTTGGCGTAAATTGCAATCGATTAGGGATCGTTTCTCAGACTCAAGTTAGAAGTGAGAGTTCAGATAAGTGAGGCCGCCATTGCTGCTTTGAACACCTCAGAAGGGGAGAATGGATTTATCAGGAGTGAAAAAGAAGAGCTTGCTAGGAGTCAAAGAAAATAATAAAAAGTCCAGCACTAGGTAATCCTTCTGTTAGATTTTTCTAGTGCTACTTTGGGGGTGCTCATTGCTAGGGACCCTCAGAAAGGGGAAAATTGGAAATGTCTTGAATTTTACAGTGAAAGTGTCCTAAGCCACAGATATTTTGCCCTGTGATTGCCTGGGATTTGTGTAGCCCTTTGGGGTTGTGCTGTTGTTTCAGGGTTCAGTTAAAGCGGCATGTAATCTCATACTCTTTCTCACTATCCAGGGCTCCTTCTCCTACCAAACGCAAAGACCGCTCTGATGAGAAGTCCAAGGATCGCTCTAAAGATAAGGGGGCCACCAAGGAGTCAAGCGAGAAGGATCGTGGCAGGGATAAAACTCGAAAGAGACGCAGCGCTTCCAGTGGTAGCAGCAGCACCAGGTGGGGCTGACGGGTTAGAGCATTGCCAGGGCCTCGCGTCCATAGCCGTGTCCCTCTTCCTTCCCAAAGAGCCTGCAGAGTGCTCTGTCTTCTTATAAGGGAACACACTCAGATTTTTAATAGAGACTCTAATTTACGGCAAACTGGTTTGGGGTTTGCTCTGATTATATACAGAGGATGGTGTTGGGATTCTTTCTTTTCTGGAGATGTTAAGGAATGGGACATCTTGGGGTATGCTTTTCTGTCAAGTGCTTTTGATTTGGAGTTGTGCTTGGATTGCCCTAGCCTGGAGCTTCCTTTTCCTTCTGTTGAAAACCAGCCTGTGTTAGTCAGTCAGTAGCTGCCTTCCAAGCTGAGTTGGTGGCTCTGACTTGCCAGGCTCCTCCTTTACCTCCCAGTAGGCAAGGCTTCTGTGTAGGTTGGAAGCAGCTCATTGTTTCTTCCCTATCACTGCACAATATGTATGCTGTTTTCTGTCCCTACCAAGGGCTTTGGCTTAGGGCAGGGATTGGAGGAGGTCAGTGTTTGCCCCGCTGGGGAAAGCAGTGGGGTTTGAAAATACGAGGCCAGCGGTTCATCTTGGGAGCATGTGCAGGCTTGTCTGTTCAGTGAAGAAATGCTGCTCCCACCACTTGTCTGTGACCCCCTCCCTCTTGCCCCTCAGGTCTCGGTCCAGCTCTACCTCCAGCTCAGGCTCCAGCACCAGCACAGGCTCCAGCAGCGGATCCAGCTCATCTTCAGCATCAAGCCGCTCAGGAAGTTCCAGCACATCCCGCAGCTCCAGCTCCAGCAGCTCCTCTGGCTCACCGAGTCCTTCTCGGCGCAGACATGACAACAGGCGGCGTTCCCGCTCGAAGTGAGCTCCCTCCCAGCACTACTTCTCCACCCGGGAGTAATTGGCTTGAGGGCTCTCCCCCAAAACCTGTGAATTACCTGGGGACCTAAATTAACAAACCGGGGGCTGTAAAGTTACAGTAGTTATTATAAAAATAGACCAAAAAAGGAGTTTTACTGTCTTAATAGGATTTTTTGTTTTTTTCAATCAGATCCAAACCACCCAAAAGAGATGAAAAGGAAAGGAAAAGGCGGAGCCCTTCCCCTAAACCCACCAAAGTGCACATTGGAAGGCTCACCAGGAATGTGACCAAGGTGAGGAATCCTGTTTCTGTCCAGTGGACAGTGGGGTGTGTCTCTTTTGCAAATTTTCAAAGTGGAAAGCTGGAGAAGCAAGCCTCTGCCAGAAGGTGAACTTAGAATGTAGCATTTCGGAGGGCTGACTTGGTGGTGCGTGACCAAGTAGAGCACTGGTTAATTCATTTTAATGGAATATATTATACGTATGTGTTTAGGAGATTTACCCCCAGGTGCCAAGTCAGTGGGTTCTCTGACTCTTACACAAGTGATTAGTGGGTGAGCATTAGTGACCCTTCTTTCTCCCTAGGATCACATCATGGAGATATTCTCCACCTATGGGAAAATTAAAATGATTGACATGCCTGTAGAAAGGATGCACCCACATCTGTCTAAATGCTATGCATATGTGGAGTTTGAGAATCCAGATGAGGCCGAGAAGGCGCTGAAGCACATGGACGGAGGTGAGTTAAGCCCTGCCAGCTCCACTCTGAACCCGTTTCTTTGTCCCCTGTCCACGACCAGCTACCCACCACGCATAGTGTGTTTAAAACCAACTTTCAGCCTGGCTGCATGTAAGAATCTCCCTGGAGCTCTTTCAAGATTCCAGTTCTTACTCAGTGGGTGTGTGTTTACCAGAAACATGTTTTGTGGAGCATGGTTCTTAAAAAAAAATTCATCAAATATGAATATCAATTAAAGTTTAAGGATCAAATGAACGGCTCCCCCCCCCAAGGAGTATATTATGAATATAACGAAGCATCATTTTTATATGGAAATGTTTTCTTTAATCCTCTCTGAGTCATTCTCTCTCTCTCTCTCTCTCTCTCTCTCTCTCTCTCTCTCTCTCTTTTTTATTTGGCTGCATTGGGTCTTCGTTGCTGTGCACGGGCTTCTCATTTGCGTTGGCTTCTCTTGTTGCGGAGCACGGGTTCAGTAGTGGTGACTCGCAGACTCTAGAGCGCAGGCTCAGTAGTTGTGGCACATGGGCTTAGTTGCTCTGCAGCATGTGGGATCTTCCTGGACCAAGGCTCAAACCCATGTCCCCTGCATTGGCAGGCAGATTCTTAACCACTGCACCACTAGGGAAGTCCTGAATCATTTTGTCTTTTGCTAACATTTCAGCATTTTTAGGATAACTTCGCTGAATTCACAAATTTTACCCATTTCCCATAGCCACTTTTTATTGGGTAGAATGATTTGTCAACCTTTGAACGCTTGTGAATAGCTTCAATTTCCTGCATTTGAAGGAATATGGGATTTGTCTGTGCCCCAGCTCACTGCTGCTGTACTCTAGGCAGCTGGAGCTGAGCCGGGACTGCCCACAGCACTGTGTGGGCTGCCAGGCCAAGTGGGAAGGAGATTCTGAACCCCTTACAATCTTGGCATCCTTGGAGGCCCTCTTACACATTTGATAAATAGCCTCACAGGTCTTTGGCCCTTGAGCTCTGGTAGAGTTTGTATACTACAAAATTTTCCTTGGTACTGAGGTACAACTCTTTCAATCTACTTAAATCCCTCTGGAGTGTTTTATGAGTTAAGCATAAACTGTGATCCATCCCTCTGCACACTTCAGCTCTTGGCTTTGCTGAGTCACACCTTCGTTTTAGAGACTGTTGATCTTGTGTATTTGATAGAGTCTGAGCACCTGCTAAAAATATGGGAGACTTGGGCATGTTCAGGATGTGTGTGATTATAAATATTCCACGTTTTCTTAAGATTCTGGTAGGACTTTCCTGTGTGTATTGTGCTGTGCACCACTGAATGGAACAGCTCCACACTGTCTCCAGAAAGAAAGTGGCGGGGGGGGAGGGGGGCTTTGCCTTTACTGGTAGCTAGCCAGAGTATGACTTTGCCTCTGTTGTTACATAGTCAGTGCCTGTGAAATCCCTGACTTGGACTGGCTTTTGGCCATAGGCCAGGGCCACCTTAAGCCGTGTTTACTTAAATTGAGCCTTTCAAGTATGTTGCGAACATAGGTCCAAATTCCTGAGTCACCTTAATACCTCAGAAGTTCCCTTGAAAGTAGGAGCTGAGAAGATAGAAGACCCTCCACCCTTTGGGGGTACATGGGCTGTGCTTGGTCCCCTGAGCAGTCCCTGGACTGGATCCAGGTGCCTTATCCCCTGGGATTCTTGGGTCTGTGCCTCAGTGTCCTTTGCTCTTTCTTTCCCTGAGGTCCTGCAGTTTCCTTGTGCCTCCATTCTGAGCTGCCTCCCCTTGCCATTCTACGATTTCATTCACACGTGGTTTTAGTACTTGCTGCACATGGACTCACCTCCCTGAGGCACTTTTTTCAAACTCTTTAGACAGACTTGACAACTCCTGAACATCCTTTCATTTTGTTCCCCACCCCAGAAGTCCCTTCTTCCTCTCAGGCCCCACCTCTCAGGAGATCACAGATTATCCAAAACCCTGGTGCTGATCATCCTTCACCCCACCCCTGGGCTTGCTCACCTGATCCATCACCAAGCTCCGGTGATTATACCTCCCTATTATCCCTTGAGTTCTTATGTTTCACCCCCATCTCAGTCCTGCCAAAGCCCCCTGCCAGGTCTCCTCACTGCAGTGCCCCCTTCACATTGCTCTTAAGAAGGAAGTTCAAGTGCAACACCACCTTCCAGCTCAGGGCGGGAGCATAGCTCTTCCCCTCACTTAGCAAATTCCAGGCTGTTCTTTAGGTGTTGACTTGGATGGTGCTTCCCGTGGAAGGCTATCCCAATGCACTAAGATTAGGTTCCCTGCTTCCTGGTAGTTTTCTTTATGAAACCTCCAATAACAGTAATTATGAGGTTCTTTCTGTGACCAGAGTAGTTTGTCTTTGTCCCCCCAGGCTCCTCTCTGTCTCACTCACCATGGTATGCCCATAGCTGGCATTGGGCCTGGCCCAGGGTAGGTGCTTGTTAGATATTTTGTGACTTTATCCTTTTTTCAACAGGACAAATCGATGGCCAGGAGATCACTGCCACTGCTGTGCTGGCCCCCTGGCCTCGGCCACCCCCCAGGCGATTCAGCCCTCCCAGGAGAATGCTGCCACCACCTCCCATGTGGCGCAGGTCACCCCCACGGATGAGGAGAAGGTGAATCACTTCGGGGTCTCACAGGGGACTGATTAGGGCCAGTTTCCGTTTATCTCATTTACAAACATAAAGTTAGGATGATGACTTCGGGACTTTGTCCAGCCCTGCCTGTCCCCTGTGCCTCATGATGGGGGTGGGAAAGCAGCATTGGCATAGGCAGCCTTCAGAGCTCATCGTGTTCTTTCCAGCTGGGGAAAGGAAGAGCTGCCTGATTGAGGGACCCTTGGGAGGTGTGGCCCCTCCCCTCCCTCCATGAGAAAACCAGAAGGGTCAGAGGAGTAGGGGAGAGGCAAACAACACCCTTGGCAGAGGCCAGTGTCAGGCCGTCCTCTGCTAGTGGTGTCAAGCTGCACTTTGCACAGCCCTCGAAGAAGAGGAGAGTGCCTAGGGTCATGCCTTTGGTCTCCAGAACATTTGTGTGTCTCCCAAGGGTTCTGCGTCAGTGACATCCAAAGAGAGCTGTCCTGACTGGAGTGTTGGACTGTGAAGCTGTGTAGAATTGTTCCCGAAAGAAGGCAGCTTTACCCCTGTGATTCCAGATGTGGAGCTGCTCCCGGGGCATGGGTTTCGTGTCTGATGTGGTTTCTCCTCTTCCCACAGGTCACGTTCCCCTCGGCGCAGGTCCCCCGTGCGCCGGCGATCCCGCTCCCCTGGCCGCCGCCGCCACAGGAGCCGCTCCAGCTCCAACTCCTCCCGATAAGCAGGGCCACCGAAGCTCTGCCCTGTGACTTGTATACCATCCAGCTTACTTTTGTCACTTTTCTAGCAGAAGGAGGATCGGTAGGAAAGAAATCCCTCACTCAGGGGCAGGCTTCGAAGGTGAAGGCAGTAATTGCTACATTTCCCCTGGCGGCAGAGTTCCGGCTGCAGGAGTGTTGTTGGTTTGGGGTCGTGCTTATGATGATGCCCTCCAGTTTTCTGGCTAGAAAGCTTCCACATTTCTAGTTCCTGAGAGTCAGTTTAGTGGCAGAGCCAGCAGGGATGAGCAGGGGGCTCCAGGAAGTGGTACAACCCCAGCCTGGGAGCATGTTTTCCCATTCCACAGATGACGTGGGGTCCATCTGGTGGGCTGGTCGTGCCCTAACCTGTTGGCCTGCAGGGTCCCACAGGAAAGGGTGTGCTTTTACGCAGCTGCCATTCCTGTTAGCCTGGCCCTGCTCCCCTGCTTGAGTCCTCTAGGGCCAAATACCCAAAATGGTTCTTTTCACGTGTACTCATGTGCGTGCACACACACACACAGACAAACCCACGTCTCCCTTTCTCTCTGAAACTGGTAAGTTGAGAGCCAGCTCTGTCCGGTCATCACAGAACCCCCCGTTGTGTTGGTATTCATGGTGGTCGTGCAGGTTACTTTGGCAACGTGTACATTGCTTTTTTGGCTTTTATTGTACAGTCAGTACTATACATTTTCTGTTTTGAGTTTTGTAACTTTGTAGCATTTTAGATAATACTGTGTTTGTACTTTGTTGTGTAGAGAAAAGAATTGTGTTGAATAAACCTAGGATTAGAGTGCAGCTCGAGTGTTGGGTTCGCTGCCTCCTTCCTGTCCCTTGGCCCCAAAGGCAGCTTCAGTTGTGAGGTAATTAAACATGATTGTCTAAAAAATGTTTTGGTTTCATTCCCAAAGTCACAGCTCCAAAACCTCTCAACCAGAAAAACACTGGAAGTGTTTATGAGTGTTGGGCTGCTCCTTGGCTAGACACATTTTAGAAAGAGGTGTTTTTTGTTTTTCTGTTTTGGCCACGACATACAGCATGCAGGATATTAGTTCCCTAATCAGGGATCAAACCTCTGCCCCCTGCACTGGGAGTGCTGAGTCTTTAACCACTGGACCACCAGGGAAGTCCCAGAAAGAGGTGTTTTATCACCTTTATATTACAGGAGCTTTGAATTCTGCCTGACCAGAAATGTGGATTTCATTTGCTGCTGCTATTTTAGGTGGCCATGGAAAAACTATTTTCCACCTCAAAAACTGGTTTGTTCCACAAGGAACAATTGAAAACACTTAAGATGTTACAAAAACAAGTCTCAGTTGCCCCCCCGCCCCCGTACTTGACCCTTGGCCCTTACTGTGTCCAGTGTTCAAACTGAATGGTCAGAACAGGGTTCAGGCAGGATCAAGTAAATACAAACACGAGATGTCTCCTTCCCCTTCCTTGTGGGGAGCACTGCAGTCCCACAGTGGTGTGAGGGCACCTCACCCCTTGGGGAAGGTGAAGGGTCAGTTCTTAGTCACCAGGCTATGCTGCCCCAGGCCTGTGGCTAAACCACCAGCTGAGATTCCTGGTCCCCCCCACAGGCAGGAGGCGGAGTTCACACTGGCCCCCATCAGCACCCCCTCTAGCATCCTTTCCAGTGCCCACAGCTCTGCTAACGGCTCTGCGGGGCCGCAAGCTGCCGGGGTCCCCACAGTCCCTGACTACCACTCAGTTCACAACCCTCTCCGGGACTCGCACACTCCGTGACTTACGTGTGGTCCCGGGCCTGGGCGGCTCGATCTTTGCGTGGTGGCGCAGCTTTGGGTCGTGGGGAGCACGGCGTCTGGCCTGTCCGGGCTTTCCTACCGGCGACCCTTCACCCCGCAGCCCCAGCGTCCTGCTCTGCTAAGCCCGAGGCTCCGCCCGCTCGGGCCTCCGACCGCGGCCTTGGCCAGGTGCAGCCCCCGCCTCCCGGAGGAGAGGCCTAGGCCCTGGGGGCGGGGCGGGCGGCAAGGCCACACCCCGGCGCCGCGACCCCGACCCAGTGCGGTCAAGATGGCGCTGGCAGCTAGAACGCGCGTCTTGTCGCGTGCCCTGCTCCGCCCGTGTGCGTGACCGGGGGTGGCGGCCGGGTTGGGCAGGGGCCTGGGGAGGGGGACAGGGGCGCGGCAGGCTAACGGGCCTCGCGCTGCCCTCCGCAGGGGCCTTGCTCCGGGGCGCGACCATCAGGCGGACGGAACCGACGGCCGGCAGCGGGGACAGCGCGCGGCGTTTCGGGACCCAGCGGGTGCTGGTGGAGCCGGACGCAGCCGCAGGTAAGTGCCCGGAGCGCGGTCTCCCGAGCGCCCGGCTGTGGGGAAAGAGGGGGGCGCTGGCAGCAGAGCGGGCTTCACTGGGCAGTGCGTTTGATCTCCCCCAGCTCCAGGCCCAGACCTGGAATCCAGACTCGGGAGAACGCTCGAATTTCTAAAGGCCACGGGATAAAGCCCAATTTTAAAGGCAGTTTCTGTTGAGTTCAAAGCTTAAGGGTCATCAGTCTAGGTGTTTTCGCCCCCCAGTTCATTATGAAGATAAAAATATTTCAGTTTTTAAAGTTTGGGGCATGTGCTCCTTAGCTGTTAAATTGGGAACTAAAATAATTGGAAGTATTTCAGAATAAAATATTTTAATTTTTCTTAATACTCCCAAGTGGCACAGAACCCAGCAGATATTTTTTTAATTAAAACCAGGAGCCACAAGTGAAGTCACTCCTACCCACTCCCATCAGAACACCTCCTAAAAGTCTCCAAGGGGGATTTTAAAAAGATAGAAAAAGCACTTTTGAAAGAGAAACCAGTGCTTTCTCTACCAGAGGGCACTTCAGAGCTGGGTCCTGAGCAGGCTTGACATCGGAGACGTGCAGTGTCAGATTTTAGGACAAGCTGTCTCATGACCTCCCAGCTCCTGGCCTCAGCCTTTCAAGATGCCTCCCATCCCCAGTCCACTCTGGCTTGGCAGGGAGCCAAGCTCCTCCCCAAATGGGGCTACAGTCTCAGCCCCCCAGAGCCCTCCAGACACGCACAGGTTGTGCATCGCTGCCTGTGCCTGGACTGCTGTCAGGGCACCCACCGTGTTCCTTGGTTCAGTTCTCTAGTTTAGCTCCTCTCTGGGTTGGGGGCTGCCGGAGCCAGGTGATGAGGGGCTCAACTACGAGTCCAACAAAAACCTGAGTTTCTGAAAGGATCGTTTCTGTGACAGATTTGAATATATATCAAAACTTGAATAAAACACATTTTTAAAGTATTGAAGTAGGTGGTGGTGGTTGCACAAGATTGTGAATATACTTAATACCACTTAATTGTACACTTAAAAATGGTTTGAATGGTAGACTTTCTTTTATGTAAACAAGTAAGAAAAAAATTATCAGTGAGACAATTTTTTACCAAAGTGCTTTCCCACCCCACCATGGAAGAACTCGCTAGCTTCACCGGCTTATCGTGGTAGAAGGTTGAGTTTGAGGTCAGAAAGCCAGGCTTGGTTCTGTCCTCACTGCCAGACCTGGGTAACCTTCAGGCATCTTGAGGCTTGGAGGAATTAATGGAATAAAAGTACTTTTTTAAATGTTTTCATTTGAGACTTCCCTGGTGACTCAGTGGTTAAGCATTTGCCTGCCAATGCTGGGGACACAGGTTCAATCCCTGGTCTGGGAAGATCCCACATGCTGTGGAGCAACTAAACCTGTGTGCCACAACTACTCTGAGCGTGTGCTCTAGAGCCCACGTGCCACAACTACTGAAGCCCATGTGCCTAGAGCCCATGCTCCGCAACAAGAGAAGCCACCACAATGAGAAGCCCACACACCGCAACAAAGAGTAGCCCCTGCTCGCCACAACTAGAGAAGAGCCTGCGCACAGCAACAAAGACCCAATGCTGCCAAAAATAAAATAAATAAATAAATTTTAAAGAAAGAAACTTACCTCCGAACCAAGTTTGGGGAGCTCACTTCTGAAAGTTTTGATTGCTTCTTATGTTTACATGTACATACCTGTAGCCAGTTAATAATTACCTCTTCCTCATAAATCATAGGTCTCAAAAGAGTCTCCTTGCCTTCAGGACTTAATTCTCATTCATAGAGAATGGTTTGTGTTGACTATCCAGAGATTTCCAAGGCCTTGACCGGGGAAATGTACCCTAAGTGAACGGTGGCATTTCTAAAGCCCTTGGGGTCTGCCCTTGGGCCAGGCAGTGAGAACAGATGGCCCCAGCCGGCCCAGGCCAGCAGCTGCACTGTCCACAAGGGCAGGCCCTGCCACTCCTGCTTTCCCTGCTGCTGGCAGTATAAATGAATAGATGGAGTGTTTAAGAACATCTGACCCCTGATATTCTTACTCTCAATCCTTAAACAAGCATGAACCAGAGGCCCCCACTGGCGTTCCTTCTTGCCCATCTGGTTTAGTGTTTGCTCACTTACTCAAGAAACTAAGGCCATTTCTTACTCCCCTGAGGATGTAGGACTTACATCTGGGAGAAAAAGATCAACAAAAATTTGTACATTAATGTTCACAGCAGTATTACAATGGCCAAAAGGTGGAACTAACCCAAGTGTCCATCAGCAGGTGAGTGGATAAGCAAAACATGCTGTACACAGTTAATGGAACGTTATTTGATCTTAAGAAGGAATGAAGCACTGACACATGCTACTACATAAATGAACCTTGAAAACAGTAAATGAAGACAGACACAAAAGGTCACATATGATTCCAGTTATATGAAATGTCCACAATTGGCAAATCCATAGGAACAGGAAGGAGATTACTGATTGCCAGGGGCTGGAACAGGAAGAATGGTAACTGCTGATGGGTACAGGGTTCCCTTTCTTATAAGGTATATGAATCTCACCTCAATTTAAAAAACCCAAAATCTGTGTAGCTTCCCATGGCCTGGTTGAGGGTGCAGGGTAGTTGGGGGTATCTTTCCAATGTTGGGTATGAGTTTTGTCCTTTTCATTTTCAAACTAGGGGTCGCCGTGATGAAGTTCAAGAACCCCCCAGTGAACAGCCTCAGCCTAGAGCTGCTGACAGAGTTCATTATCAGCCTGGAGAAGCTGGAGAATGACAAGACCTTCCGAGGCGTCATCCTGACTTCGGTGGGTGCTCCTTAGCTCCCCCAAGGCCCCAAGTTCTCAAGTCGAAGTCCAGACTCGGGAGCCCTCCTACACACTTCACATGGTGGAGAAAACCCAGGCGGCCCAGGTGTGGGTGCCACCACAAAAGGCTTCCAGGGGTTGTAGTCCTGGGTGTGGGGGCTCGAGGGGGCCGTGCCATGGGCAGCTGGTTCTCCCGCAGGAGGCTGATCCTTAGTTCCCAGGCCATCTCCCAGGTCATGCGGTTGTGGAGCCAGACCTGGGGCAAGCCTCGGCCCTCCACGCCCAGGGCCAGGATGTAGGTGAGGGCAGGTGACGTCTCTGCAGGATACCCTTGAGGCCATTCGACCTCACGAAGGGTGGACCCTGTGCAAACTTGGCAACAGCTTCCTGGGGACCCACCCAGGCCGGCCCCAGTGACAGTGCCCATCCCAAAAGCTGTGCCCTCCATTCCCGTCTGGGCAGGTCCTAGAGTTGAGGTCTCAGAGGGCAGACTTTTCCCTTCTGAATTCTCGAGGGGAATGGGAACGGCAGCATTTCCCCTACAAGCCAGCAAATGCTGGTAACAACAGGACTTCGTTGGGTCAGGAAGAGCACTGGGGTCGCCTTTCAAGTTAGAAGGAGCCACAGACAGCATGAGCATCCCCCAAAGCTAAGTGCCACGATACTAGAGACCAATGAGAACACCTTGGCCTTGCCGTCATTAAAGGTGCAGGAAGCAGACGGTCACAGCCTGCTTCCTGCACCTTTTAGGCCAAGGTTTGGAAGGTCCACTGTGGGCTCGCACCTACTTCCTTAAACCCTCAGGTTGTCCTGGGGTGGCCTGGAGTTGCAGCTCTGGAGAGCCTGGCTGCCTCTGACGAGGGGACCCATCACTGTGCTGGAGGCACGGACCAGCAGGGAACCCTCAGGGGCTGGCCTGATGCACGCACCCAGTGCGTCCCGTGAAGCTGGGGTTTGCAGAGCCAAGCCTTGCCCCATCCCATGGGAGTGAGATGACCTTATTGCTCCAAGGGTAGGACTGATACTGGGTGTATATCATTTGAGGGAACTTTCTAACCTGCCTAGAGATGCTGAAATTGCCTAGGAACTTTTCACCCTGGATAATTCCTGAAAATACTCCATTTAAGGTGTCATTTCATAGCCTGACGTTTTCTTTATTATGCTCTGAAAATGAGAGAATTGCGTGTCACCAGAGATAGGACCTTTAGAACGAAAGAGGGGAAGACCTGTCACTTGTCCAGGCCCCCAGCCCCTGTGCTCTGGGGACAGGGAGCCAGCATTTGTCCCTCCGGAGCCTGCGTTCTCCTTGTGACAGTGTCCTCCCCTCCAGCAATGTGTCTGCGCCTCGTGTTCTGTATCAAGTTCCTCCTGTGTACATAGCACAAGGCCTGGCCCAAAGTGGGTCCTCAGCAAATGTTTTGGAAGGACTTGTGTTAGTTGGGGCCACCTTAACGAAGGACCACCAACGGGTAGCAGTGGTGCAGAACAACAGAAGTGTATTCCCTCTCACGGTCTGGAGGCCACAGGTTCAAAATCAAGGTGTCAACAGGGCCAATCACATCTAGAGGCCATGGGGGAGAATCCTTTGCTTCTGCCAGCTTCGGGGGGCCCCTGGGTTCCTGTACTTGTCTCCACTTGGCCGTCTGCCCTGTCTCTGTGTCCGAATCCTCCTCAGAAGGACGCCAGTCAAAGGATTTAGGACCCCCATACTCCGGTACGGCCTCATCTTAACTTGATCTCATCTGCAAAGACGCCATTTCTGAATAAGGTCACATTCTCGGGTACTGGGGTGAGGACTTGACCTTGTCTTCTTCGGTGACACAGTTCGGCCCACTACAGATACGTTGCTGAATCACAGAAATCACGGAAATAGGCCAACCCACATCCGTTTTCATCTGTCTGGCAGAGGCCATCCCCAGCTGGGATTAATGTGTTCGCTTCTCTCGCATCCAGAATAGAGTTCTTTGCCTTTGCTTCCCTCCAACGCCAGGGCTGTGGGCAAGTGCTGTCAGCCCCTCCAGCTTCTGTGCTGAGAAAATGAATTGGGGAGGCAGTGAGGAGGGGGGAGCCAGGAGCTCGTGGTGGGAAGAGATTAAGGAGGAAGGCTGAAAAGCTGAATGTCAGTCCTGCCACATCTTCAGAGCAGGAGCAGCTAGCTCCATCCCCCTGCCGTCCCACCCCCCCACCCCCAACAGGCGCTGGCTCATGGGTCCCTGCTCAGGCCTGTGAGACAGCAGGACGTGGTGTACCGACCACCAGTCTTCCCATCCCTGTGGGGCCTTTTTAGTGACAGGAGTGGAACACGTTCCACGTAAACAAAAGGCCAGCCTGCTGGTATCAGTGCACACACAGGCACGTGTGTATATGAGAAACAAGGGGCCGCATCTACGCCCTGCACTGCAACTTGCTTTTGTCACTTAATATAAGGATGTAGAGGACTTCGAGTGTGGCTGCCCCTCCTCACAGACACTGCAGGCAGGGGAGGGGGTTTGGTCGTTGCTGCAGCAGCACATGGTGACCGCGGCCACTGCTGGTTAGTGATCAGCAACCCCAGGTGCGGTGTTCTCGGGTGAGGGCTGGGGAGCTGCCCCTCCCCTGGCCTGCATTCTTGACAGAGCACCCAGAACCTGGTGCCCATGCCCAGAAGCACCTTCTGCCTTGGTCTGCGCTCCCCACCCCCACTTCAGCGGTTGTGTTGGGGCCTGGGGCGTCCACACAGGACACACGTGCCTTACAGATCCTTCCCCAGGCTTATGTCTCACGTGTGACAGCCCAGGGCAGAGGTCTGTCTTCTTTTTTTTTAAAAAAAGCTAACTGCATGATGACCAGACTGCAGCCATGACATAGGTTGGTCCATCTTTTTTTTTTTTTTTTAAACAGAAACCATTTTATTTTATTTATTTACTTTTGGCTGCGTCGAGTCTTAGTTGCAGCACACGGAATCTTTCATTGCAGTGCACGGGCTTAGTTGCCTGCGGCCTGTGGGATCTTAGTTCCCCGACCAGGGATCGAACCCACATCCCCTGCACTGGAAGGCAGATTCTTAACCACTGGACCACCAGGGGATTCCCAAGGTCTGTCTTCTTGACTGTTCACCACTCCCTCCTTCCCTGGCCGGGTCCTGACAGCTCCTTCTGGCCTGCACCGGAGTCTGCAGTTTGCTTTTGGGGTACATCAGAACGTGTGTCCCCTCCAACTGTCAGGAGTCCTCCCCCGCCCCTGAGTTCCTCTGCCCGGGATGAGTACAGAGGTATGCACAGAGTCCGGTGTGTTTATGTCCCTGGGGGAGCACCTGGCCCTGCTGCCTTTTCTTCCAGTTTGAAGCTGGAAAGGGAAGAATATCCCAGGATGCAGAAGGAACAGAGTCTAAGGGAGGTCCAGGCTGCCTCCCTGGAGCCCCCAGCTCTGGGCTCCTGGGGGCAGCATCCTGCTGCCCGAGCATGACCTCAGTTCCCCTGTCTCTTGAGCACCTGTGGGCTCCCTGGGCCCTGGGGCTGTGTTGGCACTGTGGGGCAGACTCTGACGGGGCCCCTGCCCACCCCCCCACCTCCCCAGGACTGCCCCAGGGTCTTCTCCGCAGGCCTGGACCTGACGGAGATGTGCGGGAAGAACCCGGCCCACTACGCCGAGTACTGGAAGGCGGTGCAGGAGCTGTGGCTGCGGCTGTACCTATCCAACCTGGTGCTGATCGCTGCCATCAATGTGAGTGTCCCTGCTCCCGAGGGGCCTCCATGGCTCGCTGCGGGCCAGCCCTTAGGGTGGGGGTGGATGTGGCCCTGCCCTCAAAAAGCCCTCAGAGAGGCAGGGGGCAGTCGGGAGACCCTCCGGGGTGCACAGGTCAGCTTGCCATTACAGACCAGGTGAAGGGGGGGGCCTAGGGGTGGGGCTGGGGGGGACTTGCTCACTGAGGTGGGGGTGAGTGTGGGGGCAGAAACCAGGGCCCATGGTCGACGTGGTCCAGCAGGAGGGTTATGAGGGTGGCGGCAAGTGGGGGATCAGATCTACATTTTGGGAATATCACTTTGGCCTAACCTAGGGAAGGCAGGGGTGGGGCTAAGGCCAGAGAGGTGCCAGGAGGGCCTGAGCTGGGTGGAGAGGAGGGATGGCCAGAGTCAGGAAGACTCCATGGGGTGTGGTGGCCGCTGACGGCCTCTGTTTGGGGCAGTGGATGTGTGAGATGAGGGCAGGGTGAGGTCGGGCCTCGGAGGACCTCCTACTGGAGGAGAGGAGAGGCCACTTGCTGCCCTGACATGTGCGTGAGAAAAGAGGGGGTGTTCTGGGCCTGAGCGCTGGCCACCCTGCCAGTGCCCGCGGCCTCAGGCTGATGGGCAAGCCGGAGCCCATTGTGCGCACACCCCCAGACAGTGTTGGTACAGCATCCTGGAGGCTGGAGGCACCCAAGAGCTCACGGCCACCTGAGGCCCTTCCTTGGGACCCTGGCTCTCTGGAAGATGACCGGAACCAGCCACAGCAGCACCCAGAGCCCGTTGGTCCTGCTTCTCCTGCAGGGAGCCTGCCCGGCCGGAGGCTGCCTTATCTCCCTCACCTGCGACTACCGGATCCTGGCTGACAACCCGAAGTACCTCATTGGGCTGAACGAGACCCTGCTGGGCATCGTCGCCCCCTTCTGGTAAAACCGGGGGCTGCACCCACTACCGTGTGTGTGTGTCTGCTTCCAGGTTCAAAGACACCCTTGTGAACACCATTGGGCACCGTGCCTCAGAGCAGGCCCTGCAGCTGGGGTTGCTCTTTCTGCCAGCAGAGGCCCTCCAGGTGGGCCTGGTGGACCAGGTGGTGCCTGAGGACCAGGTGCTGAGCACAGCGCTCTCGGTGATGGCCCGGTGGATGGCCATTCCAGGTGAGGGGCGCGGCGGGGCGGGGGGTGGGGGGCAACAGCTGTGGGTACCGGTGGGCAAGTAGAGAGCCCTGTCCCCTCCCCAGCCTGGAGCTTCTGGTGAGACAGGAGGTTCTCAAGCAATTCACAAATGAGCCATTCACAATAGCAGACTGACCTAGTGTCCTGAGGCTGATGTAACAAATTACCACAAGAGGGGGAGTTGCGGGGCAGGGGGGTGCTTAAAACAAGGGAAATGCATTCTCTCTCAGTCTGGAGGCCAGAAGTCTAAAATCGGTGTGGGCAGGCCCTCGCTCCTGCCAGAGGCTCTGGGGGAGGCTCCTTCCTGCCTCTTTCAGTTTTGGGGGCTCCAGGCATCCTTGGCTGTGGCTGCGTCACTCCCATCCCTGCTGTGTCTTCACATGACCTTCTCCCACAGTGTGTCTCTATATCTCAGAGCTCCCTCTCCTTTTACGGACACCTGTCCCTGGATTTAGGGCCCACCCTGAATCCAAGATGATCTCAGTTACACCTGCAAAGACCTTTTTCCAAGTAAGGTCTCTTGCAGATACTTTTTTGGGGTCCACTATTCAACCCACTACACAGACAACTGGAAACAGCTTGTGTGTCTGTGTATAGAAATAGGGCTGCTTGGGACTTCTCTGGTGGTCCAGTGGTTAAGACTGCCTGCTTCCACTGCAGGGGGTGCAGGTTCGATCCCTGGTCAGGGAACTAAGATCTCACATGCAATGTGGCCAAAAAAAAAAAAAAAAGAAAAGAAAAGAAATAGGGCTGCTTATATCAACTATGGTAGAAACCAGGGATCAGCAGGCTGTCTGTAAAGAGCCAGGGAGATTTTCAGCTTTGTTGGTCACATGGTCTCTGCCATAACGCCAGAGCAGGAGGGCAGACTTAGAGCACGTGAACTAACAAGCGTGTCTGTGTTCCAATAAAACCAGGCCACCGAATTCTGAATTTCATGTAATTTTCACGTATCACAAAATATTACCCTTTAAAATTTTTTTCCATCTATATAAAAATGTAAATACCATTCTTGGCTCTTGAGCTCTGGGGGGCCAGGTTTGCCGATGCCTGACACAGACAAATGTCTGAATACCGTGCAGCCATTAATTATGTTGTAAAAGAGTATGTAGTGACATGGAAAATATTGCCGACAATGTAGTTGAGGGAAAATAACAGGTTAAAAAGGCAACTTTCACAATATCATCCTGTATGATTTTAAAGGAAATCGATGGACAGTAGGGAACAGGTGGCTTTCATTTTCTTCTCTTTGCTCACTTGAATTTTCTAAGCTTCCTACCGGAGTTTCAGTTGGAACTCTCTTGGAAAGCTTGGGAATACCACTGTCCCGGAGCAGAGCATGGGTTTTCACAGGTGGGACCCATCTTCTTTAGATCACGCTCGACAGCTGACCAAGAACATGATGCGAAAGACCACGGTAGATCGCCTGGTGAAGCAGCGCGACGCGGACATCCAGAACTTTGTCAGTTTCATCTCCAGAGACTCCATCCAGAAGTCCCTGCAGATGTACTTAGAAAAGCTCAAACAAAAGAAAGGCTAAGGGCTGGGCTGCCCATGCAGGGTTTTTAGCCGTTTGCACCCTTCTGGGGGCCCTATGGTTCCAAGGGATTTAAAGAAGGTGTTTTCCAATTTAAAAGTACTTTTAGCTCTTTGTTTTGCTCATCTCCCTAAAAGGCCTGTTCCTTGTAGCCATAGTCCTAAGGCCTGTTACCACTCACGAGTACCCTTTGTGGCTGGCAGGTGGGCAGATGGGCACAGCTGGCAAGCAGTGTCTTGATTTGGGAATCATAAACTGGTAGATGGCACCCTTCTGGACCTCAGCGATGTCACTGTTGAGTGTCTCCTCTCCCAGAGCAGAATAAAGTCCTTGAGTTTCCTATCCCTGGCTGGTGGGATGCCTGACTGCTGGAGGCCTAAGGCCAGGTAGTTGTGGGCCCCGGCAAGCCACACAAGAAAAGGAAAAGGGAAAAGCCTTTGGGCTGCCATGGTTTTTTGTTTGGATGGAAAGCCTGTATAAATTTCAGAGAAATTGGGTGACTTGGAGAGGGAGGAGGGAGGCATTTTACATTACAGGTGTCCTAAATCTGACTTTAGAAAGATCTAACAAGAAAAGCTTGTTCAGATTCTTGAAACAAAGGTTTTTCCCTCCCATACAATTCAGGCCAGTTAAATCCTGCCAAAGGTGAGACGCTTCGAAAACCAGAAACCTCATCGGGCCCCTGTCATTTACACTGTGTACCCCAGTTCTGCTTGTTCCCAATCCTCAGGTGATGGGTTTACTCAGGGTGCAGGCCACTGTCCTCCCTGCTGAGTCCTTGCCCAGCCCAGGGCTCCTGAGGAAGAAGCTACCAGGAAGGCACCTTTGAAGGGGCTGTACCACCGTGAGCTGTTCAGGTTCTGTGGACAGGACCTTAACCCAACCTGCCTCCTCACCAGTGAGGAGGCTCTCCACATGTCCCAGCGCCGCCAGCTGGCTGGTTGCAGGGGGCCAGCCTTCTTGACTACCCCCCCGCCCCCGCCAACTGCAGTGCTGGGTAGGAAAGGACCCTCATACACAAGTGCCTGTGAGTGGCCTGCAGGCCTGGGAACCGGGGCCATAGGAGGAACACTGAAGACTGGGAGGTTGGCCTCGCACATCCACCCTACCTGTGTGAGCACTTACCCCCAGCTGCACTCAGTACAGGTGCTTGAAAGCATTTAGTTTGCACAAAGAAAGAGCAGGGAGCTTCAGCCAGTGAGCACAGGAGCTGCCTTCTGGAGCCAACCTGGTCTGGAGGTGGTCAGTTCCCAGCAGGATGTGGAATGGGCAGGCCAGGCTGTCCCTGTCCCCTAAATGGGTTGGGACCGGGTACCTGCTTGGCTGCAAGATGAAGGTTTGTGCCCCAGAAGAGCTGAGTCCTAAGAAAGGACATGAAGGCGTCGGAGCCAACACGTGTGTGTGGTCCTGGCTGAGTGTTTGCTGTTTATTGAGCTCAGCTGTGTGCCCAGTGCTCTACGAGGTGCTTCTCACAACCTTATGAGGTAGTGGTGGCAGCCCATTTCAAGATGGGGAAACAGGCTCGGAGTAGTCCCATCACTTGTCCAGGCCCAGCTGACCCTACCCTGCAGCCCTGTGGGGCTTCCTCCTTGTGGCCAGAGTCTGCAGGCAGCCTGCCCTGGCCAGGCTTCAGGGCTGTCAGTAGGACTTGAGGGTCACCTCCACAGGAAAATGGTCACTGATGGCCAGGGCCTGAAGGGAGAAGGGGCCAACTCTGAGGCCCTGCTGAGCAGCCAGTCCTCCCTCAGGCTCCACCCCAGAAAACTGCCCCATCTCCCCCCAGGAAGGGGCCCACTGGGTGTCCACAAACCACATCTGGGGGTGGGGGAACAGACCAGCGAGGCCTGGGCTATCCATCCCACAGCTGTGCGGGTTCGGTGGGAGCATGGCCTCGGGACCCCACTCTGGGGAGGTAAAGAGCTTCCTGTACTGCCATCCCAGATTTGTTCCATTCAGCCAGAACTGAACCTCTAAGGGCCTTTTCTATAAACAGTGCAGGGAGGGGAGTGCCAGGTGTACTGAGGTTGGGCCTTGCTCCTACTGGGCCCAGCACTCGCCTGAACCTGGTACAGGCCAAATTCCTCCTGGAAGTCGTATACGGCGGCCGACTGGGGCTTCAGACTGCTGCGCAGGCGGGCACCACAGACCACGATGCGGTCGTAAGCACAGTCTGAGTTGCCCACCGTGGTGTCAGCGCTGTCCGGGATGAGCCACTTGAAGACCTCGCTGCTGCGCAGGCGGATGGCCAGCCAGTCCTGAGCCTGCACGTAGCTGCAGTCGGCGTTAAAGTCGCCCAGAAACAGCATGTCCTGTGGGGCACCGCGGAACTGGGTCTGAGGCTGCGGGAGGGGCCGCGCGCGCAGAGCCTCACGCCTGTGGCCAATCCCCAGGGCGCACCTCCGGGACCCTGGGCCGTTGGGCAGGGCGGGGCCGCACGGACATAGGGGCTTATGTAGGTGCCCCACTTGTCTATCACGTCCAGGTACACATCGTAGAGCGCGTCGATCTCGGCTACAGCTTGGTGCGGCGCCGCGTGCAGCGGAATCAACACTAACTCCTCGGCAGCTGCAGGAGGTAGATGTCAGGGGCTGGGACGGGGCCTGCAGGACGGGCGGGGCCTGCGGGACGGGCAGGGCCTCACCTGACCCGGGTGCCGAGAACTTGACCACGAAAGGTTCACGACTGAAGGCGTCCTCCGGGTCCAGGTACTGGTACGTGTCCACGACCGATACTGTGTCCTTCCTGGGTGTAGAGGGTGAGTGGGCACCCCAAGTGGGCCCCCTCCTGCCCTGCGCACCCCTCCCCCGCATCCCCGCCCCTCACCTGTAGAGGAACAGGTACGTTTCCTTATACTGGTCCTGACCCAGGGGCTTACTGCTCACGAAGCTGTACTCGTACCTGGACACGCTGCGGAGACACCGGCCAAGCCCGGGGTCAAGGCATCGCTCGGAGACCTGGGCCCACGTTGGGCCCTGCCCGCCATACCTGTTTTTTGTTTTTTGTTTTTTTTTTTGGCGGTACGCGGGCCTCTCACTGCTGCGGCCTCCGGACGCGCAGGCCCAGCGGCCATGGCTCACGGGCCCAGCCGCTCCGCAGCATGTGGGATCCTCCCGGACCGGGGCACGAACCCGCGTCCCCCGCATCGGCAGGCGGACTCCCAACCACTGTGCCACCAGGGAATCCCCCGCCATACCTGTTGATCAGCTCCATGAGCGCGGATACGGCGCTCAGGTCGGAGTCCCGCACCTCCTGCACCAGCGTGATGTCATAGCCAGCCAGGATCTGGGGGAGGGGCCGGCAGGTGCGGGGTCACGTGTGCGCGGCAAATTAGCCCGCGGAGCCCAGCTGCAACCCCGCCCAGGGTCCCCAGCCTCACTTGCGCGATGATGCCGCTGCAGACCGGGTACGACACTTTGCTGTCGCCGAAGCTCCGGATGTTGAAAGCTCCGATGCGCAGCGCCGCGTCTCCTGCAGCCCCTAGCGCCCAGAGCGCAGCCAATAAGGCCAGGGGCCCGCCCATGGCGCAAAGCAGGCGGGCTTAGAGGGACAAACACAGCCCGCGTGAGCGCGGACGTGGAATCGGACACACCAGGCCAGCCTTCTCAGTCCCGGCTGCTGGGACGCGGGGGCTGGGCAGGTTCTGCCACCCTTTGGTGGCTGGCAGGAAGGCATATCCTCCCCCTGCCACTCTCCAGGTCTCCCCAAGGTGGTGGGCTGGGCTTACGGCCGTGGCCGTTCTCCGTGGGGAAACTGAGGCCCAAATATTGAGACTCCATTCACATCCAGCCCCCGGCTCAGTACCTCGCCCGCCCAGACTCACCTGAGGGATGTGGATTGGCTGTGTCAGAGGCTTAGGATCTGGGTCCCAGTAGAAGTCAGAGGTCCCAGCTGGGGGTGTGTCTGCAGCACAGGACAGACTGCAAGGGCTTGGTCTAGCAGCAGCTCTGGCGCCCCAGCTCCGTGAGTATTTGAAAGCCTGGTCTAGGGAGGGGCCGGGACTGCACTGGGTCCCGCCCCCTCCACGAATTGGACACTGTAACTCCTAGCTCCCATTCCCACAGAGACCACCCCACCCCCCGCAGGGCAAGGCGGCAGGGGATCCACCTTGAGACTGCTCTGGTGCCCCCAAGCCTGTTAGAACAGGGACTGCGAAGGCCCTGCCAGCCCAAGAGCTACATCAGGACTGGGAAAGAGGACCAGACATGCCCACGGTCCAGGTCTTGCTCCTGTCCCTGCCCCCGAGAAACTAGGTCACCCAGAATCTCCCTCAAGCTGCATCTCTTCAGGGAAGCTAAGTCAACACAATCAGAAAAGACCGGCCCCATTTGTGGCCCGGCATCTCCTGCTGCTTCTCCACGTGCTGTCACCTCAAGGTAAAAAGCCGAGACTCCTGGGTCTCCCAGTCTCATTCCCCGGCCCCAGGGAGGCCGCAGGGTTGGAGGCTAGGAAGCAGCATCCCCTCCCACCCACCTCTATGGACCTCAGGAAGCTGGGGTCACAGCTCCAGCTGGGCAAGGCAGCAGCAGGAGGCTGCCTGTCCACATACCAATGACACCCACACACTGCCAAGGTGCCACCAGCCCTGTTGGGATCCCTGGGCGGGCAGGGGCTGCCACAGAGGAACCTGCCAGGGCAGTGGCACCAGCCCCTGAGGCTGCCACTGCCGCAACATCACAAGCGGCGGGTTTTCATGTTTTATTGTAAAGCAACCAAAAACTCTGTGTATTTACACTTCCACGTCTCCTCTGAACGCCTGAGTTCTATGCCCATCTTCTCTGTACTCGGCCAGGCAGGCAAGGGCAGGGCACTCGGGGTCCTCACCCCCTGCCCCAGCCCAGCCCCCCAGGACCCTGCAGGCGCCCATGTTAGACGATGACCGTCTGCACCTCAAGCTGGCCCTCCGGCGAGGCGATGACCAGCTCTCCCGCATGCTCCAGGATCTCAATGTCCTCCGATGAAACCATGGTCACAGTGGCTTGCTCGGCGCCATTTGTACCCGAGCGGGCTGTGAGCACAGTGCCCTCGCTGATGGCCGAGGCCAGCGTCATGGCCACCTGCTCCGTCAGGCTCTCGGGGGTGGCGATAGTGATGGTGTCGGCAGCAGCTGCCTCTGTGCCCAGCCCTGCCTCCTGGTCCATGGTCACATTCTGCACGATGATCTGGTGCCCGGCGCTGGCCTGGTGCACGATCTGCTGCACTACCTTCATGATGTGACTGTCCACCTGTGGGTGGCTCAAGGCTCAGCCCATGAGTCTGGTGAGGGTGCCAGGCCACCCCCCCCCGCCCATCCCCCAGCCTCTCACCTCTGTCTGGGTGCCCTCGATGACCTCCGTGGCTTCGCTGGTCTCTGCATCATCCGCAGTGGCCTGGACGGAGGATCAGAAGTCAGCCATGCCCGCCCCAGGCCCCATCCGAACCCTGGTGGCCCCATACCCACCTCGATGATGTACTCCTGGGTATCGGCTACCACGGATGAGAACTCGACCAACACGGTGTGCGGGTCGTCGGCGAGGACAGCGGCAGCCGCTGCAGGGCTCTCCTCGGACACCAGCAACTCCTCTACCTCCAGCAGGCAGCCCCCTGTGGCAGGGAGCTCGGTCAGTGCTGGCCGGCCGCGGCCCCCCACCCCGTCCCTGCCACCTCCCGGCCCTACCTTTGGTGCGCAGGTGCCGGTTGAGTGTGCCATGCTCAGCAAAGCCGCGGCCACACTTGTAGCACTTGAAGGGCTTCTCGCCCGTGTGGTGCCGTACGTGCCGCACGAGCGAGCCCTTCTCCCGGAAGCCTCGGCTACAGAATGGGCACACGTGCGGCTTCTCCTCCAGGTGTGTCCGGAAGTGCACCTGCTGGGCATTCTGTGGAGACCCACCATCAGGGCCAGCCTGGCCTTGGCTCTCCCAGCCCCCTCTGAGGGCCCCGGTTAGGACTGAGCAGGCTGTCAGGTGAGGGGTGAGGAGGGAGGTCTGGGGGCACGGAACAAGGGACAAATCTGGCTTAGGGAGCAGGGAGCCCACAGATGGGGGATCAGGGGCCCACCTTGGTCTTGTAGCACTTGCCACACTCGGGACAGGGGTAGGGCCTCTCATCTGAATGGACACGCCGGTGGCCGCGGACGTGGGCGATGGTCTTGTAGAGCTTCCCGCAGTCCCCACAGCGGAAGCGGCGCTCGTGCACGTGCACCTCCTGGTGCTTCTTGAGCAGGTAGGCCTTGGGGAAGGCCTTGCCACACTGCGGGCATGTGAATGGCCTCGGCCCTGGGGCCACACTCCGTGTCAGGCCGGGACCACCACCCGAGGGTGCCACCCTAGCCACCTGCCCACAGGCAACCCTGACCATCCACAGCACACCCGAGAGCCCCTCCTGGCTACCCACGGCTGTCCACTGCCCAGTACCCCCACCATCCTGCCACCCACCTGCGTGGCCTCTTTTGTGGGCCTCCAGGGTGGCCACCGTTGGGAAGGTCTCACTGCACTGAGGGCACGGGTGGGTCCTGGGCACAGCTGAGGCCTCACTGGCCACCTGCTGGGGGACCACAGCACACCTCTAGTACCCATTGTGGGCTGGGCCCAAGCAGCACCGTGGAGGCCAGACCGAGGCACCCTGACCCTGGGAGGCTCCATAATGGGCCCAAGGAAGGCGATAAACAGATCAGGGAACAAAGTCACTGCAGACAGTGATGCAACTTTCCACCGCAGGGAGCACAGCAAGGAGGCTGGTGGCGGCCAGGATAGCATGGTGACTTTGTACCCAAGGTCCAGCCCCCCAGAAGGGGCACGCCGGCAGCACAGGCACCTACTGTCTCTACCTGTTCCACCTCCAGCAGCGGCAGTTCTGGGGGACCATCTCCCAGGGGCTGGGGACTGGACACAGTGGGAGGGGCTGGCTCCAGGGCTCTCTCCTCCCCAGGGACCCGCTCAAGGACAATGCCGGAGTTCTGCATGGCCTGGTGCAGCAGGTTCTCACGGCTGCCCTCGCTGGAACAGGGAAGCTCCTCGGGGCCGGGGGGCTGCAGGGGAGGCAAAGGGAGGCTGGCCAGGCAGCCCGGCACGCAGCACCCACCCGCCACCACCGCACAGGGCAGCCCCAGGGGCCCCCGTGCATACCCGGCATCTTCACTCAGGAATGCCCCTGGGAGCCCCACAGCCCACTCCACCTGCCTTCCCCTGCCCCACCTCATCCCTAGCTCACTCTCCGTTGCCCCTCCCTGCCATGACCTGGGTCTCCCATTTCCCCACCCAGCAACCAGACTGAACAGCAGGAAGGCAGGCCCATGTCAGTCCTGTTCCCAATGGAGCCAGTGTCCAGAACAGAGCCTGGTGCTGAGCAGACAAAGGCCTCCCCTGACCTATCCCCACCTCTGGGGTGAGGGTTTTCATGCCCAGGGGAAGCTCTTGCATCTGGACGTGGACTTCGTGGATGACAGTGCCCTTGGCATCTGTCACCAGGTGAATCACAGGCGAAGTTTCCATGGGCCCACCTGTCATTGACGATGATGTAACAGTCCCCACGGTGGAGGCACCAGGCCCTTTAAGGCAGAATCAAGAGAGTCCATGAAGAAATACCCAACCAGGGTGGCACTCAGAGAGCAGCCAGGGCCGGGGCAGGGAGCCCCCGACCACACTGACCTGTGGGAGTGTCCTCTTTGCCAACCACCACATCTTTGCTCATGCTGAAGCGGATTTTTTCCGTGCACGGGGTGAGAGACTTGAGGTGCCGGGTCAGCGCACCCGACTCACGGAAGCTCTTTCCACACTTGGCACACTTATAGGGACGCTCATCTGCAGAGAGAATGGCGTCAGCCTCGGGTGGGATGCTGGCTTGGTGCTGAGGGGAAGGCAGGCCTGGAACCACAGCCTCAGTACCACCAGGAGGAAGGGGCCACGAAGCCTAGGAGCCGGGGCACCCCCAGGGCCAGCGGCAGCATGCTGTGCAGCTCCCGGCCCCAGGCCCGAGGCCGGCTCACCTGTGTGCCGCCGGTGGTGCCGGATGAGTGAGCCTTTGGTGCGAAAGGAGGCCCCACACAGTTTGCACTCGTGGTCCTTTCGGCTACTGTGGGTGACCATGTGGGCCTTAAGGATGCTGCCCTGTGGGGGAGGGGCGGCGAGGCTCAGGCACCTCCCTGGGCAGGAGCGGGAAGGCCTGGCTCCCACAGCCAGTGCACCCGCGGCCCCAGGGCCTCACCGTCTTGAAGGTCTTGTGGCACAGCATGCACACGTAGCGGCCGTCCTTGTTCACCAGCAGCTTGACCTGGGCCTGCTCACCCTCCCCAGAGAGTCCAGGCCCCTGACAGTTGGGGCTGCCCCGGGCCTCTGCCATCCCGCTGTCCCCCGGCTCTGCCTCAGAGGCCACGATGACCTCTTTGATGTGTCCACCACCTGAGGAGAGGCAGATGGGCCTGAGCCTTGGGATGCCACGGGCCCTGCTGCTTCCTCGGATCCCAGCCCGAGGACACTGCTGTGGCACAGTGGAGTTGTCTTGACCAACCCCCAGCCCCAGCACATGGCGCCTGCTCAGCCTGAAAGGGTGGGAGTACTGTGCTCTGACTCCATGGAGCTGCCCAGAGGCGTTCCAGGCCTCCAGAAAGTGTTCAGCAGGGAAACCCACCATGAGCACGGATGCCCCCTCCCCTCAGCCAAGAGGCACGCATGACTAGATGTGCACAGGGGTCCCGCTGTGTCCAAGGGCGGCAGAGTTCCGGCACAGAGGCAGTGGACAGGCCAACTCGCCACCATCGGCCCCCTCGCTGCTCCGGCTCCGGCTAATGTGAGAAGGAAATGCCTCTGGGGATCACCCACCAGCATCGGTTTCAAGACAGGAAGGCAAGAGACCCAGCCTGGGAGAGGAAGCGCTCGACACGCCTAGGACAGTCTGAGGAAGGAAGGCTGTGCTTTTGCAGCTCTCATGGGGGTTGAAGAAATCTGACACTGTGCAAAGCTAAGCTGTAAACACACTTCACAATTTCTGCTCATGAAAACAACACGTGGCAATCGGTTGTGAAGCCGCTTCTTAGAAACCATCTCAATCAGGCTGGCATCATGTTTTGACAAGCCATTTTCCCAAAACAGAATGGAAGTGCTGTGACTCAAACAATTAAGGGCACCTCTCCTCCCTGCCCTAGCTGACATGCTTGAAGCTTTATCTTTCCTCCCGCTCAGGAGTGAGTTTCCAAAAGAACAGGGATTTCTGCCAGGCTAGGACTTGAGTTTGAGTGTGGCACAGCAGACAGAGGGGTCAGAGAAGGGGGGAACGTGGCTGCCCTGAGTCCAGAAACAGAATGCATATTTGTTTCCAGGGAAGAGGCAGGAGAGCCTGCAGTGGGTATCCAGCCCCCTGTGCAGTCCCTGGGAACTGCACCCCCCAGCCCAGCAAGGACTGAGAACCCCCAGCCCTGTGATGCCAGCAGCTGGTGGTTTAGGACTCTGGCCTGGGCTCCAGATCGCTGAGCAGCTGACGCCAAAGGGACATTTGGGGTACCCAGGATGCCTGCAAAGGGGAAACTCCCAAAGGGGAAACTCCCAAGGGTGCAAGAGAGGCTGCAGGTGCCCAGAGAGGAGCCCCTGGAGCACAAGGAGCTGCCCAGCCGCGGGCTTGGGCCAGCTGGAGGCTGGATAGTAGGCAGGGCCTGGCTAGCCAGGGGGACAGAGCCTGGAGATGCTGCCTGAACCCAGGGAAACTGTTTTCCCATATGACACCACCACCCAAGAAGCCAAACTCCACACCAGGGCTGGGCATGGCCCCACCTCCCACGTCAGCCCTCTTATTCCAGAGGAGCAACAGGCAATCGTCCTCGTCCACAGGAATGTCGGGGGAAAGACAGTGTGGAGACAGGGACAGGTCCTGTAGCTTCCCTGGGATGGGACCTTGGCAGAACAGCCTGCTCTGAGGTTCCCCTCCCCCAGGTCGCCTCCCCACCTCTTCCTACTCCAGCTGGTCCCAAGGGCTTCCCAAGGCCAAGTTCTACCTGTTGCCCAAACCTGCTTCCTGTCCAGTCACCTACTCACGTCCCTGCCAAGGCCCCTGCCCATTCCCTTCCCAACCTCCCGTGCCATCAGGCCCAGCCCAGCCTCCCTGCACTGCCACACTCACACCCAGCCCCCCGCTCCCTTGGGCTGCCCTTTGAATGTCCCAGCTGCACGCTCACCTGCCTCCTATTAAGGAGCACATGATCCAATCCAGACCTCTCAACACCCCAACACTCCCTGCCCTACTGCACTTTAAAAAAGCCATCAAAGAGCCTAACTTGGCGTTGTATGCTCTTATAGGCCATGTGAGAATCAGGATAGGAATCGCCGCCCCCATGCCGGAGGGAGTGAGCACTGGGGAGGTGAAGGCCAAGGTCGGGCTGCAGGTCAGGGCGGAGCTGGAGCATCAGGTGCACCCCACGCACACCCCAGCCTGACCCTCCAGAGCCAACTGTGGGCTGGGAAGTAGGAACCAGGGTTGGGGTTGGAGTGTGGCAAAAAAGTAGGGAAGATTCCAGAAGAACCAGGGCAGAGACAGTCCGGGGCAGCAGCAGGAGAGAGCAGCCAGCTGATGATTTATGCACAAAGTGAAGACTCCCCGAGGCCCAGGTGTCCCCCAGGGCTGCCCAGGTTCTGGGCTTCCGCTTTCTGGGCAGGGCAGGGCCTGGTGGCCAATGCCTGCTCTTGCTGCAGGCCCTGCCCTGGTGAAGGTGCACACAAGGTCTCAGCCCCTCCTCAGCCAGGCTTTGCTCTCAGGACAGCAGAGGGGCACAGGCAGCAGAGGTCCCCAGCTTCCAGCCTTGACCGCGGATGACTAACAGGTCAGCAATGCCTCAGCACTGAGAAAGCCACACGTGAACAGCCATGGTGGGGCCAAACCAGCTTACCGACAATGTCAGGAGTGTGGCTGATGTCTGCCGTGAGAGTGGCTGCCTCCACCACGATGTGGGCCACGGTGATGGGCTCCTCTGAGCCTGCTGCTGCTGGCTCCACCTGCCATTGGGTGACAGGGGACAGAGGAGACTCGTCTCCAGGGCTCCAGAGCTCAGGTTTATGTCCATGCAGGATGGCTGAGGTGGGGCCTCTCATCTCCCCCAACGGACCACTGCTCTGAGCTTGACTCCCAGCCTGAACCCTCCACCCCAGGCCCAGGGGTCGGCCCCATCACTCTAATGCCTCCAGCCACCAAGGGCCCCATGGGGAGCCCTGAGCACCCTCAGGGAGGACTCCAGGATGAAGTGACTAGAAGCTCCAGCTTGAGGCTCAGCTGGCTCTGCAGAGATGAAGGTGAGCACCTCCATCTACAGCCCAGCCAGGTGATCGGGGCAAAGGGCCCCCAGGGATGTGAGGCCAGGGGCCTTCTGGAGGAGAGGACACCTCTGGGAGGGGTAGGAAAAGAGCACAGAGTCAGAGTAAGACAATTCTGGGCCCACTCCTCTGGGCCATTCCCGGGGTGACCAGAGGCACCTGACTTCTCTTGGAGTCTCCTTTCCCACTTCCATAGGACGAGGATGACAAGAGTGCCCAGCCCACAGGGGTGACATGGGCCTCAGTAGGACTGTGCGTGTACAGCCCGAGTACACACCGAGTGCAACAAAGTTGGCCATTTTTATGACAGAGTTGTGGGATCCCCAGGAACCATATGTACAAGACAGGAGACAAAAGGACAAAAGCCACCATGATATCCCTAAGCCAGGACGGGCCCTCAGGCTTCAAAAAAGGAGGGACACTAGGCCCCAACTGTACAGGCTTCAACCAGAGGCTACTGAGAGGGCCCGCATCCCAGGCCATCCGGGAAAGCCCAGAGCACCGCCAGGAGTCACCCACCCACAGCCGGATGCCTGCCCTCTGCCCACCCCGGTGGCACAGGTCCGTCTCGACATGCCTCCACCTCCTCATCCTGCTGTCCGCCGAGGGGCGGGGTGGAGGGCACGCACGTGTGCAATGGCAGTAGGGGGATGCTACCTCCTGACCCAGCAGCGCAGTAGCATTGGTGGCAGGCAGGGCCTCCTGGGGCACCCGCTGGCAGACCTTCTGGAGCTTGTGCTGAACAAAGTCCTCCAAGGCGGTGAACTCCGCCTGGCAGCGGCCACATCGGTGCACGTCATCCTCATCTGCAACGAGCCTGCGGTCAGTGGGGCTTGGGAGGGATTCCAGCCCCAGGCAGATGCACCCAAGGGTGGCATCAGAACCAGAGATGCCTTCCCCAGCCCTCCCAAAGGGGCTGAGAACACTCTTGGGAGCCCAGGGTCCCAGGCCTTCTCCGGGGGTCTACAGCAGTGCCCACCCTAGGAAGAGCAGCATCCAGCAGGGGATAACCCCGACCATGCACTTAGGCTGTAGGGATCCAAAGCCCCTACTTCAGAGATAAGGGGAGAGAGGCCCAGGGAGCAGCTGGGAGGCAGAGGGATTCAGCCAAGCTGGTTTGGGGACAGTGGAGGACCAGGGTTTAAGACTGGTTGGGGTTTGCATGTGCCCTTGGGCACCTCAGTGACCAGGTCTGGATCTGTTTCTTCATCTGTAAAATGGGCTGACTCAGTGTGTGTGTACAAGCTCTAGCTGAGAGGCCAGTCCTCAGCAAACATGGGAGAGGTAGGGCACCCTCAATCCATGACCACTCTTTTCTCACTCTGACTTCTGCTTCACTGGTTCCAAACAGGTGGCACCTCCCTACTCTGGTGAAGACGCACAGGGTGGGACTTCCCAGAGGGGTTCCACACCCCAGGGCCATGGGCCACCGCACCTGAGCCCCTCACCATCTGGGCTGACCAGCCAGTGCCTGCCCCAGGTCCTGCAGGAGAGACTTCCGGCTCACTGAGTCCCCTACTATGTGCTGGGCACCTTACTGGGGCCAACAGCAAATCCGGCCAGCACCCTGAGGAAATAGAAGTGACTATTCCCTCTCTAGAAAAACAACTTGAGATTCAAGGCCACCCAGCTGGTGAGTGTTGGGGCCAGAACCTGAACTTGAGGGTCTACCCCAGACACCCTGCTGTTTACCCCAAGGGATAGGGAGATGCTCCTTCTGCTTTCATAAACGTCTGCCAGTTCCCATCACCTCACTGCAGTCCCACATCAAGGTCAAACCCAGGCCTGGAGGACAGAAGGAGCCCAGTTGATGTCTATTGGATTAATGAGCAAAGGGCCAAACCACAGCCAAGACTCACAGAAGGCCACCTGACAGAGGACGGTCCCCTCCAGATGGTTCACAGTCACAAGCCAAGCACTGAGGTGACTGTACCCTCCTAACCCTCCCACCCCACTCCCCAAGTCTGACTCAGCACCAGCGTGTTGCCATTGAAGGAATCCCCACCACAGAAGGGGACACACCCAGCCCCTGTAACACTGAGTGAGATAAGGTCCTGGGTAAGCCCAGCAGGGCACAGCAACCTCCAAAGAGACCCCTCTGCGGGTAGCACTGCCCCCCATGCCAAGCTACCTACCCAAGCTGGAATAAGGAGCAAGAAATGATGTACTGAGAATTACAAATCCTGTGGGGACAAAGACCACCACCCCAATATCACCACCAACCCCCTCCTGCCCGGCCCAGTCTAAAGCTTCCTGGGACAAGCTCAGAGGGTAGAGACCAGAATTCTGTCTCCAAAAGCTATCAGTGCCCCTGTGTGTCCCCAGAACTGTTCTCAGAGATTCACATACATCCTCTATTTTGATTCTCACCACCATCCTATGAGGCAGCAGAACCCAGAAGTTAAGGGAGTGGGTTGAGGAGTCACACAATCCTGGTATCCAACAAGTCCTTGGTACTTACTAGCTGGGTGACCTGGTCACTTTCACATCTTTGAACCTCAATTTTCCTCATCCACAAAATGGGAATAATAATAGTAACAATAATAATGGCATCTAGGGCTGGCTTGAGAATGAAAAAGGCTGATGCATGGAAAGTACTCGATACATTATCCTCAACAGTAGCATCCCTATTCTGTAAGGGGAAATGGAGGCTCAGAGAGGTATGTGGTTACCTGCCCAGGATCAAACAGCTAGAAAGTGGCAGGTCTGGGACAGAAATGGCTGCAGCTTTCCAGCACTGGGCTCTGCTGCCTCCCCCCGGGTGCTGGAAAGACCCGAGGCCCCGCCCTCCCGGAGCCTCCAGTCACACCCCGGCCAGGGCCCCAGTGGCCCATCAGGTGAAGTGGGAGGGGGCGCGGAGGAGGGCAGGGCCCTGTCGAGACTGGGAGGCAGAGGGGGGCCGGGCCGCTGGCCTGAGGGCGGGACAGGCAGTGGAGGCGATCGCCGAGGTCTACACTGACAGCCCCGGTGGCTTGGACACAGGTGAGTATCCGCGGGTGGGCACTGGGGCCCACGGGGGTGATGGGCGCCCCGCCAGGGTTAGGCCTGAGGGTCTGAGGAAACCAGGGGGCTCGTGGAAGGCTATGAGGGGTGTCGTGGGGACATGTGAGGTCTGCAAGGAACCGGGCCTGGGAAGGTCTGTCGCGCCATCAGCTCAGGCCCTCGGGGCCTCCACCAGCCAAGCTGAGCCGTCCCCACCCTGGCCGCTCCCGGCCCCGTCCGGCCCTGTTACCTTCCTCGCTAAAGGGCGCCGGGAGGCCAAGGAAGCCACCGGGGGCCAAGGCCGCCGCCGCCGCCGCGACCCCACCCTCGCCCGCTTCCTGCCCGGCTTCGGCCCGGGCTTCTGCCGTATGCGCGGCTGTTACCCGCACTGCCATCGCGCCCTCCATGTCGCAACGCGCCGCAGGAAGATGGCGGATTTACGACCGTGTCGTCATAACAACGGGCCGCGCCAAGGCTAGCGAGAGGACGGGAGGAGGGCGATGGGGCGGAGCCCAGGATGGGTTTGATTGGCAGGAGGCGGGGCGGAGTCCTAAGGGTGTGGCCTGGAACCGCAGAGGCGGGGCCAAGCTCAGGGAGAGAAGAGACGGGGCGAGACTGCTGGGAGTGGTGTAGTTACGGTGGAGAGGACTGACAGGAGGAGGATCTGGGCCTGGGAGGGCCCGCTGGGCGTGGCTGGGGCTGGGTTCCGGCAGCTCCTTCAAGGCTCTAGCGAACTGGCGGCGCCAACTGACCGGCCTTGAGCCGGTGCTGCCGCCGCAGGTGCCCAGCCGCGATCCGAGCTCGAGTGGGCGGCTGCCGAGACACCGCCCCAGCTCGGACCAGTAGAGTGGTGCTCGCTGCCCGCCCCCGACCCCCTCGGGTAGCAGAACCTCCCTTGATGGTTGACCCAGCCACAGGGGAAAACCCGAGTTGGGGATGGCTCATGGGTAGCTTCACTAACCCTTTCATTCTTTATTTTATTTATTTTTTATTTTATTTGTTTTTTATTTTTATTTTTGGCTGCGTTGGGTCTTCGTTGCTGTGTGCGGGCTTTCTCTGGTTGCGGTGGGCAGGGGCTGCTCTTCATTGCGGTGTGCGGGCTTCTCACTGCAGTGGCTTCTCTTGTTGTGGAGCGCGGGCTCTAGGAGTGCCGGCTTCAGTAGTTGTGGCACACGAGCTCTAGATAGCAGGTAAGTACACATAAAAATTACCGTTAGTGACAGTACATTCACAATGTTGTGCAACTATCACCAACATGTAGTTGAGAACGTTGTCATCATTCCAAAAGGAAACCTGTACGCATTAGCAGTCACTCCCCATTCTCCCCTCCCCCCAGCCCCTAGCAAACCACTTTCTTTCTCTGTGGATTTGCATTTTTTGGACATTTCATATAAACAGAATTATACGCGTGGTCTTTTTCATCTGGTTTCTTTCACTTTAGTATGATGTTTTTGAGGTTTATCCAGGTTGTAGCATGCAGCAGTACTTCATTCCTTTTTGTGGCTGAATAATATTCCATTATATGAATAGACTGATTTTCATTTTTTACATCTGGGTTGTTTCCACCTAATCTACGATTGTAAATAGTGCTGCTATGAACACGTGCATACAGATTCTTTTTATTCTTTTTAAGGTAGCATTAGTTATTTGAAGCTAAGTGCGTTCTAGGATTTTCTCATTTAAGATACCAATCATCCCCATTTTGAAGAAGAAACTGAGGCACAGAACTGATGGAACACTTGCCCAAGGGCAGACCAAAGATCTAACCCAGGTCTGTCCAGAGTCATGGGCTAGAAACCCACAGGTCGTGCTCTCCCAGCTTGGTTATTCTCTGTGGCTCAGCCCAGTGCTAGATTCCAAAGACTCAGGTGAATCAGACCCAGTTCCCTCCAGGAAGGCCAGTCTCCGGGGAAGACCAAGCACGGACACAAGGGCCCAGACAGAGAGTGGACAGCTCTGCCCTGGGAAGGACACCAGCAGAGATTGTCTACATGCTGGGGCTGCCCAGCTAAGGAACTGAGGACCCTTAGCCTGTCAGGAGCTGGGATGTGTGAGGCACAGATTGGATCACCAGAAGTCAGGCTGGGGTAAAAATGGGGCTGCTTTCTGCAGGGGGCTTGCTCACCATTGCAGGCATTTAAACAGAGAGGGACAGCGTTTCAGAAGGATCCTCCTGACTGTGGTGCAGGAAAGGAAGATCTAGGATGGACAGTCTCTGAGAGGGACAAACAGGTGGAGGAGCAGGTGGGTACTTATGGAGCAGGAGGGATCTAGGGGGCACCTGGGAAGAGAGGACCAGGAGGACACCTCACTTGAGGATGTGTGGGGGAGTGATGGGAAAGCCAGCATCAGAGAGGAAGAGGAAGACCACTAGAGGAATGGAGTGGGGGTGGATTTCAAAGACAGAGCACAGCCTGGGTGTGGATGGACATGAGGAGGAGCTGACCCCGGGGAGACAGATAACCTGCCCTGCTCCATGCTCCAGAGCCTGTAGGACAGAGTTGTCAGGGACGGGCCAGGGGTCCTGCCTGGTTATTCCCTGGGGGTCAGAAAAGGGAATCCTGACCCAGTGAGCTCTAGGCCCCACCTCAGCTGAAGCCCAGGCAGACCAGCGGCAACAGGAGTGGGCCTGAGGTCACTGGAAGGCGGAGTGGCCAGGGGCAGGCCTTCTCCCTTCCCCAAAGTCCTCCTTCCTCCAGATGGCCTCCTTTCCCACCCTGCCCTCGGCGTGGGCTCCACCTGCACACTGTGTGTTTGACAGTCAATAATGGCTTCTCTGTGGCCAGAGCCTGACAGGAACTCCATCATGCTTTATGATGGCTACTCAATCTCCCTTCCTTGGATGTACTTAAATCTGTTCAACCAATCCCATGTTGAAGATTATTTAGGTTGCATCCAATTTTTTTTTTGCCACTTTAGTCCTTTTTCCTTTCTTTTTTTTTTTAAGGGTTTGTTGTTGTTGTTTTGGCTGCGCCGTGCGGCTTGCGGGATCTTGGTTCCCCAACCAGGGATCGAACCCACACCTTCGGCAGTGAAACCTCGGAGTCCTAACCACTGGACTGCCAGGGAATTCCCTTCAGTCCTTTTTCAATGACACCCTTTTTTGCTTAGCTCATTGGAAGTGATAACATCTGTGAAAACATTTTCAGTGGCTATTGGTATTTTCTAATACAATTCAAATCCATGCAATGCTATGAAGATTAGTGTCCTTGTACCACCTAAGTCCACGCCCCACTCCACCTGTGGTCCAGCTTCCTCACTTGGGAGGACCCTGGTGCCGTCCATTCGCAGGTATATAATGAGCACCTACTCTGTGTCAGGGACACAAAGCGATTGATCATGCTGTGCTCCTCTCCCATCCAGATGCATGGCACCTTGTCCAAGGACAGTCCTCCCCAATAAAGGGCACCGTCCTTTCCAGCCTCCTTCAGGACCTTGTCCACAGCCATCCCCTCTCTTGATACTGGCCGTTCCATCTCTCCCACTATGCCAGCTCAGACTCTACAACCTACAGGGGATGTTAAACCAAACAGAGCTCAGCTTTGGGGTCAGCTGAGTTGAATCCCAACTCTGCGTTGTTCAGCTGGTGACTCTCTGTGGCTCAGTTTCCTCATCTGTAAATGGGGACACTAATTGTCTCTGCCTCTCAGGGTTGTCCTGTGATTCTGACAAGGTAATGCAGGTAAGGAGCAGCACTCAGTGCCTAGATGCTTACTGAGTGCCCAGTAAACCAAGGCAACCGGGCAAGTATTGCACCAGGCAGCCTACGGCTGGACAGAGCAGTGTTTTCTCATTCTGGCCAGTGAACCACATACACTGAATGTTTCTGGGTGGTAAAGCAGGATTTGTGATCTTCCGTCAAATCCAGTTTTTCCCAGTGTCAGTCGGCTCCACCAACAAAACTGAGTGGGAAGACACAGGGAGGAAGGTGCTGCTCCCCTCCTGGCTAGTGGGTGCGCCAGGCAGGAACACTGCATATCCTGCCCTCGTGGGCCATGGCCCCTGCCCTCATGGGCCATGGCCCCTGCCCTCCAGGGGTTCCCAGGCCAGCCAAGACCAAAGAACAGGCTGAAGATAAACAATCAGGGCCTTAAGGGTACTGAGGTTACTGGCTTTACCTCATGGGTTTGGGGGTGAGGGGGGTCCAGAGTAGACATTATGGAGATTTGGGGCCCAAGAGAGGAGCAGGGATTTGACATGCTAGGAGTTGGAGGTCTGGATCGCCTGTCACAGGGTAAGCGCTCAGGAAGCTGGGGCCTGCTATTCTGTCACCTGGCCCTAGTGAAAGTAATAAGGAGAAACATACACCTACTCTATGAACTGGCAATTCCACTCCTAGGTATATACCCAAGAGAAATGAGGGCCCACATCCACAAATGAGTGTGTAGGAACAAGAACCTTCATAGGGACATTATTTACAATAGCTCCAAACTGGAAGCGACCCAAATGTCCATCACCTGGAGAAAAATCAGGGGAGTATATTCTTACAATGACCCATGTGGCAATTAAAAAAAAAAACAGAAGAATGGATTTCACAGATATTATGTTGATCCAAAAGAAGCAAGACTCAGAGGAGTACACAGGGTAAGCTCCTGTAAGACGGTCTAGAACAGGCAAAGGAGGCTATGACTCTATGGTGACAGAAGTCAGAAAAGCAGTTCGGGGAAGGGTACCGCTATGGACTGGATAGTGACTTGAGGGAACTTTCTGGAGTGATGGAAATATTCTATACCTTGATCTGGGGTATGTTTTTATATACATATATAAATTTATTTATTGTTGGCTGCGTTGGGTCTTGGTTACTGCGTTGGGGCTTTCTCTAGTTGTGTCGAGCAGGGGCTACTCTTCATTGCGGTGCGTGGGCTTCTCATTGCGGTGGCTTCTCTTGTTGCAGAGCACAGGCTCTAGGCACGCAGGCTCAGTAGTTGTGGCGCACGGGCTTAGTTGCTCTGCGGCATGTGGGATCTTCCCGTACTAGGGCTCGAACCCGTGTCCCCTGAATTGGCAGGTGGATTCTTAACCACTGAGCCACCAGGGAAGTCCTGGGCTATGTTTACACATGCATAACAGGGATGTAAAAATTCCATCAAGCTGTACACTTCAAATTTATGCAATTTACTGTATGTTACGCCTCCATAAAAGTTAATAATACCTAATAATGATGATAATAGCGACCAATTGTTGAGTGCTGTGTTCTAGGCACTACTGCCCTTCTCTTAGACCCTAAAGCCACTGTCTTATAATTACTCGTCCACATGACCACCAAGGCACAAGGAAAGCGTTTTTGCGAACGACTGGAAATGAGAACGCGACGCTTGTTGGGAAGGAGCCTGCGGCTGGCTCTCAGGAATGGCCGTAGTCGGCCCACGCGCAGACACTATCCGGAGTGTGTCCACGGCGGAGGGCACAGCCCAGCCCCGCCCTGGCAAAGGTGCGGACGTGACTCCGGCCTAAAAGGGGATATGGGCGAGCTGCCCCGCAGCAGCCAATGAACGGCAGGCTGACGTCCTGCGCCGACTCTCCAGCTCCTCCGCTGAATTTCCGCAGTGAGCGTCCCACGCAGAATGCCGGTTGGCTCCCTGCCAGCCAATCACCGGGGCGCCTAGGGCCTGACAGCCAATAGCTGCCTGCCTGCCCGCGCCGGACCGCGAAGGTTGGCGCTGCGCTCCTTCAGCCCGCGGGAGGCGGGGGCGGATTGGCGCAGGCGGTGTTTGGAGGCCGGCGGCGGCGAGGGCCGCTGCGTGCGGCTGAATGCCAAGCGGGCCCAGGAGCTGCTGGCCGACGTGGACACGGTGCTGTTCGACTGCGACGGCGTGCTGTGGCGCGGTGAGACGGCGGTCTCCGGCGCGCCCGAGACCCTGACGGCGCTGCGGGCCCGCGGCAAGCGCCTCGGCTTCATTACCAACAACAGCAGCAAGACCCGCGAGGCCTACGCCGAGAAGCTGCGGCGCCTGGGCTTCGGCGGCCCGACGGGGCCCGGCGCCGGCAGCGAGGTCTTCGGCACGGCCTACTGTACCGCGCTCTACCTGCGCCAGCGCCTGACCGGTCCGCCGACCCCCAAGGCCTACGTGCTGGGCAGCGTGGCCCTGGCCAACGAGCTGGAGGCCGTGGGCGTCTCCTGCGTGGGCGTGGGGCCCGAGCCGCTGCAGGGCGACGGCCCCAGCGCCTGGCTGGATGAGCCCCTGGAGCCTGATGTGCGCGCCGTCGTGGTGGGCTTCGACCCACACTTCAGCTACATGAAGCTCACGAAGGCCGTGCGCTACCTGCAGCAGCCCGGCTGCCTGCTCGTGGGCACCAACATGGACAACCGGCTCCCACTCGAGAACGGCCGCTTCATCGCGGGTCCGTGCGCCCCGGGGGAGGGAGGCTGGAGGGCGAGCGACGGGTCCCTCCCGGCCTCTGACCCCCGGCACTCTCCTCCTTTTCTTCTCCGCCCCGCAGGTACCGGCTGTCTGGTCCGAGCCGTGGAGATGGCCGCGCAGCGCCAAGCCGACGTCATAGGGAAGCCCAGCCGCTTCATCTTCGACTGCGTGTCCCAGGAATATGGCATCAACCCGGAGCGCACCATCATGGTGGGTGATCGCCTGGACACAGACATCCTCCTGGGCGTCACTTGTGGTCTGAAGACCATCCTGACCCTCACTGGGGTCTCCACTCTGCGGGATGTGAAGAGTAATCAGGAAAGTGACTGCCTGTCTAAGAAGAAAATGGTCCCTGACTTCTATGTTGACAGCATAGCCGACCTTTTGCCTGCCCTTCAAGGTTAAAGATTTAGTGTCTTTAATCTCCAGAATAAAAAAAATTGAAAATCACCCAAATTAATAGGTGGGGCTTAAGCATCACTCAGCTAGGTGGCTTCAAGTTTGCTTACTTGGAGTTAAGCAAAGGTACTAGTTGTTAACCTTGTAAGTAAATGTTTGGGGGGTTGCATTTTTACAAATGCTTATATTTTAAGATGCACTTTTAAGCTTGGAGGGCATTGTGGGGGTCCTGGGCCTTAGGTGCCAATTGGTCTCGCAGTTGGGTTCAGCATATGTCTAGGATTCAGGTAACCTTGGGGCCTGCTAATGGGACTGAGGTGGGTCTTGGGATGTCATGTATTTTATTGAAAATTTCAGGGATCCTGGGGAGGAGGAGCTGATTATTTTGACTGTTGTGAGAAACCCAGGGCCCCGTCTGTGTGGTCATCAGCAGAGGAGCCTACTGCTGCCTCAGCCCCTCACCTGCAGGTTGGGAGTGGAGGAAAGGGCTGGTCTCAGGTGGTGTCTCCCTGTCCATGGGGTGTGGGGTGCTGCCCTCACCACCACCCCACACTTCCTTAAAAACCACTCTGATGTCACAATTGAGTGTATGTTCCGTTTCAGATACCCAGGGCTGCAACTCCTCATGCACGATTGTGCAGTTCTGTAAACTCAGCCTGGCTAAACCTCATCTTTTCCAAATGTGCATATAAACCCAGGTGACTTGGACTGAGCATATTGTTTGCTGAGCGCCAGGAGGGTATGAATGCCTTCGTTGAACTCTGGGCTGCCGTGCAGGGAGCTCAGAGCAGCATTGGTACCAAAAGCTTTTTTAACTTTTGAACAACTTTGTCAAGTGGTGGAATTGAACCGTAAGCGTGTCGATTAATAGCTGTGCTCTGTCTTGTAGGGAAAATCCCACTGAAGAAGTCTCCGTGCCCCGCAGCCAGCAGTATGGCCAAAGGCATGTGCTGGCTAAGGAATACTTGTCACCCAAGGCTCCCTCTGGGTAGAGGAGGAAAGAGGTGTCCCTCAAAACAGGAAGTCCTTTTACAGAGCATCCAGTCTTTTTCTGTCTTGGTTGGGATGGGTGTCATATGTCAATGGTCCATGAGGCCACCTATTTTGACCCTGGAGTCCCTTGTCAGTTGCCATCTGGAGGACTGGAAGGGTCCACTGGCTAGCCAAGGGTTTTTGGCAGGGGGCCGTGCCTTTTCTGCCTGTTCCCTAAGTTGCTGACCGTTGAGAATACGCCTGATAAGCAGACTCTCTGGCCGCGCTTGTAGGGTAGGGCCTGGGAAGCTGTTCCTTTTGGCCGACTCCTTCCTGGCGCCTCGCCCTGCACCCAGTGGCATCTGCCCAGATCCTGTGACTTTTCTCCTAGCCCCAGGGTCACAGTGCTCCTTCATTAACTCTCGTAAGAGTGCTCAGAGCAATAAAGGGTGCCCTGAGCCTCCAGCTCCCCCCAGGCCTGGGTGTCTGGGGTTCGGACTCTGCCGTGGGCAACACGAGGGCAGCGGGCGCCTGTGAGGTTGGTGGTGCTGACGTTGGCTCTGCGAGGTCGGCTCAAGGTGGGTCAGGATATTGAGCAGGCCTGTCAGGGCGTTGTCACCCACACCAGGAACACGCGGCAGGTGCAGCAGCCAGCAACACCTCCCTTTTCTGCTGGGCGGCGGCCCGGGAGCCCTGTGCATCATGTCTACACCCCATTGCACTGTATGAACCCAAAGGTATATTAAATTCTCAAACCCTAGCTGACTCTGGTGTTCCTCGCTCTCGCCTAGACAGCAGCCTTCACACAGGGTGCAGCTGTCTCATCACAGCTGGGCAGTGGAAAGGGCAGCAGGGCCGGGTACACTGAGTACAAGGCCATTCTGGGATTCCAATTCCAGAGTTGGGACGCTGACCACAGCAACTCCACCCCATTTCAGGCCCACCGCAGGGAGTCAGGTTCTGAAGAATCAGGAAAAACAAGGGACAAAAACAGTATGAAAGGGCCGTGGGGTGAAGCTGGTTAAGGAATGCACTTCCTGAAAGCTGCCAGTGCTGAGGGCCACTAACTGTTGGGATCCACAGCATCAAGCAGCTAGAAATGCATGGCACCAGTCAGAGAAAGCCACGCTGGGCAGGGCAGGGGTCAGTGGACATGAGGCTGACCTAACCATCCTGGGGCGTGCAGGAGATTTCAGGAAGCTGTCCTCACCGCAGTGGAGCCTCCTGGAAGCCATACTGGTCTCAGGCAGGCACCTACCTGGGGGGGTGCCCTGTGTTGGTGGGGGCTGGGAAGCAGCTGGGAGCAGCTGGGGTGCATGGGGAGGAAAGGGAAGTGGCACAGAGTCCCATGCCTGTCATTCATGAAACAGGCACTTGTTAATGGTCTGCTGCGTGCCAGGCCCTGTACCCAGTCCTGGGAGTGTAGAGGTAACCCGAGAGACTAGAAACAGGCTTCTTTAGGAAAAATTAAATCTGCCCCCAACTAGACTCCCTATATAAAGTCGGCCAGGCCTGAGCTGCTCTCTGTGCCAGCCGCTGGGTCCTGACTTCCACAGTGGCCACGCTCTCATGACCTCCCGTGACCATGTGTGCTCTGGTCTGCACAGGCCAGGTGTTGGGAGAGCCAGGCACAGTGACGAGCAGCCTCCCCAGGTGACCTGTCTCTGACCCGGATATCAGGTAGCCGGGCTGGGGAGGAGGCAGGGGGGTCAGGAGGGGAAGGGGCCAGGTCGATTGTTTGACTCATCGGAGGTGTCCTGAGGTTTCCCAGGCTGCAGCAGACAATCAGCGCATTGTCACCAGGGCTGCATCATGGAGCAGGGGAGCTGCCGGACCGAGAGACCCGGGTCTGGACCTGTCGGGGTGAGTGCCTCCCACCACTCGGTGCCCTCTCCTTGGACAAAGACCCAGGGCCTGGCCTGCAGGGGCAGGAGAAGCGTCCACCTCCCATACCTCCTCAGCCCCTTCCTTCCCTGAGCCAGCCTGTTGCCTGGTCTCTACTCCAGGCCCCACTGACTGCAATGTGCCTCCACGTGAAGACCAAGCCCTGCCACGGGGGCTGGAGAGCTCCTGGCCTGCTACTGCTGCTGCTGGCACTGGCCACCACTGGGGCTGTGGCTGGAGGGCTTCTTGGCTTCGCTCACAGCTCTCTCAAGGTGAGGCCCCCTCAGGACCCGGGCAGGGCACAGACAGTGGGGAGGAGGAGGAGAGACCAGCATAGCCCACACTTACAGTGGAGCCAGGGCTCGGAGCAGACAGCAGGAGGACCAGAGGGGTGGCGGGGTTAGAAGCCTCGCAGCAGGGCTGGGGGAGTGTTGGGGTCTGCTCCAGCCTGGCCAGCTGAGCTCCTGCTTCCCACTCTTAGCCACTGCTGCAGACGCTCCGTCTGACCCTCCCGAGCTCCAGGGTACCCTGGTCCAACCAAACCGAACAGGTGGACGTGGCCCAGAACGTGGCAACCATCAGGGTGACTCCAACTCAGAGCAACCACAGCTGGGCAGTGCTGTTCGACGGGCAGAGCGTGAGTGGCCTGGGGAGGGGGGTGGGGGCAGGGGTGGATGTTCAGGTGGCCCTGCCTCACCTGCCTGCCTTCCCAGGGTTGTGTCTGTTACCGCCCCTCAGAGCACCGGGCCTGCTTCCTCCGCCTGATGGAACCCCGAGACCGCGAGACCCTGCAGCTGCTGGTGAACACCTCTTGGGTAAGGAGCCTCCGGCCAGGGGCCAGACAAAGGGTCCTGTGTGTGGCCTGGGCCCGGGGCAGGATGGGGCTCCAGTTTCAGGGGAACAGAAGCTCTATCTTCCTTTGGTAGAGGCTGCTGACAAGAGCCAGGGCAGGGCTGGCACAATGCCAGCATGTCTAGGGACATGTGCGCCCAACCCAGCCAGGGGCAGTGCGAGTGTCCTTCTCTGCAGCCCCAAGGGACTCGCAGCCCCAGCCAGGACACCCACTATGCCCAGGAGCTGCTGGCAGTGCTTGGGAGCCGTGAGGTGGACCCTGCCCAGGTGGGGGCTTCTGTGCGGAACCTTTGTGCAAAGACCCCCATTTACTGGGCCCGACGAGCAGAGAGTGAGTTGGGGCAGGCTGTGCGGAGGGGCCTGGGCTCCCGCAGGACAGTCGGTGGCGGGGTGGGGAAGGAGTCCTTTAGGGATCATGGAGGCCCCTCCCCCCAGGGCCCCAGAGGCAGCGGCTGATCTACCTATGCATCGACATCTGCTTCCCGAGCAACATCTGTATGTCCGTCTGCTTTTATTACCTCCCGGACTAAGCCCTTGCAGCGCAGCCCCTCAGGCCAGCCAGCTGGCTGGCGCGATCACCAGTCCACGGAGGGTAGCCGCTGGCGGGGCTAATAAACAACTCCACCTGGCCATGACGGTGTCCTCTGTGGCCTCGGGACACGAAACAGTGGCAGGGAGGGGAAGGAGGAGGCACTGGCTTGGGGGTGGGCACCAGCCTCGGATCCCCCTCAGCGGCCCTAGGCCCTGTGGGTCCAGAATTTCTGAAGGGGATGCAAGCTGCCTAGGGTGGGCCTCCTGAGCCTCCTCACATCCATGTAAGCAGCCGGGGCTCAGAGAGTCCCTGGATGGACCAGCCTGGCCAGTCTAGTCTGGCCAGGGACCAGGGTAGGTCAGTCAGGTCCAGCGAGCCTAGGATGGTAGAGACCAGCCATGGGGTGTCACTCTGATCTGGGCAGCTGGACAGACACATCCAGCTGGTGCCGCCTGGACAGCTGCCTGCAATCCTGAGGGGACACAGGTTAGCCCAGCACACTGTCATTGAAGGCCAAGCAGACAACAGCTTTCTGGTGGCCGCCGTACTCTCTCTTGATCTCTCCCGTCTCCACGCACCAGAGCCGGGCCAGGTTGTCAGAGGAAGCTGCAAGGAGGGAGAACATGGGTGGCGGCTCAGAGTGCAGCCCCAGGCCGGGCCAACGGGCGCGGGGAGGCACGGCAGGCAGGCGGGGCTCACCGGTGACTATGTACTGGGAGTCCCCCGAGAAGGCGCAGCCCCACATCCAGCCTCGGGATGACTCTCCAGGGTTGCTGCTCTTGATGCTCAGCTCCGTCATCAGGGAGAAGTTGGACGTCCTCCAAATCTTGCATGTCTGGTCGGCCGAGCAGGTGGCGAGGAGCCTGGGGGTGGGTGTGAGCGTGGCAGGGGTGTCATCAACGGCCACTCCCATCCTGTACCCCCTTGCCGTCCTCCAAGCAGGCCCAACGCATTAGGCCCCCAGCCTCAGGCACACTGCTTCCTCCCCGCAGCCATGCAAGGGCTCCCGGCCCCCCAGGCCCTGCACACACGTGGAGTCTGGGCTGAAGCGGCACTGCAGGGCGTAGCGGGTGTGTGCTGGGATCTTGGTCTTGGGGATGAGCTGTGTCACCTCGTCACCAATGCCCCCAGTCAGGTTCCAGACATAGCAGTTCCCCTGTGGTGTAGGAGGGAAGTCATGGGAGGCCCGGAGCCTCCGGTCTGACAGGTGGGGAAGGATGCCCTGGCAGCAAGACCTAGATCCAGGGGCTGCCATCCTGGGGTCCAGGGGACATGTGACAGGCACATCTGGCCCTGCCTGCAAGGAGCACCTGGGTGACCTGGCCCCAACCAAGGGCCATACCTGATGAGCTGAGGGCAGGAGGCCATGCCTGGCCTTCCTGAAGGATGCCGCTGGCCAACAAGAATGTGAAGAACAAGATGAGAGGAGGGCACCCAGATAGAGGGAACAGCAGGGCAAAGGCTTGGAAGTGGGCGGTCTGGGGATGTCGGGAACAACTGATTTGCTGAGACTGAATGGACGTTAAAGGAAGAAAATGAGGCTGGATAGGAGTCCAGGGGTCAAATCACAGTGTCCTGAGGCCCTGGTAAGGAGCCTAGAGCATCTTGCAGTTCACCCAGTGGAAGGATGCAGTCAGGCTGGTACTGCTGAAGGATGCTCTGGCAGTCGAGGGAAAATGGGTTAGGGGCAGGGGGAGGTCACAGAGGAAGGAAGGAGGTCAGAGAGGCTGCAACCACTGTCGGGAGAGACGAGGGAAACTTGGATCAGGAGGAGACAGGGTGGAGAAAGAAACGGACAACTGGAAAGACTCTGGAGATGGAGGTGACTGGACTGCTGGGTGGGCTATGGCAGGTAGCGAGAGGTAGCATCAGGAGTGACACCCAAGTTTCTGGCTTTGGTGGCTGGGTCAGAGCTGGAGTCCAGGATGGGGAAGCAGGACTGGGGGGGGAGGGGAGGGGCCAGAGGGACATCTGGGGAATAAGCCCACCTTCAGGGAATAAGGGAGGTAAGGGGCTGGGAGCCGAGCTGCACACCCGTCCCTGGGACTCACAGTGCTATTGACCGCGGCCATGTAGCTAGCATCCGGGTCGATGTGGGCCGATGTGATAGAGACCTCAGGCTCCGGGATCAGCTGCTCGTTGTGGTCAGTTTTCAAGTCCCAGATGTGGATGGCGCCACTCTGGTCACCCACAATGAGTTCTGCCTGAGGTGCAGGGGAGGTGAGGTGGGGCAGGACCCCTGCCCTCCAAAGCCCCAGGGTGCCCAGCCCTGTGCTTCCCCCTCACCTGGTTGGGGTGCAGGCACACACAGTTAATGGGCGCATTCACCTGGAAGATCCGCTGACACTGCAGGTTCCGGGACCTTCGAGGTGGGGGACACACTCTGTCTATAGTGGATGCCATTGGTACTCCACCGAAAGGCCCTTTCCTTGGCCACTTATCTTGTCACTCTACGATGGGAGCTATCCCATAGGAAATACTTGGGAGGTTTGGCCCTCCCCAGGGGCAGCTTGAAGCCAATAACTGACTCAGAGGGGCATAAAGGGTGGCCCCTTGCCTCAAGGCGGGGCTCATTGTTTGATGCAGTTCATTCCAGAGCTGCCTGTTGGATCAGGCTGAGGCTCTGCTCATCTCTGTGGGTCTTCATCCCTGCCCTATCTTTCCTCACTTGGCCCTCAATAAGTCACCTGCACAGAAAACCCCGTCTCAGCCTCTGCTTGGAGGGGACCTGACCTAAGACAGTCTCCCAGCCTGACCCTCACCCCCACACACCCAGGCAGCAGACCCCTCCTGCCCAGTGCCCCACACCTGAGGTCCCAGATCCGGGCAGTGCAGTCCTCCCCACCAGTGTACATCCAGCGGCCGTCCTCGTGGAAGCCCACAGACGCGATGTTCTTGTTGACCCCGTCATAGCTGATGATGGGGTTGGGGTTATTGGAGTTGAGATCATACATGCGAATGTGCTGGTAACCTAGGGGCACAGGCCAAACTGAAGTGTGGCTGCGCCTAGATGGACCTATGAGAAATCAGGGGTTGGGGTCGAGGGTACAGGTACCTGCAGCAGCAATCATGCTGCGGTCAGGTGTGATCTCCAGCGCGTTCACCTGCTAGGTCTGTTAAGGAGGATGACAAACAGAGCCCATCCTTCCCACCGGAGGCCTTTGCCCAGACTTATCCCTACCAGGCATCCTGCCTAGCACCACCTGCCCCAACTCCACAGTGGAGGATACGGAGTCCTGGTGCTGCACCGTTCGCGTACAGATCCCGCTGTGGGCCTGCCAGAACCGCACCGTGTGGTCATAGCCTGCAGTGGCCAAGATGACGGGGTCACTGCCCACCGTACCTGGAGACGTGTTCATGGTGTGGCTGCTTGAAAGACTCGGATCTACACAGGGCCCTAGGTCTGACCGGCAGGGGTCAGAGATCAGAGCATCCGGAGAAGAGAGAGGAGTGCAGTGTTTAGAGAATACCCTCTATGTCCTAAACAGATTACAACAGATTACTCGGTGCTAAAAAATAAAATCATCCCCATTTTAGATGTGGGGAAACTGAGGCTCAGAGAGTTTCAGGGATACGCGTGACACCCGGCGAAGGACAGCGCCGAGCTCCAAGGCGCATGCTCCGTTCCCCGCCCCAAGAACCCTGCCGGAATGCCACCCTACCCGCGGCCGGCAGGGGGCAGTCACGTCCGGGGCGCCACTCCGCCGCAGGGCCGGGCCGCGCAAGCGCAGCGAAGCGGGCAGGCCGGAGGGAAAAGCCTGACTGCTACGGCTGCGCATGCGTAGCAGGCCGGTGGCTGGACCTGATGGGCGGGGGCGCTTTCTGGCTGGACCCTCGAGCTTCCCGGCGCTCCGTCGACCACCCTGACTCCGTCCCGCTGAGCCAGCTTCCTCCGGGCGCGCTCTCCCGGCCACTGAAAGCCGCTTTCCAGCCCTCGCCCCGCGGCCTCCGTACCTTACTTGCTGCTCTGCGTTCCGCCGCGGTCCAGGACGCCTAGCGGAGCCGGAGCAAGTCGATAGAGGCCGAGGCTGAGCGTAGAGTTATCGATGGGCCATTAGGGCGACACCAAGGGGCGTAAGGGGAGAAGGGACGGGGGACGAGACTAGAGTTCTGGGGCAGGGGCTCCTCAATACGGGCCTCTGCGGTATCGGGCGGCGCCGGTGGACGAAAGCAGCGACCCCAGCCTTTTCCCCACTAGGGCTCCTCACCCGTCTGGGACCCATTCTCCAGGCCGGGTTGCACCATCGACTCCCTCCCATCCATCCCCTGATTCCCACGCGGGGCTAGGATTCCCAGGTAAATTACAGGACATCCAGTTGCATTTGAATTCAGATAAACAACATGTTTTGTTTTGATAAGTATAAGTATATCCCAAATATTGCATGGGATATACTTATACTAAAAAGTTCTTCGTCGCCTAGGTGAAATTCAAGTGTAGCTAGTTGTCCTGTGGTTTTATTTGCTAGATCAGGCAACCCTACTCTGGTCCTTTTCAGGACTGTCCAGCCAGGGTCTGACCCTCGGGTCCCCTCACTAATCCCAGTGACCCCTCAAAAACTGGGGTCCCTCTTGCCGCTTTTTCCATCCAGCCTTCCCACACTCTACACACGTGGCCTCATCCTCGAAAGAGTCCTTGAGACAGGCTCTCCCATGGTTTCTTCCCACTATGCTTATAAATGCAGCTCCACCCCCCTTCCTTCCTCAGGCCCCTTGATCAAGGCCATGTCCCCTGCCTATCCACCCAGGCCCTGGGTCCCGGGAACCTTCTTTCCTGTACCTTCCCCACCTCCCCTCTTTCCTTCCCCTCAGCATTTCAACACCATAAAACAACTCAAAACTCCTTCCAGCCTGCTCTCTTTCAAAGATCTGTTCTCACTTCTCACTCACTGCTTGACCCTGTCATGTCTTTTACTCCCAGCTCTCCAGTGAAAATTTCACGAGGTCCCTGGCCATCTCACATTGCCAAACCCAGTGGGTACTTTTCCTTCTGCATCTCGCCACATCTGTCTGCACAGTGGCTGACAGCACTGCTCCTAGAAAACTCCTGTGACCGCCACCCAGCTTCTTGCCCTGCACTCAGTCTCTTACTCTGCCTTCCCCTAAAGGCTGGTGGCCTCCAGAGTTCCTGTCTCCACACTATCCCTGGGGGCTCTTGCCCACTCTTCAGGGCTTTCAGTGCCATCCCTGGTCCGGGGCCTTTCCACCCTGTCTCCAGCTCACATCCGGCTCCCTGTTTGACATTTTCCATTGAAGGCCCCATGGACACCACTTTCCACGGCCAAGACAGTTCATGATCGACCTGCCCCCAAAGGCTTCCCCTTCTGTGTGCAGTGCCCACCCATGTATGACAGTGAGGCAAGATGGGCCACCACTCCCTCTCCCGGAACAGCCTCCCCACACCCACTCCTGCCCCCTCCAGGCTGTCCTTCACATTACAGAGTGGTCTTCTAAAAACCTAAGTCTGACCCCTGTTAGAAGCCTGCAGGGGTCCCCCGTTACCCTCCAGACTCCTGGGCCAGACTCCTGGGCCCAGCCAACCCTGTGGCTTCTCCTTCTCTCCACTCCACAAGCCATGAGTGAACAACAGTCTGAGAATTCACTACACCTTCTCTTTGAATGCTTGCCCACACCTAGGATGCTTCACCTCTACCTCTTCAACTGCTGAACTGTTTTTTTCAGGACTTTTCATAGCATTTTGAGAGCTTATTCTGTGTGGGGGGCTATACTGGGTGTTTTGTTTTAATTGAGGTGAAACTCACATTACATGAAAGTAACCATTTTTAACTGAACAATTCAGTGGCACTTAGTACCTTCACAGTTGTGCAAACACCACTTCTATCTAGTTTCAGAATATTTCCATCATCCCCAAAGAACCCCATCTCCCCCACCGCCAGTTAAGCACTCACTCGCCATCCCCCCACCCCACCTCCCCTCAGCCCCTGGCAACCAGTAATCTGCTTTCTGTCTCTATGGATTTACCTTTTCTGGACATTTCATATAAATGAAATCCTACAACAGACCTTTTGTGTCTGGCTTTTTTCACTGGGCATAACATTTTCAAGGTTCATCCAGGTTGTAGCCTGTGTCAGTACTTCATTCCTTTTTATGGCTGAATAATATTCCATTGTGTGGATGGACCCCATTTTATTTATCCATTCATCTGTTCATTGATGGAAACTTGAGTTGTTTCCACTCCTTAGCTATTACAAATGAAATTTTCTGTACAAGTATCTCTTTGAGTACACGTTTTAATTTTTCTTGGGTATATACTAGGAGTGGAATTGCTGCATCGTGTGGTAATTCCATGTTTAACTTTTCGAGGAACCGCCAAACTATGCTGAGCGTTTTACCCACATTCTGCATTGGGTCCTCGCAATAACCCTGCCAAGGAGGAACCACCCCCTATTTTGGAGGCAAGAAAACTGAGGCTCAGAGACGTAGAGTCATGTATCCAAGGGCACATGGCTAGAACATGGCAGAACCCATCCTGCTGGGCTCATCCCTCCCCTGATCTCCCCCCTTCTGGCTGAGGTGACTACTTCCCAGGCAACCTCCGCACCTCATACATCCTCTTCATCTTCCTCTCTACGTAGAGGAGCTCCCCAGGGCAGCTCCACCAGGCTCAGAGGCAGCTCTGGGGAGTGGCAGTTGGATATGTGGGCTTGGAAGCCTGGGAGAGGAATAGCCCTGTGAACCCTAGCACCTGAAGGATGTCCGGAGCAGGATAAACCCTGAGAGCCTGAGAGCGAGAGAGAGAGGTGAGAGCAAAGGAGGGCTGGAAGACTCAGCCAGATGTCTGTGGGGTATCTGTGGCCCAGGGGGGCAAGTCCGGAGCTGGATAAACCCTGAGAGCCTGAGAGCGGGAGAGAGAGGTGAGAGCAAAGGAGGGCTGGAAGACTCAGCCAGATGTCTGTGGGGTATCTGTGGCCCAGGGGGGCAAGTCCTGAGCTGTCTGCCTTTTTGTGGGGACTCTGGGTGGAGGGCTGCACATGTCCCATGCCTATGGGTAACTGAGAGATCAGGCCAGGCTCCATGCCCAGCCTCAGCAGCCCCAGCATCTCTGCTGGGCGGGAAGGGGAGATAGGACCATGGTTGTTGATCCCTTCTTATGTACCAAGCATCAGCTGAGCACTTTACAGAGGTGGCATCTTTGAGAAGATGGAAACCTTGGCAGCTATCATGCTTCATGCTCCCAGCAGCCCGTGAGGAGGGTACATTCGTCATCCCCAGTTTATACTTAAGGGGCTGGGCATCAGGGCTCTGGGGGGCTGGGAGGGGTACCAGGGAGTCCCTGAGCGGGCACACAGCTGGTGGACAGGAGCAGGGGTTGCACTGCTGCCAGGGGAAGGGGGAGGTTGCTGTGCAGCTGGGAAGGGGGCCAGCCCAGGCTGCAGTGAAGCAGCAGCCAGCTCTACTCCAGGCTGAGCCTCAGCAATTCTGCTGGCTCAGCGGCCCCTCCTCCTGGGATCGTCCTCGGAGGCCTGACTTCCTGGAGGGCTGCCCAAGTCCCACGCCTCTGCATCCTCATACCCCCAGCCAGAGTAGATGGCCTGCTGTGCTGCCCCCGTCCCCAGGCTGGGGGAACCCCAGGAAGATTCACATCTCTGTTTCCAGATGGACCCTCCCATCAGCCTTGGACTGCAGGCAGAGCTGCTGACCCATTTTCCAGATGAGGCAGCTGAGCTTAGGGAGCTTGTCCCAGGTTCACTGGGCTGGTGGGTAGCGGGTCTAGAACTCCTGACTCCTCCTAGAGCGTTAGCCTCACTTACCAGGATGAATCTAGTAGACTCTGTACAGCTTTCTTCCCAGGTCTGTCCTCCAGAAGGTGGACCCCACAGTAAGTTGCCCAAGCCTAGGTCTGAGGAGTGACTAAGGGCTACCTGCTTGTTGGGTAGAGTTGGAGCTGGAGCTGGAAGTGGGCAGAGAACGGAGGTGAGGCAGCTGGAGGCAGGGGCCAGTTCATTTCCCAGAGCTATGCGATAATTCAAAACTAGAACTTGGCCTTTCAGTTCATGATGAAGGTGTATTTGTCAAGGTAGGATGACAGAATATATTTTATTTAATACATTATTAGCATGATTTATAACATTTGAATACTTAGACATTTGGTGTGTGGGCCTCTGTTTGTACTCTTGCCCCAGGCCCTGAAAACGTTAGGCTCAGGCCAGAGTGGTTTGCCTTAGCCAGCCAAAACATGAAAATAACGGTAAGGATAATAACGATCTTTTTTTTTTTTTGTAGTGTTTCCTGTGTGCTAGGCACACTGCTTGGCTCTGCAGACACGAAGATGAATAAAATGCAGCTGCTACCCAGATGGCCCAGGTAGGAAGGCCCAAGAATATCACAATATCCACAGAAGCTATTTGCTGAGAACTTACTAAGTTCTGTGAGGTGCTTTATGAATAGCATCACAGTTAATCCTCAAATAATCTACTGGGAGGTATCATTCCCCCATTTTATGGAGGGGGAACTGAGACCCAGAAAGACAAAGTGACTGGAAAAATAAACCTGGTAAGAGGCAGATCTGGGACAAATGAAGAGGCCAATGTGGGTTCAAATCTCAGACTCATGACCTGGAGACTCTGGGACCTCAGGTGAGTCACTTGGCTTTTCTGAGCCTCACTTTCTTCATTTGTAAAAAGGGCACAGTAAGTCCAAGCTCATCTATGAAGTGACCAGCATGGTGCCTGACCCAGCAGGTGCCCAGGAATTGGTCACCATAAAGGGTGGGGGGAAGGGCCCTTGTGTTTAGGGACCCCTGTGGGAGCCCAGCACAGTGGGAGGCATAGGCTTGCTCCCTAAATTTCACAGAAAAGCCCACGGAGGGGACCGACCAGCTGTCCAGATCAGGGACTCCCAGTGCCTGCTGCTTGCCCTCCTCCACACTCTGGCCACCTTCTTCCTGGACCAGCTTGATGGCCTGGGCCATAGGGAGATGGGGGGGTGTCCAGCCATCATATGTGTGAACCTTCCCAAGGTTCTAACAACTTTGCCTGGTTGGGGTGATGATATGCCCCTCCCTGCAAATGAGGAAACTGAACCTGAGCCAGGACACAGACCCCAACCAGTCTGTCTCTAGAATGCTGCAGCCATGACAAGGTGAAGACCGGAGGCTAAGACCCAGGAGGTCAGAAGGGAGAGACCTCTGGATGTGTGGGGGGTGGGTGGGGGGAGGGTGAGTGTCAAGCAGAACAGTTCCCTGTGGGGCTGCCAGAATTTGTGCCTGGAGGCTGGGGGTAAGCAGGCTTCTGTGGAGTTCAGACTGCTGCTGGGCAGGGCTGTGACCCCATTGGTGCTGCGAATGGGGGGACTGAAACCCCCTGGGTGGTAGACCTGAAGAGTTACACCCCAGTTGGTGCTGGGGATGGGGGAGCCGAGCCCCTCTTAGTGGTAAGTGTGAGGGGCTGAACCCCAGTTGGTGCTGGGCAGGTGCACTGAGGTTGGGGTTCGACTGAGGAGGGGGCGGTGGGGGGTCGCCTAGCATTGTTTGTGGAGAGAGCCAGAGGCTGCAGGGCATGAAGGTTCAGTTGCGGGAGGGGGAGGTAGGGTTCCCTGACACCTAATTCATTATTGGGAGATTCCTCTTCACAGTCCTTCGACACCTCCCACGGGAACCACGGGCCAGAAATGTCTGACAGCCCCCGGCGGGCCGGCTTCTGTGCCGCCGATGCCCGGGTATCTATCTCCATGCCCAGGTCCCCGCCCGCCCACTGCCTGAGTCCCTCCCCCCGTGGGTCCCGCAGCCTCTGGAAGCCTCTCTCAGGCTCTG
>NW_020174705.1:1921930-1937273 GCF_003031525.2 Neophocaena asiaeorientalis asiaeorientalis | reverse complement strand
GGGGCCGTCTCCAGCGCCGAGCCCCCCACCCCGCCCGGTGCAGGGCGGGGAGAGGGATGCTGTCGGGTCCCCGGGGGCGGGGCGGGGCCAGCAGCGCCCAGACCCTCCGTCTGCGCCCCCCGCTGCCAGCACTGAAGGAGGGGCTGCATCGAGTGCCAGGCCGTCACCTGAGCCCCCCAGCGGGCACCTGGCGGCACCCACCTTCCAGGCCGCAGGCATTCGCATCCCTCTCTCCTGCCTCCGTTCCCTCCCTTCCCGGGCTGCGGGCTGACAGCTGGAGGTCTCTTCTGGGCCTTTAAAGGGCGAGGCGGATTCCCCCCCCCCCACGCCATGGAGAGAGGGAGGGGCCTCTTGCAGTAAGGGGAGACCACAGGGCTGACAGTCTCTGTCAGACCCCCTCCCCGCCCCATGTTTAATAACATGCTTAGCAGGAACGGGGGGGTGGCAGGACCATGCTGGGGGTGTGGCTGCCCAGGCATGGCCGGCTGGGGGCCATTTACTGAAGGGGGAGCAGAGGCCCAAGGTCGCCCAGCCCAGGGCAGGCTGAGTTCGAGGCAGGTGCAGACCCTGGTCCTCTCTGGCTTCCCTGCTGGAAAATGAGACTGGGGGGGGAGGGGGTCTCCCACTGGCCATCCTGAGCTTGTTCTGTGGGGGTCCCAGGGGATGGTTGGAAGCTTGGTGCCCTGATCCCAGCACTCATCCCAGCTCAGCCTGGAGCCTCCCCCGGGGACCCTGGAGATGGATGGATGGGCGTGTGGACCAGCCGCGTGTGTGACTGCGCACGTATGGCCGTGTCAGTGTGTCAGGGCACCTGTGCGGGCGTGGGCAGGGCTCTGCTGGGTAGCAGGTGGGGTCTGGGTGCCCCGACTCCCCATGCCAACCCCTGGGACTGTATGTAAGCCAGGGAGGTACCCTCCCATCTCTCCAGGGGAGATGCTGAGAACTGAGACAGTCTCTGGGGCAGGTGGGGGTAGGTCCTTGAGCCCCAGGAGGACTCCTCCCACTGCAGCCCCTGCCTGGCTGCTACTATCTGCTCTGTGCAATTAGAGAGCTGCACATCTGTGCCTCGCAAGAACACATACACAGGTGGGCCCTGCCTTCCACAGCGGAGGCCCAGGGATAGTCTGCCAGTTAGGGCTGGCTTCAGGGCCTCAGGGTTCAGAAAGGGAGGGCTTTCAGGCAGAGGCAACCTTAGCTGAGCCTCAAAAGCAGGCTCAGGGATTGAGAGGTGGAAGGCAAGGCAAAGTCTTCCACCTAGTGGCCATCGACCTTGGGCACAGGCATCTCCAGTCTCTGGGCTTCAGTCTCCTCATCTGTAGGATGGGGACGTTTGTGGTCCCTGCCTCGTAGCATTGTTGTAAGAACAGCGAGTACACGCATGAAGCCCAGGCACTTAGTAAGTGCTCCGGAAGTGCTAACTGTGGCCATTTCCTAGACGGCCCAGGGCGGTGCGCCAAGGAAGTGGGGGGCATCAGATTTGGGGACTCCTCCCCCCTTCTACTCTGGCCATCTGGGGGAGGTGTGGGGACCTTTACCTCTACCTCTGCATTTGACCCTGCATGGCCTGGTCTCCGGGTAGGAGAGACACCTGCCCTGGCACCCGAATCTGGGCTCTCTGACTCACAGGGGCGGGCATAATAAATCAGATGGAGAAATCCCTCCATGAATTAGCTCGGTTGTCATGGCAACACTGGCCTGCTTTGGAGTAAGATGTATTTTGATTCAGCAAAGTACAGCTGGAGTTTGGGCCATGGGGTAGGGGGCATCCAGCGGTGTTCCCTGCGGCCCCCAACTCCAGAGGTGTTCCCACGATTCTTGTTTCCACAGTCTCCTCCCTGTGCTGACACCTTCCCTTCACCCCACACCCCAGTGACACCCCAGGCTCTGTCAGCACCCCTATCCTGCCTGAAGGGAGCCTCCACTTACAGGCACAGGCACCGTCACCCTTAGCAATCATCCTTGAAGTGAAGAAGAGACTGCCAGGGAGAGAAAATACTGGGGTGGAGGTTGGCCTTCTGGGGTGTGGGCAGACACCCTGCCCTTCCTTCGGGCCCAACCTCCCCTTTCTTCCATTTCACTGAAGACTACGGCCAGCGCTCCTGTGCTCACTCACCTTGGCCCACTAAGAGTTCCCTTCCAGCGTCTGGCTCAGAGCTGCCTGCCCTGGGGGATTTGAGAGGGTGCCTTTCTATGCTGGAGGCCACAGGGCTCAGCCAGTCTGAGGTGGGAGCAGAGGAGGCCAAGACCACGTCCCTGTAGGAGACAGATGTGGCTCTGTGGAGGTGGCTTGTGGGTGGCTTCCGTGTTTGGAGGAGCATCTTGGCAGAGGGGTGGAGGGAGGCCACAAGGGTAGAGTGGAAAAGGGTCTGGGGTGGGCTCCCCCCAGGGCCTCTGCAGCTGGAGTTTGGAGGTGACTTCAAAGGTAGGAGTAGTATCAGGCGAGCAGTTAGAGGGCTGGGGAGATAGGAGACCGGAGAGCCCAAGTCATGGGGGCGGTCAGGGGCAAGGCATATGCGCTATGACTGATGGCAATCTGTAGGACTTAGTGCCCTTGTGGAAAAGGGAAAGGGGCTCCTGGGGCCTTCAGCTTATCCCCACTTTCCCTCCTCTCTCCCACCTACCCAGGCCCCTGAAGCCGTGCTCTGCTCCAGCTTCATTCAGGGCACCTGTCTCCATGAGGTGCAGCCCCCCAGCCCCAGGCAGGCTGCAGTTCTGGGACCTTCCCGGGTGTCCAGTGTCCCCATGGGAATTGGGGGTGCTTCAAGACCTCAAGCCCCCTTTCATCCAATTCCAGCACTTTTCCTCTTTGAAGAGACCAGTGGCCGGAAGGGGGGCGGGGAAGATGACCTTAGCAAGATGCTCCTTCTCTTGTGGGGAGTGATCCCCTTCTGGATGGAGACACCCTCTCCCCACTGGTGTCTGTGTCACTTCCTGGGCCTCAACCTCCAGCCCCTCTGAGATTTCAGCACCTGCAGTGGTGACTGGGCAAGCAGGTGGGCCTGGCCTCGGGCGCCACTCAGAGCACCTGGCTCCGTAGCTGCCTGGGCACCCTGGCTGCGGGAGGGAGGAGAGCGAGCTGGCCTGGGAAGTCTTGTGGGGAGAAGCTGAGAACTGGCTACATGGGAACTAAGAAGGGTGGGGGGCAGCAGACATTAGAGTTGGGGGGCAGAGCCTTTTGGTAGGGGAATGTGCTGAGGGTGGGCTTGCGCAAGGCAGGGGTGCTTGGGGACAGCGATGCCTGGGCTCCCTTCAGCTTCACGACAAGGGACCGTGGCAGGCCCGGCCGCATAATCCACAGAGCTCAGCGCAAAATGAAAATGGTGGGGGGGTGACTTGTCCAAAAAAATAATAGGCCTTCCCTGGTAGTCCAGTGGTTAAGACTCCACGCTTCCACTGCAGAGGGCGCGGGTTCAATCCCTGGTCAGGGAAGTTCCGCATGCCACAAGATGGGGCCAAAAAAAAAACCCCAAAACAAACAAAATAACAATCTTGCGACAGCAGAGCATCCAGCCAGGTGTGGGGCTCTTCTGAGTGGTTGCACAGGTGACACACTTGAAGCCGGCTCTGGCAGGTGGACAAAGTGTGTGGGATTAGGGTACAGTTCAGTCACCAGTTACTGAGCACTGTGTGTGCACCTGGTAGTGTTTTAGCCAGCAAGGATACGGCAGTGAGCAAAATAGATAAAAACCATTGTCATCTTGGAGCCTGTAATTTAGTGATGGAGATGGACAATAAACAAGATAAATGGTAGTATGAGGGCTAAAGAGAAAAATACAACAGACACGCGATGGGAAGGGGATTACCATTTTCTTTATTATTTATTATTTATTTTTTGGCCACACCGCACAGCTTGCAGGATCTTAGTTCCCCAACCAGGGACTGAACCTGGGCCATGGCAGTGAAAGTGCCGAGTCCTAACCACTGGACCACCAGGAAACTCCCAGAGGATTACCATTTTAGATGGGGGAGGAGGCTTTGACAAGCAGGTCTTGGATAGAGACCTGAAGGACATGAAGAGGGAATAATGGGAATAATTGAGGGAAGAATGGCTCACACACACACACACACACAGAGCATGTGCAAAGGCCCTGTGGCAGGGGAGACAGGTGTGTTGGAGTGCCATCAAGGAGGCTCAGGTGGCTGGAACAGGGGTGAGGAGGAAGTCGAAGTGAAAGGAGGGCTGCATCATACAGGGCTATTGTCCGGCTTTGGCCTCCAACCCCATTGAGACAGGAGCAATGGGACCGGACCCATGTTCTAACAGGGTCCCCCTGACCTCAGTGGGTATGGAGGATGGACTGGAGGGGGCAGGGTGGAAATGGGGATGCCAGGGGGAGGTGATGGCAGTGGTCCTTCGAGGGATGCTGGCCTGGCCCAGGGTGGTGATGATGGTGCTGGTGAGAAAGGGTAGGATTCCAGGTGTGCTTTGAAAGTGTCTTGAAAGTAGAGCCAACAGGATTGACCGATGGAGAAGTTATAAGGGCTCAAGAAAGGACCCAGGGCTGCCTCCAAGGTTTTGCCCTGGACCACCACGGGGAAGGAGGGGTGGCACTGCTGCTAACTTAGACAGCCGTTAGCATCAGCCAAGTGTCTGAGGCGGGGGGAGGGGCAGGGGAGTGGAGATGCCTCTTGTCCTGGAGCCTCAGCTCTTCGGCTCTTCACCGGAGAAGCCCCTCACTGGGGAGGGTGGGGTGGGATTCCTATAGGGCTAGTATTAGGAACTGCCACGTGCTGAGCTGACTCTGTGTCAGACCCTTCATGTGTTGTCTGGAGGCGCCCTTAGGCCTGTGAGGCTGGCCCTGTTAGACCCTTCGAGCTCACAGCCAAGGCCTCAGGGCTAGTAAGGGGCAGAGGGAGGATTTTAATTCAGGCCCGTCTGACTTTGTGGGCCATTGGGGGACCCACACCCTATATCCAAAAGCTGAGAACTGAGGCCGGAGCAGCCGGGGCTGCTGTGGGTCACAGAGCAGGCCCTGCAGCAGCCCCTCTGTGACTTGACTCCCTCAGCCCCCTGCCCCCATCCCTGTCCTGAGCCTGGACAAAGGGGCTTCTGTCCTGCCAGCCCCTCCCTCACAGAGTGACTGACCCACAAATGGTTTATGTAACCGTGGCCCAGACAGGCAGGGGATTGGCCCGAGTCCGGCTGGACCTGAGCCCACGGGGAGGGCATCGGTGGGCTCCCCTCCTCTGGCAGGCGGCTGGTGGAGGCCAGGACTGGGGACGCCCCGGGAGGAGACTGGGACCCCCAAGGGAGGGCTGGAGCCCCTTGGGCTTCAGGCGGGCTGACCCTAGGGCCTGTGCATGCCCCCATAGATGAGGGGGCCATTGTAATGTGGTTGCTTGGAGGCACTGGCCCACTTGCCTGCCTCCCCATCCTGCCCTGCCAAATGGGGCTCATCTACACAGGCCAGGCCCGGGGCTGGGAGTTGGGGGAGGCTGAACCCTGGAAATGCAGATCTTCCCCAGAGATACCCCCATTTCCGGGTGTTCCAGCCTTCCTGGGCCACCCCCGGCCCCATCTGGGTCCTTCTGAGAGACAGATTGGGCTGGCTCTCTCCCTCCCACCATTGGCAGGTGCTCAGCCAGCGTCTCAAGGGAGGGGGGTTCATGTGCACATGTGTGCGCCTGTGTGGGTGTACAGCCCTGGCTTCTGTTCCCAGACAGGGACAGGGCCTATGAACCTCCCAACGTCTTAGTTCAGTGGGAAACCAAGGGCCAAAAGCTGGTACCTGATGCTGAGTGCTGGAAACAGGGTTGAATGAATGAACGTTTCTAGACTAAAGACCTAGATAGCTTTGGCTCTGAGCCTGCCAGGGAGCTAGCCAGCCGCTCTCTGCCTGCTCTCTGTCTAGAGGGGGCTGGGACCCAGGTAGGCCTCAGTAGGGGCTGGACGGAGCCCCCCTCACCATGTCTCCTTCCCACCCCAGAGCTCCTGGGCTCCACCAAGAAGATCAATGTCAATTTCCAAGACCCAGATGGGTGAGTTCTCAGCCCGGGGAGATGTCAGTCTGGTATGGGGGTCAAGGACTCCTGGGGAAGGCAGGTTGCCCGGCTCCTTGCCCATACATGTCTGTCACCTGTCCCAGCTTTTCTGCCCTGCACCACGCAGCCCTGAATGGCAACACGGAATTGATCACCCTGCTGCTGGAGGCCCAGGCTGCTGTGGACATCAAGGACAACAAAGGCAAGGCCTGTCAGGGACCTCAGAGCCAGAGGCAGGGGGTCAAGATCAAAATTGGGGTCCCTGGAGGCCAGGATGGCCCCTCAACTGAGGTCTCAGCCCCGGGTCTTGGTCTGGGTTGAGGCAGGTTCTCATGGGATCAGCGTCCTAGAAGTCAGGGTTGGGTTCAGGGTCAGGGGCTAGCTCCCAACCGCCCCCTTGCCCCCAGGCATGCGGCCACTACACTATGCAGCCTGGCAGGGCCGGAAGGAGCCCATGAAGCTGGTGCTGAAGGCGGGCTCAGCGGTGAATGTCCCATCTGATGAGGGCCACATCCCCCTGCACTTGGCGGCCCAGCATGGTCACTACGACGTGGTAAGGACCACCTCAAGGGTGACAGGGTGCCTGGGGCAGAATGAGCCCGACGGATGCATTGGGCCTGACCACACCCTGTGGTCCCTGCAGTCTGAGATGCTGCTCCAGCACCAGTCCAACCCGTGCATGGTGGACAACTCGGGGAAGACGCCCCTGGACCTTGCCTGTGAGTTCGGCCGCGTTGGGGTAAGTCTCCCCAGGGAGCTGAGTGGGACTCCAACTTCTTCTCCTGGGGTGGGAGTGGGAGACAAACTGCAGCTCCCCACCCCATTCCTGGGCCCCCCTACTCTGACCCCTCCTTCCAGGTGGTCCAGCTGCTCCTGAGCAGCAACATGTGTGCGGCCTTGCTAGAGCCCCGGCCAGGGGACACAACCAACCCCAATGGCACCAGCCCCCTGCACCTGGCAGCCAAGAACGGCCACATCGACATCATCAGGTATGGCCATGGGGAGGGGGCGGGGTAAGGGGCACCCAGCCTTGGGGTTCCTGCTTCTGGCTTGGCAATAAGACAGGAGCAGCCAGGGAGCCGTGGGGATGTGGTGAGGTCTCTGGATACGAAGGATGCCTCAAGCCGCCCACATAAAGGATGTACTGGAGTGGGGTGGGGAGTGGTCTTCTATAGCCCCACAGCCTGTGCCACTTGCTGGGTGACCTTGAGGAGACTCTTAACTTCTCTGAGCCTCAGTTTCCTCATCCTTAAAGTGGGCATCGCAGCACTGCCTACACTAGGATGAGACGAGATAAGAGTGTGAAGGGTTAACACAGGGAGGGGTTGTCGGGGATGTGGGACAGGGTTAGCTCATCCTCAGCCCCCAGGAACTGGAACCCGGCTTGGGGGTGCTGGGGCAGAGGGCTCTCTGTGCAGGGCCCTGCCTGCTCCTCCTACCTCCCTGTCAGACTCCTCCTCCAAGCTGGCATTGACATTAACCGCCAGACCAAGTCCGGCACGGCCCTGCACGAGGCCGCACTCTGTGGGAAGACGGAAGTGGTTCGGCTGCTGCTCGATGTGAGTTAGGGGCCAGAGGGAGCTGGGGTCAGGTGGGGGTGTAGGGGGCTCCTGAGAGTCCTCACCCTCTGGCACATACAGAACGGGATCAATGCCCACGTGAGGAACACTTACAGCCAGACAGCCCTGGACATCGTGCACCAATTCACCACCTCCCAGGCCAGCAAGGAGATCAAGCAGCTGCTGCGAGGTGGGCCCAGGCGGGGCAGGGGGGCAGGGCTGGGGCCTGGGCCAGGCCGGCTCACAGGACTGGGGGGTCTGCCACCTCCTGTGTCCCCAGAGGCCTCGGCAGCCCTGCAGGTCCGGGCAACCAAGGATTATTGCAACAATTACGACCTGACCAGCCTCAACGTGAAAGCCGGGGACATTATCACAGTAAGGATGGCCTGGGGCTGCTGGAACAGGGATGAATGGGACCTGGGATGCTCCCCGCAACACCTGGCAGCAACTGGGGGGTATGAGCAGGAGGCCAAGGCCACCTACCCACTTGACATGGAGGGGTGTCTCCCTGAGCGTGCTCCTCGCACCATATCTGACCAGGTCCTCGAGCAGCATCCAGACGGCCGGTGGAAGGGCTGTATCCATGACAACAGGACAGGCAATGACCGTGTGGGCTACTTCCCTTCCTCCCTGGGCGAGGCCATCGTCAAGCGAGCAGGCAAGTCCCACCCGGGGATGGGCTCGCGGGCCAGAAGGAAGCAGGTGCACGGCGTTTTGGGTGGTAGGGCAAGGATTGTCAGCTGTAGTCATTGCTAGGTGTGGGGTCCAGAGTGTGTCTTGCCAGCTGTCTCCTCATCAGCGTCCCCAGACCCACTCCTTCATGTATTCAACAGACATTGCATGCCAGGCACTAGGAATAGATGGACGTCATTCTTGCTCCCAAGGAGCTTGCCCTCGGGGAGGGAGGGAAGGGAACAGTAAAATAAATGTGGAAGGAAACGTACCAACCAGTGACACAGAGCTTGCAGATGGAGACCCACTTTAGACAAGTGCGGACAGAGAAGGCCCTGAGAAGTGGGAGGGGCTGGCTACAGGCAGAGCATTCCAGGCAGCAGGAACCACACATGCAAAGGCACTGAAGCAGGACAGAGTGTGACTGTGTAAGGGTCCAAAGGAGCCCAGTGTGGCTGACTTGGTGACAGAGAAGGAGGGGGCGCAGGATGAGGCCATAGGGCCATGGAATGGCTTCAGATGGTGGACTGGTGTGATTGGTTTACCCCACAGAGAGGATATGGAGATTGACAGGCCGGGTGAGAGGGCAGAGGGGGGCCAGTTAGGAGGTGTGGCCAATCCACCCAAGGTCATCTAGTTCCCTGGGGTGAGGAGCCTGGACCCAGGCTCCTGGGGGCCTCCTCCCTCCCCCTGCTCCCCAGGCACAGAGGGGTTTGCACTCTCCTGCAATTCCCTACTCCCACCTACAGGACCACAGGATAGCCTGGCCTGCGCCCCTCTCTACCATGCTCTCCTGCTTTCAAATGTCCAAGGTTGGGAAGGGCCTTCTGAGGGTCGCTCAGCTCCTTGAACACAGGGCAGGAGGAGGCTGTACTGACCCCCCAGGCACGTGTGTGTCCAGCCTCTGCTCTGCGCAGACTTGGGGGCCAGGCCAGGGAATGCCCCAGGCCTGGGCCAGTCCAGGATTCAGGGAGACTGTGCTTGGCCAGCAGGTTCCCGAGCAGGTGCCGAACCAAGCCCACCCCAGGGATGCAGCTCAGCAGGGCCCTCTGCACCCCCCGAGGAGATCTGGGTGCTGAGGAAGCCATTTGCAGGTAGGTGGGGGCCTCTGGAGGGTGGTGGTGGTGGCACTTCTGCAAGGCAGCACCTGGGCTCTGCAGGGCTGGCACTAGCTGATGCTGCTCCCTCCTGCTGGCAGGCGGGGACCGCAGTGGCAGCTTGAGCAGCGTGGCCAGTGGCAGTGGCCGGAGCAGCGGGGGCCACACCCTGCACGCAGGCTCTGAAGGGGTCAAGGTAGGTGGGTTGGTGGCAGGACCGGGATGGCCTGTGTCTAGAGCAGCACTGGCCAGCCAGCCTGTCTGGGTTGCAGCTCCTGGCCACGGTGCTCTCCCAGAAGTCTGTCTCCGACTCCAGCCCCGGGGACAGCCCTGTCAAGCCTCCGGAGGGCTCTTCAGGTAAGAGCAAGGACAGCACTGCTGGCCTGGCCGGGAGGTGGCCCACAGGCAGCCATTGCCCCACCATACTCTCTCGTCCCCAGGTGCCACCCGGTCCCAGACTCCAGTGACCCATGCCGGGCAGGTCTATGGGGAGCAGCCATCCAAAAAGCTGGAGACAGCATCGGAGGGCAAGGTACAAGGCCTGGGCCGGCTGCAGGTGGGGGGGCACCCAGGGCAGCCTGCCTGGCTTGGCCACAGCACGGCCAGGGCCCTTGACAGGCCGGGTCCGTCCTTCTGTTGGTCTGTCAGTCTGTGTGTGTAGCTGTTGTCTCTTGTACACGCTGTGCGTGTAAGCTAGTGTGTCTAGGAAGTGTGACACGGGTGTGAGGTGAGTGGGGGCGTGTTTGGCTGGTGTGATTGTGATGCGGGCACATGTGCACGTGTGTGTGTGTGTGTGGAATGGCATGGATGTGAGTCAAGCCAAGGCGTGTATGTGGGTGAGACAAGTCCTGTGTGCATGCACCTGCGTGGTAGGGCGGGCATGAGCTGCTGGCTGAGTCCTCCTGCATTCCTCTGGGTAGAGCCCACCTTCCGGGGTGTAGAGGGGAAGCACTAAATTGCCCCGCCTGAGGCCCCATTCCCAGAGCCCCTCACACGGGGCCACACTGCAGGGTGTCTCTGGTCCAGGAATGGGGGGGACGGTCAGGGAGGCCTGTGATGTGGACAGCAGCTGGACCCTCCTGGTGGAGATCACAGAAGGAGGCCGAGGTGCTGGACAGTGCTCAAGACAGCGGCACCCAGGACCACAGAACGAGGAGGAGCACCCGGGCCAGGCTGCCGGGGCCTGGCTGCAGACGGCCCAGCGGACAGCAGATTGCACTGCGTGGTCTTCAGCTGAGCAGAGAAGGAGGCGCCGCGGTGGCTGGGGTGCATGCCTGGCGGGGGAGCAGGCGGGCAAGCCTGTAGCGGGTGCCTTGTGTCTTCCAGGGCGCCGAGGCTGTCAGCCAGTGGCTTGCCACGTTCCAGCTGCAGCTCTACGCCCCCAACTTCATCAGTGCCGGCTATGACCTGCCCACCATCAGCCGCATGACCCCTGAGGTGAGCTGCCCGAAGGCTATCTACCAGCTGACCCAGAGATGGGCCCCCAGCCTCTGCTAATGGGCCTCTCCTCCACCTAGGACCTCACGGCCATCGGGGTCACCAAGCCAGGCCACCGGAAGAAGATCACTGCAGAGATCAGCGGCCTGAGCATCCCCGACTGGCTGCCTGAGCACAAACCCGTAAGGCCCCCTGCACCCCAGTGGCCAGTCCCAGGTTGGGCAAACAGACAGACAGACAGCCTGCCTCCCTGGCTACAGCCCACCCCTGCCCTCCGGGGAGTCCAGAGAGAGGAGAGCAGAGGATGACCTCTGTTTGTCCGTCAGGGGCACTGGGGCCCGCCTCCCTGGGGCAGGGGCAGGGACGGTGGTGACCACCTCTGAGGGCTGTCAGGGCAAGGGGAGCCTGAAGCCTGGAGAGTCCCCATCTCCACTGTGTGTTCCACACTCAGGCAGCCACACAGGGACACCGGAGCCACCCGGCACACCATAGCACTGCCCATCACACGCCCACCCAGACACTGCAGGGGGCCATGGGGATGGGACGTGCTTGCACACACCCAGGCACATGTATGGGGAAGACGCTTGTGCGTGCTTCGGGTACCCAGCACGCGTGTGCTAAATACATTCAAGGCGCCCACTGGTGACTGCACACACTGGCTGACAGCCACACCAGCCGCAGCCCGTGCTGTCACGAACAGGCACTCTGTGGTGGGACAGGCTCTGGGCTGGGAGAAGATGGGCCCGGGGCCTGTCACATCCATGCTGCCTCTCTGGGCCTTGCGCTGTGCTTTGGGCTCCCACCCGTCTGTGAGGGAGATGCCATGGCCGCCGAGAGCCCCAGGGCTGTCGGTTGGTGACAGGTGGGTTTGTGCTCATCCACTCTGCCTCACCCCACTCAGTCAGCGGCTCAGGGGTCCTCCCAGCCAGCACGTCCGGGTCCCAGGGGCTTCACTTTGCTTGTGTACCCAAGGAGGTGACCGAGTGTCCTGTGTTGGTGCATGAGTGACATCCAGCTGGGAGTGTGGACGGGTGAATGCCATTCAGGGAGCCACCGGTGGTTCTGGGTGAAGACCATCACAGATACTTGCCAGGCGTGTGACGAGGCTGTGTGACATGTGCCTGATGCTGGTGGGGAAGTGGTGAGAGAGCGTGAGCGTGACTCAGAGGGGTGTCAGTGCCCGTGGATGGCTGGGATGCAGGGTGTGTGTATACACGTATCTGGTCGGTGGTGCTGTGTGTCTGTGTCCATGACGTGTGTGGTGTGTCCATGTGGATGCTGTCCCCATGGCTGCCTGGGCAGGTGAGGAAGCGCATTCTTCCGCCAGAAGCGCATTCTTCCCCCTCCCCCAAAGGGTATCCTGAGGAGAGAGTCGCCCCTCTGTGTGTGTTTGCATATGTTCGCAAGTGTGTGTAAGCTGGCCTTGGGTTCCTGTCAAGGCTGCACTGTCTCCAAAGCTGACGCCTTGGGCCTGTCTGTTTGTCCTTCCGTCTCTCTGTGCCAGGCTGGCCCGGTGCCCTCTCCTCTGACAGCTCTGAGTAATAGGCAGGGTGTGGGCAGCCAGCTCGGGCTGCCCTCTGTGTCCCCTGCTCCGTAGGCTAACCTGGCCATGTGGCTGTCAATGATTGGCCTGGCTCAGTACTACAAGGTGCTGGTGGACAACGGCTACGAGAACATCGACTTCATCACCGACATCACCTGGGAAGACCTGCAGGAGATCGGCATCACCAAGCTGGGTGAGGCCCCACCCCACCCCCACTGCCTCCTGGTCCCCGCCCCCCTCCCTGGCCTGACCTGCCCCCCGCCCCACTCAGGACACCAGAAGAAGTTGATGCTGGCAGTGAGGAAACTGGCAGAGCTGCAGAAGGCAGAGTACGCCAAGTATGAGGGGGGACCCCTGCGCCGGAAGGTACCACAGTCACTTGAAGTGATGGCCATCGAGTCGCCACCCCCACCCGAGCCTGCCCCGGCTGACTGCCAGTCTCCTAAGATGACCACCTTCCAGGACAGTGAGCTCAGCGGTGAGCTGCAGGCTGCCCTGACGGGCCCGGCTGAAGGGGCTGCCGCTGCCGCTGCCCCTACTGAGAAGCCCTCCAACCACCTGCCGCCCACCCCAAGGGCCTCCATGCGGCAGGAGCCCCGCCTGGGTGGGCGGGCACGGCACATGAGCAGTTCTCAGGAGCTGCTGGGCGACGGGCCCCCAGGGCCTGGCAGCCCCATGTCACGAAGCCAGGAGTACCTGCTGGAGGAGGGGCCGGCCCCGGGTACCCCCCCCAAGGAGGCCCGGCCCAGCCGCCACGGCCACAGCGTCAAGCGGGCCAGTGTGCCCCCAGTGCCTGGCAAGCCGCGGCAGGTCCTTCCACCAGGTACCAGCCACTTCACGCCCCCCCAGACTCCCACAAAAGCCCGGCCAGGCTCCCCGCAAGCCCTGGGGGGGCCTCATGGCCCAGCCCCAGCCACAGCCAAGGTGAAGCCCACCCCACAGCTGCTGCCACCAATGGAGCGACCCATGTCACCTCGCTCGCTGCCTCAGTCACCCACACACCGTGGCTTTGCCTACGTGCTGCCCCAACCTGTGGAGAGCGAGGCAGGGCCGGCTGCTCCGGGGCCTGCGCCTGCGGCCGTGCCCGCGCCTGTGCCCACGCTGTGCCTGCCCCCTGAGGCCGACATGGAGTCAGGGCGGCCCAAGAAGCGCGCCCACAGCCTGAATCGCTATGCGGCGTCTGACAGCGAGCCGGAGCGGGACGAGCTGCTGGTGCCTGCCACAGCGGGGCCCTACGCCACAGTCCAGCGGCGCGTGGGCCGCAGCCACTCGGTGCGGGCACCTGCTGGCGCTGACAAGAACGTCAACCGCAGCCAGTCGTTCGCTGTGCGGCCGCGAAAGAAGGGCCCCCCCCCACCCCCGCCCAAGCGCTCCAGCTCATCCATGGCCAGTGCCAACCTGGCTGATGAGTCAGTGCCAGATGCGGAGACTGAGGTGGCTGGGGCTGAGGACGGCCGGCTGGGGGTCCGGGCACAGCGCCGACGGGCTAGTGACCTGGCTGGCAGTGTGGACACAGGAAGCGCTGGCAGCGTGAAGAGCATTGCAGCCATGCTTGAGCTGTCATCCATTGGGGGTGGGGGCCGGGCAGCCCGCAGGCCCCCTGAGGGCCACCCCATGCTTTGCCCTGCCAGCCCAGAGCCAGGCCGGGTGGCAACGGTGTTGTCCTCGGTGAAGCACAAGGAGGCCATTGGGCCTGACGGCGAGGTGGTGAACCGGCGCCGCACACTGAGTGGGCCTGTCACAGGACTTCTGGCCACTGCTCGCCGGGGTCCGGGAGAGCCAGGGGGGCCTGCAGATCACGGCCACTTTGTGGAAGATGGCGCTACCCGGCAGCGGCCTCGAGGTCCAGCCAAGGGTGAAGCGGGTGTGGAGGGCCCACCACTGGCCAGGGTGGAGGCCAGTGCCACGCTCAAGAGGCGCATCCGAGCCAAGCAGAGCCAGCAGGAGAATGTCAAGTTCATCCTCACTGAGTCTGACACGGTCAAGCGCCGGCCCAAGGCCAAGGAGAGGGAGGCAGGTCCCGAGCCTCCCCTACCACTGCTGTCCGTGTACCAGAATGGAACAGGCACTGTGCGCCGCCGTCCGGCCTCTGAGCAGGCTGGGCCCCCAGAGCTGCCCCCACCACCGCCACCCGCTGAGCCCCCGCCCTCTGACCTGTTGCACCTGCCCCCGCTGCCCCCGCCAGACAGTGATGCCCGGAAGCCGGCCAAGCCACCTGTCTCTCCCAAGCCCATTCTGGCTCAGCCCGTGCCCAAGATCCAGGGCTCACCCACACCTGCCTCCAAGAAGGTGCCACTGCCAGGTCCTGGCAGCCCAGGTAGGTTGCAGGGAGCCAGCTGGGGAAGGGCCCTCCTCCAGCTCCCCATGCCATGGTCTGAGGGGTTTTCCACTTCTTGGATTTGATGAAGGCCAGGTGGAGTGGGGTGGGAAAGTATCCTCAGACCCTCTCGTCCATCCACCCACTGGACCACTTCACCAATGAGAGCTGAGACAAGGGTGGATGATCCTTACATTCCTCAGCGAAGGAGACACAGAAACCCATGAATAGCAGCACCTGTGGAAGGAGGACAGGCCCACGATGCTGGAAGGCTAAGGGAGGATTCTTACCTGGCTGTAAAATGACCCAAGCACAGGAGGGAGGGGAGAGGCTTCCAGGCAGAAGGATCAGAGGTGCAAAGGCCCTGTGGCATTCAAGCAACGGAAGGGCCGGTGTCTGAAACAGGCCACGCCTGGAGGGGAATGGAGGTGGGGGGCGGACCAGGCGGGGTTTGGATGCAGTGACCCAAGCAGGCCTGCACAGGGAAGCGCGCCCCCTGGCAGCCTCAGGGAGGCCGGGGGCAGTGCAAAGGGCGTTATCTCTAATCCCGGGTTCGAGGCAGGGCGCTTGGGCAGGGCTTATGCCGGGATGGGCAGCGCGCGCGCCGCGCTGACCTCCCACCCCGGTGCGACTCTCCTCTTCCCCGCAGAGGTGAAGCGTGCCCACGGCACGCCGCCGCCCGTGTCTCCCAAGCCACCACCACCGCCCACGGCGCCCAAGCCGGCCAAGGCAGCGG
>NW_020174705.1:1912743-1921896 GCF_003031525.2 Neophocaena asiaeorientalis asiaeorientalis | reverse complement strand
GGCAGCCGGGCCCCCCGCCGCGCCCGACGGCGCCTCGCCGGGGGACAGCGCCAGGCAAAAGCTTGAGGAGACAAGCGCGTGCCTGGCGGCGGCGCTGCAAGCCGTAGAAGAGAAGATCCGGCAGGAGGACGCGCAAGGCTCGCGGTAGGTGCAGGACCCGGTCCGGCGTGGGCGTAGGTGGGGAGCTGTGCGCCCCCGCGGCAGGTGCACACCTGAAGGCTGCCCTGCGAGAGCGGGGCCGAGTCGCGCCAGGCCCGAGTTGCGCCGGGCACGGCCTGGCGTGGGCGGGCTCTACGAGCTGCCCCAGCCCCCGACAGAGGCTACTGTGAGTAGGCCGGGAGCGGAGCGGGGCAGATGTGGGGAGTGCGTGGACTGATCCGGCCCCGCCCCTGAATGCGGGGGCGTGACCTCCGCGAGGGGCGGGACTTTGCGCTGAATGGGCGGGACATGGGGGCTGGAAGTTCTGCGCCAACCCAGCCAGTTCACGCTGCGCCCGCCCCCAGCCCCTCGGCCGCCGAGAAGAGCACCGGCAGCATCCTGGACGACATTGGCAGCATGTTTGACGACCTGGCCGACCAGCTGGACGCCATGCTGGAGTGACGCGGCCGCCCAAGTTCGGCCCACCCGCGCCGCCTGGGCTCCGGCCCGCACACTGACCTTTACCTCAGGATGGGTACCTCTGGGGGCGGCGCGAGCGGGCAGGGCGGTGGACCAAGGGGGAGGGGCGCAGGGGGCAGCCCGCTAGGCAGCCGCGGGCACGAGGCGGGGGTGGGCCGTTCTGTCCAGCCCCCGCACAAGCACAACTCCTGCCCCTGGGCCCAGCTTGGAGGACTGCCTGGTTGGTGGACCCAAGGGCTCTGGGCAGATGCTGCTGCCTTGTGGGTGCCCTTCCTTATCTGCTGCTCCCTGTGCAATAACTGCTGGGCCACCTGCCCACCCACCACCAGGCTCTGCCCGCTGTGGGTGGAGGAGGGGAAACTCCTGAACCCCCTGCCCTGAGTCCAGGTTGGGTCCACCCTGGGAGGCAGCGGGAGGGGGCAGCTGCTGTAGCCCCCTCCCCAATCTGTGGCAGAGCACAGGCCTATGCCCAGCACAGAACTGCCCATTGGGGACCTCTGCCAGCCACTCCAGCAGCACAAGGGGCTGGGGTTGGGCCCCCTGCCCCACTGCACCCCCCTCCCTAAATATAAGCTATCGAAGAGTATTAATTTATTGGGAATAAGCTGAGGCAGATTTCCCCAGAGAAACAAAAAGGTATAACTTTAACAAATATATATTTAAAGAAAGAAGAAATATTATTGATTCTATAGAAAACCATTTACCAACTGCAAGGACGATGGAGTCCAGCTCAAGACAAAAGCTGTTAGAGGCCCCGGCCATCTGTCTGTGTATCCTTCCCTCCCTCTGTCCAGGAGTGGCCAGACCCCCGGGCCCAGTAGCACAAACAGGAGGCTGGGGTCTGGGGGAGGGGTCTGTGCTCCGCCAGGGCCCTCCCTCTGCTCTCTCTCCTAACTTCTCTGCATCTGAAGAACTTGAAGGATGTGCCTTGCTCGCTGCTGGGCTGTGTCATCCACGCCGTGGAGACAGTGGGGAGGGCTCTGCCTCTCCCATGGGTGCTGGTGTTAGGGTGCATCTGGGCTTCAGGGGAGCTGTGTGCACAGCGTGGTGAACGTGGGCGCGTCAGTTGGGTGACAGCAGTGGGTGCAGGGCATGCATGCCAGGCTGCGTGTGGTGCGTGTGAGGGTGTGTCCAACCCTCCCTCCTTGGGGCCCTGAGCTGGCCCCACGCAGCCAGCCCACCCCCGCTCCAGTTCCCACAGACGCTCTGCTCATGGTCTGAGGCCGTGTTGTGTGGTCGTTCTCGCCTTCTTCCTCCATCTCCCCACTCCAAAAACTACTGACTGGCCTCCTCTATCGTGTCTGCTGATCCACGTGTTGGGCACAACTCTGACATTTCTTAACAAAAAAGAGAATTAAAAAGCGCCGAAAACCAGCGATTGTGATTCAGGTGGGCTGAGGGGGTCTGCCAAGGTGGTGCCTGGGTGTGTGGGGCCCCTTCCAGTGGTCATGTGCCGGCACGTCCCCGGGTGGGTGGGCCTGGCCAGCTACCTGGTCTCTCCTCAGTGGGTGGCCCAGGCCAGGGCCAGCAGGTGGGGAGGGGGGGTCCGGGCAGGGAGCTACTGTCAGCTGTCAATAAACAGCAGAATATGGAGCTGCCTGGCTCACTTTTTTGGGGTATGTACATTGGGGCAAGTGGGGGGCTAGCCTGTTCCCGACAGGGAGAAGAAGGCACCAAGAGTGTACATCCTGGGGATATCAACAGGAGCCTCCTGTGGTCCCTGCCCAGCTTTCCACCCCAGCTTCTCTCACACTGGTTGCTGGTGCCTGTGCTCCCCAGTGTCCTCAGGTGGCCTCTTCCTCCTCCTGAGGACCATCCCCACTCAAAGCCACAGTCTGTGCAGCTTTTATTTCAGTCAGGAAGTAATCAAATTTATATACAGTCTAAAAACAGTAGAAAAGGTGAGTAAAAAGGCCCACAGTCCATCTGGAGTGGGGATGGAGGGTGGGCCTGGTGAGCGTCGTACCTGGCACCCAGATGGTCTGGGCACTGTCCTGGCAGTGACGATGACAAGGCCAAGCAGAGAGAGGCTCACTGGGCGCAGGGCAGGGAGGGCATTGTCTGCCTGGCTGAGTCTGCCTGCCTGTTCCCATGGGGCAGGCAGAGACCCCAAGATCAGTCATGTGGCTCGCCGGACTTGGACAGGCCTAGGTCAGGCCCAGAGGAAGCCAAGACCTGGCCTGGATTCTGTTAGCAAGTCCACACCTGCAGGGGAAAGGCTCTGTTTCAGGTGCCCCTTTGGCCATCCAGCCCCAGAGCCAGCTGCCGTCCATACCTGCCTTCACTGCCCCCTGCCCAGGGCCGCTAGATCCCAACTCCCCCGCCCCCGCTCCCCCCATGCAGCCCCTTTGGATGGCCTGGGCCAAGGCACTGACCTTCACGGTGCTGTCCACGGCTCCTGAGAAGAGCCGGCCCCGGGACACTGCCAGTGCAGTCACACTGCCCTGGTGACGCAGCAGAGTCTGCGTGCAGATCATGTTGTCCATACTCCAGACCTGGGGGCACATGGGACATGAGGACCGCCCAGGCCTGGCACCCACCCTGAGCCTCCCACTGTCGGTAGGCCAGCTCGCACCCTGAGAGACCGGTCGTAGGATGCGCTGAAGACTTTGGTCTGGTCTGGCGTTGAGATGACCGCCAGGGCATACACAGTGCCAACGTGTCCTGTCAGGGTCCGCACTTGCTCCTTAGACTCAATGTCCCACACCTGAGGGGGTGGCACAGGCAGGTCAGAGACACAGACGGGGAAGGCAGGGGCCCAGAGTCAGACCCTGCCCTTTGGCATCCACTCTTACATGGATGAGGTTCTCGTAGGTGCCACAGACAATGTGGTGATTCGTCACGGCAATAGAGTAGACGCTGCCGCCAGATGTCTGCAGGACGTGGATGCAGTCGAGGGTCCGGATGTCCCAGATCTATGGGCAAGTGTGGGTCACTTGGTCCCAGGCCAGGCGCCTCATCCCCTGGGCCTCTCAGCAGCCCACCACCCAGGGTGCATGTGAGGGTCTCCCCACGCTGGCAGCGCGGGGGCAGGGCAGATGGAGCCAGCACAGGGAGGGCGCACCTTGATTGTCTGGTAGGAGCCGCTGTACAGGTAGCTCTGGGCAGCCACCAGGGCCCGCACCCAGTGGTTGAGGCCGGTGAGCTCCTTCTTCAGCTTCAGCTCGGTGCCCACAATGTCCCACACCTGTGGGAGTGGCCGTGAGCGCAGGCCTGGGGGGCAGGCACCGGCACCCTGCCGCCCTGCACACACGTACACCACCTTGCCTGACCTTGATGGCCTTCAGGGAGCCGCTGAAGAGCATGTTGTGTGAGGAGACCAGCGTGCACACCGGGTTGTCGTGGGCCCGGATCGTGTTCACCTTCTGCAGGTTCTGGATGTCCCAAACCTGGCGGGAGGGAGGACCGGAAGCCTTAGGCCCTGGCCGAGCCCAGGCCCCAATGGCACAGCGAGCCTGGGGGTCCCGGCCCGCCCGCCGGCCCCACTCACGATGATGGTGCAGTCGGCTGAGCCGCTGTAGAGCTTGCACCTGGGGAAGCAAAGCCAAGGTGTCAGGGTGTGAGAAGCCAGTACCCTCGCTGACAATGCCCTGGCCAGGCTGGGGGAGCACTGGCCACTGGGAACCAGCAGCCTGGGCCATTGCCAGGATCACTGCTGAGCCCAGCCTTGGTTTTCCTGCCTTAGCGAGGGGACCTTGGAAGTGGAGGCCCAGCCCCGTGCCTGCCTGGCAAGGATCTGACAGCTGAGCTGGGAGGTAATTACCCGTTAGTGTTGTTGGCAGTCAAGCTGTTGCTTCCTGTGAGCCAGCATCTCTCTCTCTCATACACACACACTCACACACTCACGCCCACAACCAGAAGCCTCATGACACAAGACAAGAGGGAAGGTCTAGAAGGGGCACCCTAGGGGTGAGGGGGTGGCCAGGCAGGCTCCTCTGTGGTGCTGCGCCCCGGGCTCTGGCTGTCGGCCAGCAGTAGCTGAGGCCCTGCCTCCACTCTCTGGTCCCACCTCTGTCCTCTGGCTGCCTGAGTCTCTCCAGGGCCAAGGCTCTGCTCTGTGAATGTACGGCTTCAGAGGTGGAAGGCCTACATGCTGCCACCCATGATTCAGCCCTGCTCAGGGTCGAGGGCATCTCCCAGGAGGAGCAGACAAGAGCCACTCTAGGACACGTGCAGCCATGGACTCAAGCTCACAGTCCACAGGACCTCCCATCCCTGGCTCCACATGGGCCCTGTGGTCTGTGGACACACGTGTGCCTGCACTCACCCCTGGATGCAGAGTGCCAGCACAATGCCATCATGGCCCTCCAGCGTCTTCTGGCACTTGTAGGTGGTACACGTGTCCCACACCTGCAGAGACCAGGATCAGGGCAGGTCCCAGCAGGGTCAGCCCAGTGGCAGGGGGCACCATGGCAGGAATGATGTGAGCATGGGGGGAGGGGAGAAAGCCCCATCCATGAGCAGGCCTGGAGCCGGCAGAGGCTGGTGTGCAATGCCCACCCCTGCCCCACCAGGCTGCCAAGCCCCTAGGCAGGACCCTACCCACCTTGATGGTCTTGTCAGAGGAGCCGCTGAAGAGCAGGTCCCCCATTGAGTAGACGCAGAGACACCAGACAGGGCCCTGGTGACCCACAAAAGTTCCTTTGCACTTGAAGATCTGCTGTGGGTCGTAGGCTGCAGAGAGATGGGGGAACTGGTGATGGGGGAACTGGAGGGGGCTTCGGGGATGGCGGCGGGAGCGGCAGTGGGCCCATACTCACATCCTAGGATGCCCATGTTCAGCCGTGCATTGATGTGGGACAGCTCGTCCTGCGAGGCCAAGAGTAGAGCAGAGGGTGGGGTGGGCGGGGCTCCACAGCCCTCCATGGCCCCAGGCCTGAGCTCTGCCAGGGCAGGGCAGATGCAGCAACAGCCCTCCCAGCACAGACACCTAATCATAAGTGGGAACAAGCCTCCTGCTGGGACCCAAGCTGAGAGATGGTCCTGTGTCCCCCACCCCACCCCACCTCCCTGCATCAGGCCCCTGCCCGCTCACATTCAACATGGACGCGTCCCTCCGGAACTCCATGAGGTCCTCGCTGAGCTTGCTCTGGTTTTCATCCAGGACATCTGTGTAGCAGGGACCAGAAGAAGGGTGTCAGGGACCAGGAGGAGGGGCTGCACCCCTGCCACCTCTGGGCCAGGCTCTCACCGAACTTGAGCTCCAGGCTCTTCTCCAGCTGGTCGATCTTCTCTGAGAGCTTGCCCAACATGGAGCGCAGGAAGGCGATCTCCTGGTCCTTCTGAGCCAGTGCCACATGCATCTCGTGGAAGCGGTCATCCGTCTGCTGAAGGAACTCCTTCAGGCCCTCGAAGCGGCAGGTTTCCAAGTGCGTCTCATACGTGTCCTGGTTTCCAATGAACGTGCACCTGGAGGGACAGGACAGCTGCCCTGCCCACCTGTTCAACTGCCCGCCCAGTTAGGCCCTTCCCTTTGCCTCCCCAACCCCAAGAATCTCTCTCAAATCCCACTTCTGTGCCCACTGCAGCCCCAATGGGCCACCATCCTCTGCATACCTGCATGCCCACCAACCCACCTACCCACCCTGCTTCTACCCAGCAATCCAGTCACTTCACTCCTGCTCAGAGCTCTTCAAGGGCTCCTCCACCACCTCACCAGCTTCTGCCCTAAAGAGCCAGCTGCTGCCTCTTCCCCCACCCCCACCTCCCCTCTGCTCTCAACTCTGCCAGCTGCCGGAAGCCCTCACCCAGGTCTTTGCCCGGCTCGTGCCCATGCATGCATTCATTCTCAGCTTGTGCCTTCCCCAACCACCCGCAGCTCCCTGACCGCTCCGTCCCCCGTGTTCCCATGGTGCGCAGGTCTCCTTAGCACCTGTACCTCAGTTTGTAATTACATAGACGATGGTGTGGTTCCCGCTAAGGTCGTCTCCCCAGAGCCTGGCAGACAGGTGGATCTCAACCAAGGTTTGCTGAAGGAGGGACCGTGAATGCCAGCCCAGGCCCCCTCACCCCCTCAGGTCTGTGGGGGGGTGCTGAGTCCCCAGGGGCACTGGTTCTCAGTGCCCCTGGGGGGTGGGGTCTGGGGACGGAGGGGGGCACTTACTTCCGGGCGCTGAGCTTGATGGTGAAGGGACACCCTCGGGGGTCCACCTCAAAGACAGTGGGCTTCCCGCCCCCGACTGCCCGACAACCGTGCCTGCAGTGGATGAAGAGCTCGCCAATCTGCTCAGCCACTGCGATGTTGTTCACCACCACCGTCAGCTTGGCATTGTCCACGGGACACTTCTCTGGGGGGGGGGAGGGCATGCTGACCTCACAGCCCACCCAGCCACCATCTCCCCTGGCAGCCCTGCCCTGGGCACTGTGGCCAGGCTGCTCTGGGGGAGACCATTCCCTGGTGGGCGGCAGGCCTGGAACACGCTCCCCCAGCTGGGTGGGCTGAGCCTCTGTCAGGGGCCTAATCCACCCATCTACCTTCCCCTCTGGGGTGCCCGTAACAGGAAAGGGTGCATGGCTGGGCCACCAAGAATGACCACTGGGTGAGCCGGTGGTGGCAGAGGCCTCTCAGTTGACCCGAGAGTCTGGGGCAGGGCCAAGAGAGCTGAGGACAGAGCACGGAGAGGGCCAGTCCTGGGCCAGCTGCTAAGGCCTGAGACGGTGAGGCTGGCAGCCTTGACAGCAGGGGCAGCGTCCGAGAGAGTGGGCACTGTGCCCAGAAGGCCCACCCACACCCGCCGTGGGGCGGGCTCTGAGCTGCCGTGCTTGTCAAGGTCTTGAGCCTGGCCCGAGCCTGGCCTGAGCAGTCACCCAGGAACCACTGCCGCAGGAGGACTAGGGAGAAGCGGCTGTGCAGCCAGGGTCTCCATCAGTGCTGGGCCCAGGCCGGACGTCCCCAGAGGGACCTCCCACCGCTGGGGAATAAAGGTGGCCGAGCCTAGGCTGAGAGGGCCCTACCTGACTTCAAGGCGCATCTTCGACAGAAGGTGTGCTGTGGAGACAATGGGCAGATTGGGGTGTGGCCGCAGAGCTGCCCTCACCCCGTGCCCACTGCAAAGGGCACCTGCTGGGCGGCCAGACCAGGCCTGTGAGCGAGGCCAAGGCTGCCCATGAAAGGGGCCTCACGGTGGTGCACAGGTCAGGGAGGGGCAGCCTCACCCCACACGTGGTGATCACAGGGTCCTTGAACACACTGCAGCAGAGCTGGCAGCAGAGCTTCACCGAGGGCTGCTCGGCAAACACCAGCGGCTCCTAGAACAGGCAGGGCTGGGTGAGGGTGGGGCCTGGGACTGCTGACATGAGTGCGGGCACCCAGGGCCCCAGCCCCTTCCTCTGCGGGCCTGGGCTGCCCTATTGGGGTGGAAGCACCTCTGCCAGGATGTGTCCTGAGAGGAGGAGTCCACTGAAGCCTACAGCTGGGCCTGAGCTCCAGCAGACCTGAGCAGGAAGAACCCCTCCAGCCATGCCCTCACCCCGTGACACCTACCCTCTCCCTGGGACAGAGACTAGAAAGGGCCCCACGTGGAACCCGCCTTTCATTCCCAAAGCTGATGCCTGGGCAGCCCCTGGGGTGGGGAGTGAGAAGAACGTGCCTGGGGGACCCAGCCCAGCCCCCCGAGCCCCTGACGTGGACCCGTGCGGATCAGGGGCCCCGATCAGGGCCTGAGGGGAAGGTGCCCCCACCGCCCCAGGACGGGGAGGGTCCCTTGGAGTCTGCACCGAGCCTGCCCGGCCACACCTACCGGCTCCTCCTCCTCCTCGGGCAGTGAGAATGTGGAGCGCAGGGACATGCTGGACTCCGAGTGCAGGGAGCGGACGGAGATGGCCGAGTCAGAGCGGCGTGGGGTGCTGATGGGGGGCTGCGGGCAGACAGGAGGCCGTCAGCTGGCAGGAGGGCCAGGCTCGGACCCCCGTCCCAGTGGGCGCCCACTTAGCCCACAGCCTGGCTGTGCGTGGGGAGCCGGTGTAACGCCCAGGCCCCGCCTGCCTGGCAGTCCCGGCCCTGTGGTTGGGACGCCTGCTCACATCTGCCAACTTTCTTTGTGTAAATGGAGAGACTTCCTGCTATTCAATTCTACGAGGACACGCTCGGCCTGCTTCCTGCTTCCCGTGAGGGAATGTAGGCCACAGAGGGGACACCTCCACCAGCCAATCCTGGGGCGGGGGTGGCCACGGCCCCCAGACTGCTGGAGGGAAGGGGGTGGAAGGCTGGCCGCGGGAAGCTGCAGGGCTCCAGGTGCCCACTGGGCTCAGCCACCCGCCTGGCCGTCCTGGTCGGGGACACTAGCCCAGGCCAGTGAGGCTCCCTGAGGGGAGGCGGGGACACCCCCACCAAACCCCAACCAAGCTTCTGAGAGCAGGAGGGGGGTGCCACGGGTGCTCGTCTCTGTCTGAGCCAACAGAAACACGGGTCTGGGGGAGTGCCAGGGCAAGGGGTACTGTCCCTTCCTCCCCTCTGGGCCTGGAACCCTCCAGAAGAGATACTCCAAGAGCAATCGCTCCCCACGCTCTTCCCCTCCTGCCCCGAAACTTCATTCA
>NW_020174705.1:1889872-1912638 GCF_003031525.2 Neophocaena asiaeorientalis asiaeorientalis | reverse complement strand
CGCCCAGCCCACCTGCCCCCTCTAGGTCCCAGCCACTCTGGGACTTGGCTGCCTCTGTCTGAGCCTCTGTGGGTGTGGGGACTGTTGGAATGATCCCCTCCCCTCCAGCCCAGGGTGTGGGACCCACAGCGGGCAGAGGGAGGCTGGCCGAGCAGTTCCAGGGGCCAGCTTCCCTGAGCGGGTGCAGCAGAGATCAGTGTCCCCAGCATGCCCGCAGACAGGGACCTCCCTCACCAGGGCAGCACCCACCTCCCGTCACAGCATCTCAAGTGGCATGTTTGTATGGAAATGCCACATGAGGAACAAGAGGGGAAATCAGAAGAAGTGAGTCAAATTATCCCCAGGGCAGCGATGGAAACCAGAGGGTGAGAGCAGGTCCAGACAGGAGCTGGGCTAAGCATACGGGGCCCGGCCTGGCTCTGTTCTCCCCTGCCCCCCTAGTCCCCTGCCCCACTGCCCGCCTGCCCCTTGCTGGGCTCCCACTCCTCCTGAGTGAAGGGGCTGTGGCTGCCAGGCCTGGGCTGGGGGCAGGGTAGCTGGCCCTAAAGTACAGGGCCTGGGGGAAGGCCCAGCTCCCCAGGGCAAGCAGAGGGGGCAGCCTGTGGGGGCCGAACATCCAACAGAGATGGTGCCCAGGTGGCTGCAGCTCAGGGCCCTCACAGCACACGCCTACCTCCTTAGAGCCACCAAAACCCAAGGATTCCAGAAACCACAGGCATGGGGAATTCACTTCCTTCAAGGCCCAGCTGGGCAGGCGAGCCTTCTGTTCCCAGCCTCACTCCATGGGCAGGTCACAGGTCCCGGAGACGGAGGCAGGCAGAGCCCAAGGGAAGGGGGAGCTCGTGTTTAGGGAAGGCCTAGTACAGTGCTGGGCACACAAACGTGTTTATTTGAATAATTAAAAATACTTTTTTTCTCCCTATTAAATAGGAAACAAAGGCCTGGCTGCCCAGCATGAGGAGAAGCCTTCGGTGCTGGGAGGCTAGAAGGGCTGGAGCACTGGCCGGGGTCTGTTGGGGGCTCTGAGGGAAAGCAGAAAGCAGGCACAGGAGAGGTGAGTGGCAGTGGGAGGTTGCTCGCATCCTACCCGCACCAGCCAGGCCAGCCTTCGCTTCCCGCAGCAGTCCCAGAGCCGGGCGAGGACCGACAAACAGGGAATGGCCACTGTGACCCTGGCCACACGGCCTAGGTACCGACAGCCAGCTCCAACTCTGACCCAAAGCCCTTCCTCACTGACCCCAGCTTGGGCCTATCCATCTTTCCCCACCTGCTGAACCCCGTCTCCCTTGTCAGGAACCCCAAACTCGGGGCCTCTGCCTCTACCCGGCAACCCACCCATTCATCCTCTGCTCAGCAACAGATGAAGCTTTAAAAATGAGGTTTTTTCCCTGGTGGTGCAGTGGTTAAGAATCTGCCTGCCAATGCAGGGGACGCAGGTTCGAGCCCTGGTCCAGGAAGATCCCACATGCCGTGGAGCGACTAAGCCTGTGCACCACAACTACTGAGCCTGTATTCTAGAGCCTGCACGCCCTAGAGCCCGTGCTCCGCAACAAGAGAAGCCACCGCAATGAGAAGCCTGCGCACTGCAAGGAAGAGTAGCCCCCACTCGCTGCAACTAAAGCCCATCTGCAGCAATGAAGACCCAACGCAGCCAAAATAAATAAATAAATATTTTAAAAAAGGGGATCTGATCTAGTTACCCTCCCGAATGAACCTTCTGTGGCTCCCACCCCCACAAGATGGAGCCAAACTTGCCTCCTCTCAGCCTGCAGGCGCCACACCCTCTGGCTCAGCCACCTTCACCAGCGCCTCTCTCTGGAAACCCAGCCATGGGTGCTCAGGCCTCAGGGTGTCGCACATGCTGGGCCTCTGACACCAGCTCGCTTCACCCTCAGACCTGAGCTCGCGGCTGAGGCTCCACCTTCAGCTCCTCCTGGGCCCTGGGTGCCTGGAGGGAGGGCATGGTGGGAGGCAGGCTCTGGAGGGGTGGGGAGGGGGGAGCAAGGTGCAGACCTACCATGCTGTCCTCCTCGTCCCGTGGGGAGTAGGCGAGGGAGCTGGAGGAAGAGGGCGTCCTGCGGTGCTGTTTGTATGTGCTGGTCCCATCAGCTGCGAAGAAAACAGGGCTGAGATGCCGCGAGCGGGGCCGTGCGGGGAGGCCTGACCACCGTGGCAGGCAGTGGGCTCCTTCGCAGATGGGCCAGGCAGGGGCGGAGGCTGGGCTGGGGGTTGTGGTTGCCTCCCCAGGTCTAACCAGTGCCTGCAGCTCACCTGCAGGGCTCAGCCTGCCCTGGACAGTCCCAGAGCTGAGTCCAGAAGCTCCCAGCCCCAGCCCTGCCACCCACAGGCAGAGAGGTCCGAGGCCCCTCAGCTGGTACATGGTGGGGCCAGGATGGCAGCCTGGTGGTCTAGGTCCCCTCTCCGCCCACCTCTTCCCCTGGTGCGGCCAGAATCAGGAACCAGCCACAGGCCCTCTTGGACTCCTACAGGAAGGCTGCTGAAGGCATGGCCCTCCTCCTCCTGCACATCACCCCAGCTGCCCAGAGAAGGCACTGGTCAGGGGTCCACGCGGGAATAGGAGCCAGCCTCACAGGCCCTGAAGGCAGCAGCCAGAGGCCTACAGTGGCCAACACTGGTCTCAGGCCCCAGCCAGGGCCAGATGTCACAACAACCAGCCCCAAAGGCCTGGTTCATGATCCAGGCTTCACATGGCTGCCCTGTGACTGGGCCTCAGTTTCTCTGTCTGTAATGAGAGGGGCTGGGCGAGGCAACTGTTCGTGCCTGGTCACTGGCTCTGACCATCCCTGACACTGGGGGAGTCGCTGGTTGGCCACGGGCGAGACAGGCCCCCGTTACTCTCTGCCCGGGAGCTTTTGACTGCCACGACAGGGTGCTACATGGTTTCTAAAGCTGGATAAGAAATTAAAGAACAATTACTCGGGTGATGCGATTAAGGGGCATGTATATTTGCTTTTTCCTCAGAAAAGAACATCTAAGAAAAAAGGAGGGCTCTTTCACAGCCCCCGAGGGGGTCACCCAGCAGTAAAAAGGAGCCTGTGTGAGCAGATGTCCATGGCAGCCTGGTGACCCCACTGAAAAGTGTATCCAGAAGATACCGTGGAAAAGCAATTAAAAAACTAATTAGCAGCTGGTGTTCTCCTACGAGGGGCAGTCCTGAAAAGGCAAAAGCACACTGCTCCCCAGAAGCACCGGTCCTGACAGGAGGGGCCCCATGCCCTCATGTCTTCGGGAAGGAGGTTGTGCCCTCGTGGTCTAGTTCCTCACCACCTCCCAGAACACACAGTGCTGAGGGCTCAACCATGGGACCAGACTCGGGAAAGGACCCCATGAGTACTTCTTATCATCTCCCCATGCCCAGCCTGGTCCCCAGTCCTGACCTTTCAGGGCCTGCTAGAAGCCTGGGTGGGACGAGTCAGGGGTCGCTTGATAAAGGACAGGTGTGCAAAGTGGTGCTGGAGAAGTTGGGCGGCCCACCCCAGAGAGGTGGCAGGCGAGGCCCCGGGACGCAGGTGCAGGAGGATGTGGGGGTGTGGGAGGAGGATGTGGCAGTGGAACAGGAGGGAGCAGGATGGGGGACTCCTGCCCAGCCCAGGTTGGCCTGGGCTCACAGGCTCACCTTTTGTGATGGTGGTGACAGCTGAAAAGGCGGGCCCGAAGGTTGTTTCCATTCTGGTCTGGAGAGAGAACAGATGAGACTTGGCCTTGACCCCAGTGAGGATGTGGACACACACGTGGACATGAGCGGACATGCTTTCCCACTAACGAGTCCACATGCGTGCATATACTCAGACATGCCAACCACACACACGGCATGGCCCACCCGAGGGACCTCCAGGTAGGGAGAGGACTGCTCTGGTAGCTCTTCTGGGGCCCTGGGTATGTGGGGTGTGCACAGAGGCAGACCATTCCCTGAGGGTGTCCCCCTTACCCCGGTGGCGGCGTCTGGGGTAGGAAGGTTGCTAGGCCCCCCGGAGAAGCGGTTGTAGCGGGCACTCTTGCCCGAGCTCATGCTCTAGAGAGGCATCTAAGGTCCTCGGGCAGCATCCCCTATGGGTGGAACACAAATGAAGGGCTTTGGAGATGGTGGCCAAGCCCCTGTTGGTTGGTGGGGCCGCTCCACACAGGCAGGCCCCCTCTGGCCAGTCCACCACAAGGCACGCTTCAGTCTCTCTCCACCACCAATCCCAACAAGGGCAGGTCCATGCGGGCAAAGTCCCTTCCCCTCCCTCCCGTCCCAGGTGTGCACAGGCCAGAGAAAAGGAGGAGACCCTGGGTTCAAGCAGGCAGCTGACACTCCGTTCTACCTTGCTTTAAGGCTTAGCCCTTTGGAAAAGCCCACCAGCTCCACCCCAGAGCTGGAGAGCCCCTCACCCCTGCTCTGTCTGCTCCTCTGGGTCCGAGGTCTGAATGTCCCTGGGGTCAAGGCTGGGTATACACAGCAGGACAAAGCCACAGGCCTGTTTCCTGCCAGGGCAGGTGTGGTCAGGCCGAAGCCACCTGGTCTGCAGGATGTCGGGGATGCTGGCTGTGCCCGCAGAGAACCTGTGGGTGACGTACTTGGAGCCCAGCCCCTCACCAGCCTCATCACATGCAGAAAGCCCCTTCGGGTGGGGGAGGAGCGAAGAACTCCGACTCTTGACCTTGTACAGGTCACCCACTCCAGGAACAAAGGGTGCCCCAGTGTGACCCAGTCTCAAGGGCTGGGGTGGCAGGGAGAAGGCACAGTGGGAATCATCCCAGGTCTCTGGTGACTCCCATCCAAGAAGAGAGGAGCTAGATGGGCCCTGAGAGAACTGGCCAGGCCCAGGTGTACCCACAGAGTAGGAAGAGATTAAAAAGAAAAGGAGACCCAGTCAGCAGCTCACACTAGGATGGGACCCCAGGGAGAGCTGCTCCATTCCTGAGACAGCGCCCACCCTGTGGTGGCCCTATCAGCAGGCACCCCCTGGGAGTGGTCTTCCCCATGTCAGGACCCTCAACAGTCTAGCCAGGAGCACAGTCTCCCCCTGCAGCAGTCGGCTGTGTTGAGAGCCACGAGACCGCCGGCTTGAAGCCAAGCTCCCCACGGGGAGGAAGGCCAGACGCTCAGGACTGCTGTCAACAGGCCCACTTGAGCTCTCCACCTCAGGAGACCCCCAGCAGCATCCCCGGGACTGTGGGCTCATTGCCTGGTGCCCGACCCAGCCATCAGACCAGCATCAGGAACTGCTCTAGGAGGTCAGGCTCATCTTGCTCCTGGGGCCACGTGGCAGGCAGGGGCCCACTCTGTGGTCTGGAGTCCTGCAGGACTGTGAGGCTCCAGGGGGGAAGGGCTGCTAAGCCCCCCACACTGTGGGAGAAGGCGGGAGATGCTCTCTGCCCCCTACTGTGAGTCCAGCAGAGAGCAACTGTACAGTCCAGCTGGTTCTGGCACCTTCCACACCAGGTCCTCCTGACCTGGACCATCTAGTGACGTCCACGCCCCACCCCCCCACGGCCAAGCAGTGTGACCTGGGGCCCACCCAATTGTCCCCCAACCCGGCCTGCAGGTCTGCGGCGTGGGGGGGGGCTCTCAAGCATACCCGGCCCTCTGCACTGTGCTCCCAAGCTGCCCACCCCTTCAAATGCCACCTGCACGCCATCCCCCCAAACTTTGAGACTCAGGCATTGACAGGGTGGCTCTTGGCCCCTGCAATTGGCACTGCCATGAGGCACCTCCCCCGCAGGGCTCTGAGCCCCTGTGGGTCTGGCTATATAGGGGGTCCTGAGAGCTTGGCCAAAGCCCCCCTGTCCTGCCCACCACTCTCCCTGCTGTGACTCAAGGGGCTTGGCTGCCTGCCCCAGCCCAGGCTCTCTGGTGGCTTGTCCTCTCAGGGGAGAGACGGGGGCTCCTGAGAGTGGGCAGCGCCAGGCCCTCAGGCAGAGGGGTGAAAGGGGCTTGTCCAGAAGCCCACCTCCAGCCCCACTGCGAGTCTGCATGCTAAGCAGGAAGTCTTGAGGGCTGCCCTGCTTGGGGTAAGGACACTCTGGCTGCGGTGAGGCCCAGACAGTGGAGAGTAGGAGCTCCAAGATTCCTCGCATCAGCATGAAAAGCTCCGTCCTTTGGGGAAACCCAGAGTTGGCTCCAGCCTTAGCACCACGGGGGCGGAAGTGGGGGGTGTCACAGGGAGGCCACTGGCTGACACTGACCTGGATTTTACAATCCATCTGCTCCTTCCAGTGCAAGCTCCCAGGGCCAAGAAGCCAGCTGCTGGCTCCAGCAAGCGGCACCCACGGTCCGGGTGGCCAGGACCACAGCAGGCGCTCCCCCAGGACCTCAGCCAGCCCGCTGCCTGACCCCCTTCGGTGCCGGGTGCCCAAGTGCCTGTTGCTGCAGCCTGGGAGAGCTGGCGTCTGGCTGTCCTGCACTCTGAAGTGAAGTAAACAGAAAGGCACGCAGGGCCTGCAGGGCAACATGCAAATCAGGCCGGAAAGTCCGCAGACAGCCAATAGCGGTCAGGCCCGGTAGGGGATGTACAAGACCGGCCCGTGAACCAAGCTGAGTGAGGGAAGGAGGGAGGGAACCATTTCCCGGTTCACAGGGTTCAGTGTGCAGCCCCAGCCCTGGACAGGGGGGTGGGGGGAAGACCTTGTTCGCCCCGCCCACCCGGAACCAGAACCAGAGATTGCATCCAGAGCATCTCAGAATTGAGCAAGATGCCCTCGGCCTGCCCTCAGGCCGGTCCCTGGGGGCTGCATTTTGCAATAATAGTCTTCCCCAGTATCCTTTGGCTCTGGAGGCCAAAACCCCAGAAACACAACAGCACACGCAGCACTCCCCTGGTTGGGGCTACAGGGAGGCTGGGCCCAGCCGTCCTGGTGTTGTGCCCTGGCCCCCCAGAGGAGGAGGCCTCTTCCCCACCCCACAGTCAGCCTGAGGCTCTTTAGGCAGGCAGGAAGTTGTCAACTAGAGCAAGAATCCTCAGCCAACCCAGAGCCTGGCCTCTCTCAAACTGGGAAAAGCCGTGTGGGATGGGCCAACTAGGGAGACCTGGGGTTGGGGAAGGCGAGAAAGGGCTTCCCCTCAGTCCTTCCCCACTCCCTGCCAAGTCCCCACACCTCCTGTTCCCAGGTGCCTCAGCAAAGCCCAGGGGAGGGACTCAGAGATTCTATCCCAGAAAGAGAAAAGCCCCCAAGTCCTGATGGAAATGGGGCTGTCCACCTTGGATAAGGCTGATGGGAGAGTGGGACCAACGGATGCTTAGGGCCCGTGCAGGAGCAGCCTGTCCCCTGCCTCGCCTGAGCCAGGGGTCAAGACCCAGGGGTCTTTGTCCACCCACATCCATGTCTAAGGGGCTCCTGGGGCCTGCAGTGCACTCACCGCCCAATGAGGAACCAGCGATCTGCCCAGAATGCCCCAGCCCCTGCACTTCTCCACCACAGCCCCTCTTCAGGAAAGCCCCTCACCAGCCCCCTTCTCTGAGCAGCCTGTGCAGGAGGGCAGGCCAGCTCCATTGGGGCCCCTCCTCAGCCTGTCCCCTGGAGGGAGCCCAAAGGGATATTCTGGGGCCTCACCCTCAGGACTGTGGGACATGACCCCCCTTTCCCTTAGTAAGTACCCAGAGTGGGTGTGGGTTAGGCATGGTCCCGTGGCTGGCAGCCAGTGGAGGGGTGGCCTAGGCTGGCCATGCCAGAGCTGGGGGCAGTGGGGTGGCCAGACGAGGCCGAGCCCCACCTCAAGGCAGCTCCTCTGATAGCCCTAGGCAGCAGATGTGGCGGGGTTCCCTGAACAGCACATGCTGAGCCAGCGAGGGGGTGGACTGCCCTATAAATGTCGTCAGGCCACACGTTTGGCACCGACTGCCCCAGGGAGGAGCGTGGGTGGCTCGGGAATCCGCGGCCCTTCCTGCCACGGAGCCGTGGGTGGCCAGCTCGCTGGACTGTGGCTGGAGCTCCAGGTGCAGCCCCTGGCATCACCTGCAGACTGCACAGCCCCCCAGTAAGCCCTTCCCTGGTCCCCCAGGTCCCCAGGCCCAAGCCCAGGCCAGGTTGCCAAATCCTATAGACACAGGCCTGGTTGCCATAGCAAAGCCACACACACTTCCCCTGGCTGTTTCCTGGAGTCCCCTTCATATGACTTTTCCATCCCAAACAGGAAGGGTGTGATGTTGGGAACCCCCTCATCAGGCCCTGATCTGAGGTCTGCCCGGCCTCCCTTCCCTCCCAGCACTCAGCCCAGACCTTTGCCCTCACCTTGTCATCCTTCCCTCGGTATTCACAGCCTGGACTCCCCAGAGGTTTCAAAGCTGCCTGCCTAGACACCTGCTGTGACCTCCCCTCCCAAGGGCTCTGCCCCCTCGCACCCTCCACCCAGCCTCCTGGCCTTTCCTGTCCAGGTCCAGCCTCTCCAGCCTCCCCGGGCCCCTGTGCTAGAGGGAGGGAGTCTCTCCTGCTCTGTGGCCTGGCCTTAACCCCCACTTGGCAATGGGAATGCCTTCCCTTCCCCAGTGCCCTTGGGGCCAGCCTCATCTCCCCATCCTTTATTTCCCACATCTGATGGCCATGTATGAGGTGGTAACCTGGCCCAGCCTGGGGGACATGCAGAGGGCTTCCTGGAGGAAGGAGTTGGCCAGATCCAGAGCAGGGAGAGAATGTTCTGGGAAGAGGTGGCATTCATCCCCCTATCTCAGTGTCTGGCTGCAGGGCCACTTTTTCCTGTCCACACCTTCCCTCCACTTCAGTGCCCAGCCTAGCTTCGACTGCAGGGGTGGAACTGGAAAGCATGTCCCTAAATTAGTGGGTCTAAACTCATGGAAACAGGCCCTGGGCCTTCACCCAAGAGCCAAGTGGCCAGCAGTGCCTGGGCCCAGTCTGCACCTCCAGGCTCCCTTGGCCGTTTTCTCATCGCTCCCTGCGTGGCTTCTGTCTCCTGGGCTTCCTCCTTCTTGCTCCCCTGTAGAAGTCAGGAAGGGCACGCAGTCCCTGGGCCAGATCTGGGTCTGGAGGTGACCGGGAGCGTGGAGGGCAGAGGTCTGGCCCAGCCCACTCCTCTGTCTAGCCCTCGCCATCCAGCCCTCTGGTACATTCCTCCAGTCCTGGTGTCTGCTGGGCTGCTCCTTCCCTGCTGGGTGCCCTCCCTAGGTGCTCTTGGGATTGTTCACCCCTCCAAAAGGCTTCCAGACAGCCCGCCTCCTCCTGCTTAGGGTGACCAAGGGCCAGGTATGCACAGTGATGTCAGCACTACCCCAATGCCCACCTCCTGCTTCGCCTGCCCCACCTGACTCCACGCTCCTCTGGGGAGCATCCATACCTCTTCTGCCCCACAGCCAGTGCACAGCGGACACTGAAGGCATCTGTTGAGAGGGGTTGGTGGGTCTATCTTCATGGGTCTGAGCCAGAGGTCTGAAGTCCTAGGTGCCCACCCACAAGTGCCAGACTCAGACCTGAGTTCAAATTCTGCTTCTGCCACTTAACAGGTGTGCGACTCTGGGCAAGTTACTTGCCTGCCAGGTCCTCGGATTTCTCACCTATTAAATGGAGTGGATGTACCCAAGTCTGAAAGGAACTGTGCGAGATGCCATGTGAGTTAACAGTGAAGGCTCCACTGACATCAGCTCCTCCCTGAAAACTGAAAATGGAAGCTGAGAGGCCACCCCAGGCACAGACAGCCAGCGAGGGGTCATGACCAAGGCTGACCAAAGCCCTGTTCCTTCTGCTTCCTCTGTTGCCCCAGGCAAGCTGAGGAGCTCCACCTTGTATGTAAGCCAGCCCCTCCCCAAGCCATGCCAGCTAGCGGCCAAATCACTGTGTCTGGGCTGCCGAAGCCTCCCAAGTGGCTCAGGCCCTTCAACTGTATCTTCTTCCATTTCCCAAACTGTCCATTCCTTTGTCCAGCCAACTGGCTAAGGTTCACATCCACTGCAGGCCAGGCCCTACGCTCCTTCCCAGCCTGTCTCTTTCAGCCAGACTGCCCTTTTCCCTGCTCTCCCCCTGAGGGAGGTTTTGGCTTCCTGGAGATAGTACTGCTATAGGATGCAGGCACCTTGAGACACAGGGCCTGGGGTTTCCATGGAGAAACTTGAATCCGCAGAGCAGTGAAAAGTGGGAATTTATGACGGAGAGGGGAAGGGGTGTGGGAAGGGAGAGGCCCAAGAAAAGGAATGAGGAAGACAGAGGCCACATAGTTGGCAAAGGCCAGGGGGTGGGCAGGTCCCAGGAGAGGGGGCCTGTGGGGGGGGAGGGGTCTGAGGGATGGGAGAAGGGTGTGCTGACAGGCTGGGCAGCATAGAGCTCTAAGCAAGGGACACAGCAAAGTAGGGTGGAACCCCTCCCCACTAGAGCAGGGTGCCATCCAGCAGAACCCCAGACTCATCTGCAGCTGACTACCCTGACCTGGCTCGAGACAACCAGGCCTGGGCAGCCAGACCCAGTGAGAACTAGGAGAGGAGGGCCCCAACCCACTCTCCTCTGCACACAAGCCAGCCTCCTCACTCTCTCCTACTTCCCCACTGAAGCTAGCAGTCCATCCTCCACTCACAACCAGAGGCTCTTTATTAGACTTAGACCTGATGCCCTCTCTCCTGTGCTTGAGTCCTCCAACAGCCTCCCTTGTAAGCACAATACAATCCCCATCCTGCACTCTGGTGTGTCTTCACCAATTCACCTCTCATGACGTTGCCAGTACCCGCGGGTGTCTGCTGAGCTTCCTCACCCTGGGCCTTTGCACATCTTGCTACCTCTGCCCAAAAAGCTCTTCCAGCAACTTTCCAGGACGGGATGCTCACTGTAGGTGCCCCCTCCCCAAGCCATTCAAGAGCCCCTGGTACTCTTTCTCAACACCTTGCTTCTTTTTTTCATGGCACCTATCACAAATCCTCACGACTGTGTCTGTGCATTGTCAATCCCGCACCCCTCTCTAGATCACCCGTTCCCAAAGCGGGTATGCTTGTAAATGTCTGGAGACATTTTTGGTTGTCACCTCGGGGGTGGGGGAGGTTAGTGGTATCCAGTGGGTGGACACCAGGGATACTGCTCAACACCCTACAAGGCACAGCAGGGAATGATGGGCACGAAGTATCAAGAGTGGCGAGGTTGTGACAAACCCTGAACGAGAAGAGCCTAGGAGAACTGGGATCATGCTCTCCGCAGTCTCCCCGCGCCTACGACAGTGCTGGGCACCCGGCGGCGATCAGTAAACGCAGGAAGAAGGAATGAATAAAGGAGAGAATGGAGAAAGGGAATGAGTGACGGACCAGCTGACAGACAGACGGACTGACCGGGGAGACCCCGGAGCGTCTCAGCCCCGCCCCCCAGGCCCGACCCATTCCCCAGACACCAACACGCCGGCCCTCCGCCGCACCGCGCGGGCCCAAGGCGCGAGCCCCAGGCCCGGCACGCCGCTAGGACACTCACCCGCCCGTGGCCGCTCGGGAATCGCAGCGCCACCCTCCCGCTTCATCGTGCCCCCTCTACCGCTGGCCGGGAAAGGGACGGGACGTTCGAGCCGGAAGCGCTCAGACGCTGTGCCCGCCGGGATTTGCAGTTCCCTGGCTCTCGGGGCCCCAGGCAGCCGCCTTACTCGAGGCTCTTCAGAAACTACGACTTCCGGCGGCTCAGATGTTGCGGGGCGGGATTGGTGGCTTCAGAATCACTCTATGTTGTAGATCGGACTCTGATTGGCTATATATATCCGTCGCTCACAGTTAAGTTCAATGGCCTCTGCAAAAGGGTGGAGCTTCGGGTGTCGGGTCAGGCAGACCGCCCCCAAAAGAAATGTCAAGGCTCGATTGGTGGAGACTTGGAAAGTAGAGAAAGGAGCGTATCAGCGGTGAAGAAGGAAGATACTTCCGCTGGGATTGCCCAATCGCAGAGATGGAGCAGTTTCTATAAAAGCTTGAGCCCCAGACTCCTGCGTTCTTTCCGGATCAAGTACGACGTCCTGAGGTTTGGTTTTCGTTTTTCCGTACGTCACGGTCAAGGGAGGAACCGGGCCCAGAGCTGGTTGGGGAAGTGGCCCAAACCTGCCAGCCAACCTAGACCCCGGGTCCAGCCTCTGTCTGAGACCCATCTTGGTCCTCAGCGTTCTACACGTTTCTGCTTCACCCTCCCCCCAGTTCCGTCGGGAAGTCGGAATCTCCAGATCTGTTTCTCTGTATAGGTAAGGCTGGGCTGGGCCTGGTTTCCCAAATTTAGTTCCGAGCCTGTGATGAATTGCTTTAATTTCTGACACCTCGTATGAAAACTGCACGCGCAGTCTGATTATTTTGCAAGACTGAGGCTTTAGGGTGCGCCTCCTTGATGGAAGGGCCGGGGGGTGAAAACAGGTCTTGCCGGAAATGGCAGGATTGGGCATCGGTCTGCATTTGGGCGGTTTCTGACTTTCAGGACTGTCGGTGATCCGGCTGGAGACCTTGAGGTAAATCAGCATGAGTCTAGGGGCCTTGGTGCCCTGACTCGGATCCCTGGATTCAAGGTAGATCACGGGACTTGCCCAGTTGCGCGTGGAGACCTCTGGCTTCTCCCTCTCTCTGCCTTTCTTGTTTACTAAGGCTTCCCTCTTTGGTGGGAAGCTGGGATTTTGCACCATTTGGGGAAAGGATTTCTTGAACCTCATTCCTAAACTGCTCCCGCAACATTGCCAAATCCAGTGCTATGTCGGGTAGAATTCACAGGACTGTTCAGGTTTTATTTTTGTTACCAAGAAAGCAGGGTGAATGATTTTGGACTCTTCTGTTGCCTAGTCTCCTATCTCACCATCTACCGACACTCCTTTGCTCTCGTGCCACCTTTCAGTGCGCCCAACTCCAGTAATCCCACTCTATGCAGCTCCTGTAATCAGAGACCTGGGGAATCAGAGAACCCTCCCGTTATTCTAGACAATCTTCTCTTAACTACACTCCAACTCTTAAGGGGGAAACAGCCTTTTCTACTCTACAAGTACCTGTACTTCTCCGGATTCCCTTGGCCAATCCCAAACCCTTCTTCCCTATGCCCTTCTGTACCCAACGATACCCCAGGTTGAAAATGCTGGTCCTGCTGGAGTAAGCCGTAGTGGAACTTCTATCACCCAGGACCAGGGAAAATACGCCCACTTAGGGAAGTGGCAAAGGCACAATCAAGAGTACATGAGCCCTTCTTTTTAACCGATTTAGCCCAATGCAAACAAAGACTGGGCCAATTTTCTGAAGACCCTAGTAGGTTCACGGGGGGTTTCAGGCCCTAACCCTGGCCCTTGATTTAACTTGGAAGGACGTCCAAATGATCTTACCTACCTGCTGTACCCATGAGGAGAAGCAGAGGATATGGGCAGCAGCACAGGTGTACGCCGACCAGTTTGCCAGGGACCAGCCCAACATTTATGTCCCAAATCATATAAGCCCATTTGGGATTGTAATTGCCGGGGCGGGGGGGGAAGGCCAGGAATCACAAGGTCCAGTGCCTATTAGAAGGAACGAGAAAGTGCATTTGGAAGCCAGTCAATTATGAAAAGGTCAAGGAAGTGACCCAAGAGGAAGAAGAAAGCCCTGTTCTCTTTCAGGGACAGCTTGTGGAGGCTTTTTAGAAAATTTGCTAACAGATCTCTCTGCTCCCAAGGTTCAGTCCCTGCTGCCCCTGATATTAGGCAAAAACTCCAAAAGTTAGTTAGGCCCACAAACTCCTAGAGGTGGCCTTTGGAATATTTTATAATGGAGATCAAACTGAGGAAGAGGATAGAACTCAACATGGAAAAAGGCACGCCGAGGCTCACGCTAAACTGATAGCTGTTGGTGTCAGCCGTGCCTTGCAACCTCAGGGCAACCCAAAGGGGGCAAGAAGGTTCAACCATCAGTCCGGAGGCGAGACCAAGGGGGAATGCTTCAAATGCAAGTCGCCTGACCATTGGGCCCGTGAGTACCAGAAGAAGCTCCCGGGCCTTGCCCAGTCTGCAAACAGACCAGTCATTGGAGATGGGACTGCCCTTGGTCCCCAAGGGGAATGGGGGCTCCTGCTCCTGAGATGGCCATGCTGGATAACTGAAGCAGCCCAGGGATTCTGGTGGCTCCCCCCGCCCCCACAAGATGTCTATCTCCTTTGAGGAGCCCCTGGTGGCAGGTAAGATCAATTTTTTAAATTGATACAGAAGCCACTTGCTCTGCCCTGATTTCTCACGCTGGGCCTCTTTCCTCTAAAAGCTGCAGTGACTGGTGTCAATGGAAAGCCTCGTACCCTTCACTTCACTGGGGCTCTCACTGGCCATTTTGAACATGCCTTTTTAGTTGAGTATCCTACCCCACTACTAGGGAGAGATCTTCTGGGCTCCCTCAAGGCGATACTGTTAGGAGGCCCCGAGCAGAGCAGCCCCTTATCTTAACCCTGGCTAAGGCAGATCAACACAGGAGCAAGGGCTTGTTCCCAGCGATATCCTACAAGCAGTGAACCTTGCAGCAAACTGGACAAAGGAGTCCCTGGGACGGCTATAAATGCCCAGCCTGCAGAAACTAGCCTTAAGCCAAAAGCTGCTTACCCTAACCAGAGACTAGTACCCCATTAGGTTAGGCAAAAAAGGGGTTACAACCTCTCATACATAAATTTTTAAAATATGGCCTCTTGGTTCCCTGTCAGTCTCAATGCAATACTCCTATTTTGTCAGTTAAGCCTAATGGGGGGATATAGGGTGGTGCAAGACCTCAGCAGTGAAAGAGGCAGTGGTTCCTATACTCCCCCTTGTGGCCAATCCTTATAAGATATTAGCCCAAGACCTTGTAAATGCTAAATGGTTTACTGTGCTCGACCTCAAGGATGCCTTCTTTTACATCCCAGTTCATCCCTCACGATATTTGTTTGCCTTCGAGTGGACTAACCCCCACTCAGGCCAGATGCAACAATACACCTGGACAACACTACCTACCATGGGTTTGGGGGCAGCTCACAGTGTTTGCCCAGGCCCTAGGAAAGGAACCAAGGGAAATAGGCCTAAAAGGGGTTATGCTACAGCATGCAGATGATATATTAATATGTAGTCTCACCGTGGAGGCTCAAGTGAGAACATCATTGAAGTTCTTAATTTCCTTGAGGTCCAGGGTTACGGGATCTCCCAGGAAAAGGCATAAATCTCAATGCAACAAGTTAAATACATGGGACACATTATAAATCCTAGAAGTAGACAGCTGTCGCAAGATAGAAAACGAGTATGTTAGGCCTTAGTGCCCCAAAGACGTTTCTTTGTACCTTTTTACAAAGGTAAAAAGACAGGGTTTTGCTGACTCTGGATCCCACAGTTTGGGCTAATGTCTAAGCTCCTGTATGAAGCCATTAAAAGCCCAGATACAGAACCATTACTTTGGGCTGAGGAACACGGGAAAAGGCTTTTAATAGTATCAAACAGGTCCTCATTAAAGCTCCTGCTCTGGGTCTCCTCAGTTTTAAAAAGCCATTCATTTTGTAAGAAGTCCTAACCCCCTAAAAGCTCTGGGCGACCTAAAAGAAACTAGAAGTTCCTCGGCCAATAGGCTATTTTTCCACACAACTAGATGGCGTGCCCTGAGGTTGGCCTGGCTGCTTTCAGCCAGCAGCTGCCACCACTTTATCAGTGGAAGAAGCTAACAAGCTTACCTTGGACGGCCACTGGAAGTCCAGACCCCCGCCCCCCAACATCAAGTGCAAAGGTTTCTAGAGATCAAAGGCCACCACTGGCTAACTGGAGGCCACTGTACTAAGTACCAGGGTTTACTTCTTGACTCCCCAGAGGTAACCCTCAAAACTCCCAACACAGAAAAACGGAACCCTCTTACACTGTTGGTGGGAATGTAAATTGGTGCAGCCACTATGGAAAACCGTATGGAGGTTCCTAAAACTACAGTTGCCATAGGATCCTGCAATCCCACTCCTGGGCATATACCCAGACAAAACTATAATTTGAAAAGATACATGCACCCCAGTGTTCACTGCAGCACTATTTGCAACAGCCAAGACGTGGAAACAACCTAAATGTCCAGTAGAGTAGTGAATAAAGATGTAGGTGTATACAATGGAATACTACTCAGCCATTAAAATGAAATAATGCCATTTGCAGCAACATGGATGGACCTAGAAATACTAAGCAAAGTAAGTTAGACATACCATATGATTTATTTGAGGAATCCAAACTACACCACAAAGGAACATCTGTGAAACAAAAACAGGCTCAGAGAAAAGACTTGTGGTGGCCTGGGGGAGGGAAGGACTAGGAGTTTGGGGTTAGATGCAAACTAATATATAGCATAGATAAACAACAGGGTACTGTATAGCACAAGAAACTGTATTCAGTATCTTGTAATAAACCATAACGGAAAAGATGGAAAAGTATATACATATAACTGAATCACTTTGCTGTACACCAGAAACAACATTGTAAATCAACTCTACATCAATAAAATTAACTTGCCACACCCTCAACCCAACTACACTGATGCCTGCTGAAATCCCAAAGGTAATACATTCCTACCTTGACCAGGTTTATCCCTATAGGCCTGATATGACAGATCAAGCCATTGACAATCCTGGGGGAGAATGCTTTACTGATGGCAGTTCATTAAGGATGGGCTCAGGAGGGCAGAGCATCATAGAGGTGAAAACTTGCTGCCTATGGCAGCCCAGAAGGCTGAACTCTAACCCAAGCCTTAATCCTAGGGGAAGGAAAAATTGTAAACATATACACAGGCTCTAAATATGCCTACCTCGTTCTACATGCCAGTGGAGCTATATGGAAAGAGGACTTGAATGCAAGATATTCCCCTGTAAAGTATGGGGCTGAGATCTCACAGAGGCAGCTCAAGAACCAAACAGATAAAGTAACAGTCATTCACTGCCATGGACACCAAAAGGGAATCTCCCAAATTATCAAAGGGAACAATAGGGCAGATGGAGAAGCAGAGAAAGTCCCGATACAACAAATGACAATCCCATCCCTTACCCCTTATAGCATGCCCAGGTACTACTGAGGAAACCTGGGCGCAAGAAAAAGGGTGAACTAAGGGAACAGAAGGCTGGTGGCTCATCAAAAATTGCTTTTTCTGACCAATGGAAAATCAAAGGGCTACGTGATTTTTCTCCATCTGGGGAAGGATGCTGTGTGTACAGTGGTTTTCTGGCTTTTAACGAGAAAATGACTCCCAGATATCAGTTACTCGAGCCTGTGCCCTCTGCCACCCATAAATAAGGAGGGCATCTCAAACCCCCACCCCCTTTTGTTAGCCCAGTCCAGCAACGTGGGCCTTAGCCAGGAGAGGACTGACAAATGGATTTCACTCAGATGGCCTCTTTCCAGGGCTTCAAATATCAGTCTTTGTGGGTAGTTTTACTGGATGGGTGGAGGCCTTTCCCACTAGGACAGAAAAGGCAACTGAAGTGGCTAGAGCACTTCTGAAGGAAATTATCCCTAGGTTTGGGTTGCCCTGACACCTCCAGATTGACAGTGGACCCTCAATTCATAGCAAAGGTTACCCAAAAGACCCTAGGAAATAGATGCTACCTTTATTTGTCCTGCAGACCTCAGTCCTCAGGAAAGGTGGAACAGACCAGTCATACCCTAAAGAAAACCTTGGGTAAGCTCTTAGCAGGAAATATCAGAACCTGATAATAGCAGGTGGTGCCACCTGCTGCCAGCGGGGCAGCCCCTAAAATAACTAGGTTGAGCCCCTTTGAAATGACATGGTAGGCTATTCCTCACCCTGGACATGGTAACCAGCTGAGAAACCTAGGCACACCTTAAATACATTATTAACCTGGGCCAGGTCCGAAGGGGGCTATTCAAGAATGTGGAAACAGTTCAGCTCTCCCCAGATAACAGCCCCAGTTACTCCAGTGTAAACCCTGGGTACTGGGTGCTCTTAAAGACTTGGAAAAATGAGTCCCCTGGTCACCAGCCACTCCCAAAGCAAAAGTCTTTTATCAAGTTTTGCTAAGCACCCCTACAGTGGTTAAACTTAATGGAGTCACTAGTTGGGTCCATCTACCCAGAATTAAACCTGTTTCCACTGATCTGTTACAGGGACCTGAAGACCCACATCCCAGCTATTCCCATGAACCTGCCCAAGACCTCAAATAGCTCTTCAAGAAGGTGATCCCCAAGCCAGTGACAACTGCATTGATAAGTAAACTCTCACTTTGACATTAATTTCTTTCTGGCTCTCCGGGTAACAAAAGCAAGATAAGTGACAGTAGGCTGGGAGCCCGTATTTGCTACTGGGCTCTTGTTTACTGCAGGATTTCTTTTAACACTACTTGCATTCCAGTTGCTTCCTAAATTAGAACTCTGATGTCATTATGAAGTTATTAGTCACCCCAACTTTTCTCCCCCTCCTTTGGGGATTCATGTCAGGGGAGTGAGGATCCAACGCAATAGTACATCTCAAGAATTATTGTTCAGGGAGAGAGTCTGTCTCAGTGCTGGGTTCTACCATCCCAGTCCTCAAAGCGACGCCTATAAGCTTAAAGAACTAAGCTACACGTCCAGTAATGATGACCTTGAACTTACTCTGGCTGAAGGTCCTGCGATCCCTGCTCCCCTCAGAGTCCACATCCAGCCCTTGGCACAGCTTCCATGCCTGGACCTGACCCCTCTCGTTAGTGCATCCAGCACACAAAGCTCCCCCAATCAAAGCATATTTGTCTTCTACTCTGTCATAAAGGTAACTCATCTTGCTGCCCGTGCCAGAAGCCTGGACTAAATGCTGCAGTGCACCAGCAGTTGACATCACCGTCATTACCCCTAATTTTTATTGCGAAGACCAAAGAGGCAACGCCACCCATTGGTTCCTCCAAGATCAGCTGGCTGGTGGGATGTGTCTCCTGGACAGGCGTGGCACCAAGCGTCTAACACACATCTTCCCTGTGTGTAGTACATGTTTTTTGCCTCTCGCAAAGCCTTCGAAAAGACTCATACACCCTTATTCAGTGGTGGGATCCTTTCTTCCAACTGTACTGGAACCCCCCCCTTGGGCAGACTCGACTGAAGTGGTTTAATTCCACAACAGTGTGTCAGGCATGTGCCTCTCCCCGACATCTATTCCTTTGTGGTCCAGGTGCAAACTGACTGTCCTCTTCAAAAAACCCCAATTCCTCTTTCCCTTTCCTGGGATTAGCTGTGGCCTTTGTATAGACAGTGCTCTGTTTACAGGACAATGTAACACTAGGCCAACTGAGTAACCAAACCCAGGTATTGCCATCTATAACATCACCCACCCCTGGGGCAAAAGGGCAATTGGTCTCCTTTCGGCAGAAAACGGAGCTGCCATTGGTTTGGTGGCCCCTTGGGGAGGCTTTGTTTATCGTGAAGTGGTGTTCCACAATCTTTCAGATGCCCTGTCCTGAGTGAATCCACAGGGAATGCACTCACCAGACTCTCATTGTCTCTAAGTTCCTTGGCTAGTAAAGTGATGGCTAATAGACTGGCCTTAGACTTCCTCCTAGCCAAACAAGGAGGAGTATGTGCAGTTATCAAGACATGTTGCACCTACATCGATAACTCTGGGCTAGTAGAAGAGGACGTCAAGAAAATGTGACCACGCCAAATGGCTTCATTCCTTGAGACAGGGTAACCCAAGCGCTGACCTAGACTGCAATTAAGGAGATGTTACCAAGTGAGACCTGGTTCTTGCCCCCTGCTTGGACCTCTAGTTGCCATAATCCTTTTACTGAACTTTGGCCCCTGCCTTTTTAATCTGCTTGTTAAGTTTGCTTCCAGGTTGCAACAGTTCCACATCAAGATGATGGTGATGTAGGGATTCCAGCCATTCCCTGACATAGATCCTACTGGAATAGCAGAAGTCACCCTGGGGCCCCTGGACAAAACAGGGCAAGAGTTCCGTGGCCCCAGTTAGGTAGGGTCCATGAGCCCAGTGCCAGCCTGAAGAAGCTACAGAAGACAGACCTCTGCCCCTCATCCTCCCAATAAAGAGTTCTTGGGGTCCACATCACTTGGGAGATTTGAGGTAAGAGATAGGTGGCTGAGCAGCTGCAACCATTTCTCCTGCTGACACTTCAAGATAAGGTACTAGCAGGAGCTTCGGGCCCTGACTGGGTGGAAGACAAAGTGACTACAGTTTCCTCATTCTTGTGGTCAAGGGGATTTTCCAGCCCAACACATCTGTTTCACAGTCTTGGTCTCTTCTGGATTCTTGGTCTCATTGGATTCTTTCCTCAAAGACATCTATAAGTCTCTGAAGTGCTTAGCAATAAAGCAAAGGTGGTGAGTTGATTGGAGCACACGTGTCTTTATTTTCACACCTGTTTGCACCCCAGAGGACTCCATGGGACGACTGGGTCATCTCTGGGCAGTCTCGGTTAGGGGCAGAGCATGAAAATGGAAGTTCGTGCCAGTGACTTTCCACCTATTTGGACCGCCTTCTCTGTTATTACCTGTAAGGATAGGTTTTCTTTTGTGCCTTTGCCTTGGGGTGGGTGGTGAACTCTTAATTCCTGTAATTCCTCACTAACAGTCCCTCAGCATTGCTTTCTTTCAGTGGACAAGGTAGGCATTCCAGAAAACACAACTTTATTCACTAGGACTGGAAACAAAAACTCAATCAAAACACTTCAAGATTTTAGTACAAGGTGGAGTGCCCTGCCCACCCCCCTGGCGTCAAGCCCAGGCCCTGTATCAGCCTGCTGAGATGGTCCCCTGGTCAGCAGGCGAGGGCTGGCAGTCCTGGTTTACTTGACATTTCTGTGGCTTCCCACATGCTATTCACTGCATTACAAAGCCACAGCCTTGGCATCCTCCAGGGTAACATGAAAGACCCTGTTGATGTTTGAACCAGGGCCTCCTGGTGGGTGGGCTGGTAGCAGGCAGCTCTGGTCCTTGATGTGATTCATGGTGAAGCCCTCTGCCCCAGGTGTGGGCAGGAATCCTGCCTGGGCAACATGTGCAGATGCAGACATGGCTTTCTAGGTGTTCAGGCACTGTACACGGGGCACAGGCACCGTGGTCCGGAGGACCAGGTGCCTGGCAGTCTATACGTTGTTGGGTAGCCCTCCTCTGTAGAAGTTGGTTGCTCTTCTGTGAAGGCCTTGGGGGCACAACCCTCAGCAGCAGGTGAAGGAGGGCTGCGGACCCTCTGGCTTTCTGAAGCCTGTTTGTTGGGGCTGAGGCTCTGGATGGCTGCCCAGATGAGGGAAGGGCAAGGCTCAGCCTGGGATTCCTAGAAACAAACACCCTGGGACTGGCTGCTGGGTGGTGAAGTTGGGGGTGTGTAGACTCTATCCAGTCTTCCAGGAGAACACCCTGGTGGCCATCCCCAGCCAGGTTCAGGGTTTGCAGCAGGAGGCCCCCCGGCCCTCCCTCTTGATATAGTCGTGCAGCTGAAAGCGAGGCTCACTGGGAGCTTTCATGCAGCGCTGCTTCAACTCCCTGTGGGGCAGGGATGACCATGGAATAGGGTGGCCTGTACCCCCAACAAGGGGATTCAGACGCTGGGTTTGGGGGTCTTCCTGATAACTGCCAGGACTTACTTTGCTATGGCCATGAAAGCCAAGTCCACATTGAGGCCCATCTTGGCACTGGTCTCCATGAACGGCAGCCCGTACTCCTGCAAACAGCCGTTGGCAACCTGGTGGGGACAGCTCAGGCCCTGCAGCCCCAGGGGCATTCTGGCTGCCCACCCAACCGCAGCTCACCTTGGCCAGCTTCTCCCCATCCGCCCTTTTCACCACACGCTCCTGGGCAGAGTCCACCTGGCACAGCAGTCTTGGTGAGAGTTGGCCCCAGCTCACTCCCCTACCTCCCTCCACCCTCTGTAGAACCAGAGTAGATGAGACAGGCTGGGGTGCCCACCTTGTTCCCCAGCAGCATGAGTACCACGTCATGCTGGGCGTACTCCTGGATCTCTGTCAGCCAGGCCTGTGGGGGGAGAGCTGAGGACAGGCTGGAGGCTGGAGCTCCTGGCACCCCTTGCCCCCCTCCAGGACACACCCCACAGAGTGCCTGTCAGTGTCTGGCTAACAGGAGGGCCCCTGAACTAGTGCTCCCCGTGTGCCATGCAGGGGCGATCCAACAGGTACCTTATCTAAGGAGTTAGGCTGGTGGACTAGAAGGTCACCCCAGCCCCCTTCAGCTCATTCTCAACCTGAACCACTGTACTTGGGCCATCAGGAGCCCAGAGGGGCAGTCTTTTCCTCTCCACACTGTCAGTAGGGACCTCAACTCTCTGGGATCCTGATGCCATCTGTGCCTGAGGGAGGCTGGGGATGGGGTCAGGCCCCATCTCGGCCTGTCTTCACCACAAGGAAGGAAGCCACTGACCTGGATGCTGTCAAAGGAGGCCTTGTTGGTGACGTCATAGAGCAGCAGCAGTGCTGGGGGCAGAGGGCCAGTGAGGACACCTGCAGAGCCCACAGCGGCTCCCCATCACCCTCACCCTCATGCATCGCACCCTTCACACTTCTGCCCACTCACACCCAGGGTGCCCTACTCCAAGCAGAAGCCTAAGGAGTGTGGCCCCAACTCCCTGGAGCTAGGGTACAGTGCCCATGAGCTCACCATGAGCGTCTCGGTAGTAGGCATGGGTGACGCTGCGGAACCTTTCCTGGCCAGCCGTGTCCCAGATCTGCAGCAAGGGCATAGTGCAGCTGTCAGGGCTGCCCAGTCCTTCCCAGGTGCCCCCTGCCCTCAATTCCCCCTCCCCCAGTCACCTCTCACCTGCAGCTTCACCTTCATGCCATCCACATCCAGAACTTTGTTCTGAAACACAACCAGCCAGCTCCAAGGAGGGCCCAGGGCCGAGTGCACCATCTTAGGCAGCAGCTAGACCGGTGCCACCCTCCCCTGGGGG
>NW_020174705.1:1875564-1889258 GCF_003031525.2 Neophocaena asiaeorientalis asiaeorientalis | reverse complement strand
GACTGAGCCTGGGACTGAGGGGACCCTGGTGTGTCCCTAATTCATTATCCCTGGCCTCAGCTGGCTCTGCCTCCAGGGCCCACCTGGTTCTTGACTACCTCACTGCCTTCTACCTACAAATAAAGCTTCCCCTTGAATCCAAGTACTGGTGTCCACCCAGCTCTCCCTCATACCTCCTACACCTCCTGCTGCTGAGCCCCTCCTGGTGACCTGTGCACAGAGGGTGCTCAGGCCACCCCCGCTTAGCTGGCTGCCCTGATGGACTGGAAAGTTGCTGCCCTCCATGGCCAGCTGTGTCCATTCTGGGCCAGGTGGTTCTTCCTCTGCCCCTCCTGGAGGCCTGACACACAGCCCCACCAGCTCCCCTGCCCTGCAGGGCCCCGGGTCACCACCCACCCCAGTCACTCACTCAGTCCTGCACCCAGCCCCTCCCCTCTCTCTCTTTTACCCCAGCTGCCCTCCTCTGCCTGGTGCCCAGCCCAGCCCTGGTGGCTTCCCTGAGCCTACTTGCCGGTTCAGCTTCACACTGCACGCCTGCCCCCCGCACTCTGCTCCTAGGTCTCAAGGCCCTGCTCCAGCCCCCTCTCCCAGGCCACCAGCACTTCTCACAGCTCTGCACACACTGCTCCTTTTGCTTAGAGCCACTTGAACGACTTAATTTGAAGTCACCGTGTGACCCCAGGCTCATTACTAACACTGTGCCTCAGTTTCCCCATCCACAAATGGGGGTAGCCGGGGTGCTCATCACTTGGCTGCCCTGATTACTTTATGAGCTACTGTATGCAAAGCACTGAGAAACGAGTCTGGCCTGGTACGAGCTAAAGTGTTTGTTGTAATTTGAAAGCCTCTCTTCCCACTCCTACGGCAGCTGCCTGAGGATAGGACCCCATGCAGTAAGCACAGAGCCCAGAACTTGGCCTGGTACACAGTGGGTGCTCATTATGTGCTTGCTTGCTGGCTGATGATGCTCCCTAGCCAGGCCCTCCCAGTTCAGGACTAGGGCAGGGAGTGGCTCAACCCTGGTTCCTATCTGCTGGGGTGGGGACAGGAGCTGCTAACCACCAGCTGAGGCCCCGGGCAGTGGAAACAGCACCACCTCCCTCTTCACCCAGCGCCTGCTGTCAGGGTGCTTCTGGGTCTCCAGGGAACTGGGTGCAGCCATCTGTCCCGCTGCAGGGAGGCTGGGGAGGACATCCCGCCTTCCCTGGCACCCTGAACAGGGGTGCGAACCACACAGCCTCACCACCTGCCCCAGAGCCAAGAGGGAGGTGAGAAGGGGGGAGGTGAGGCCAGAACAGGCAGAGGACTGGGCCTAAACCTCCCCCTTCTGTCACCTCAACCCTTACTTCATCCCAGAGGACCTGAGGGGCTCTGCCCCCACAGACAGGGTAGAGAATGGCTCCCCAGACTGGAGGGAGCCCCCCATTCCCAGTCCCCAGAAGGAGCCTCCCTGCCAGCCTTCTGCTGACTGGGTCTAATAAAAGGGTGAGAAAAATGCAAATTTGGGATTTGCTGAGAACACATCACCTCAGCACCTGGAATTTAGACTGATGCCTGAGCCCTGCAGGCCTAAGGCTGTGGCCCCCATCATTCCCCTGTGATCCCACAGGCTGCTTGGGGTGCTGGAGGGCACTTGGGGAGCCAAGAGTCGAGGGACATCCCCCAGAAGGACCCCAGGACATAGCCCTCTAGCAGGGGGTGAGGTGGTGAGGGGGCTCTGCCAGGGGAAGCATCCAGGTGGGAGCATTTCCCATAAGCCTCCTCACCCAAGGGCAGGGACTTCTCCCTGGTTCTGAGACTGGGTGTGTGCTTCAATGCCTCAGCCATCTGTCTGGTATGGCCTGGGCAGGCCACCTGGCACTTCAGGGCCCCTCTGTACAGTGGGGCAGCGATGCTGGCCTCCTGAGTGGACACGGGTCTTGAGTTCCCATGGGGACAGCAGCATCCACCGCCCCCAGTGCACAAGATACAGCCCCCAGGGTCGTGCCAGCCCCAGGCACAGGGGTACCATCTCTGCTTCGATTGTATACAGCCACCACCTCTCTCCAGGACCTTGAGATGTCGGGAGGCAGGCAGCTTGGTGGTTAAGGCATCCCACCTCAACCACCTTGACTGTGGGAGCCAGGTGGTCCAGCCAGGAGCTCCACCTCATGAGCCTGTCGGTGCCACAGGGATAATGGAGAACCGGAGAACCAGCTGCCCAGGGTGTTTCGAGCAGCTATTAGCTGGTGTTGGGGGCCCAGGGCATGGGCTGGGCCCAGTCAGTGCTCGGGACATCAGCCTCCACTCTTACCCTGAAGTCGATGCCCACAGTGGAGATGAAGGTCCCTGCCAGGAAAGCGCCATCCTTAAAGCGCACGAGTAAGCAGGTCTTCCCCACGCCCGAGTCTCCCACCAGCATGACCTGGGGCACAAAGAAAGCAGAGGGGACCTGGGTGCTGGCCCACCCGGAGGAGTGTCTGGTCTTCTCTGAGCTGGCCTGGTCAGATGGGCTGTGGATGAGGGTCAGGAGTGGAGGGAGGTATCCTAAGTCTGCAGGTTCAGCAGGGCCTGGGGGAGACACAGAGCCTGGACTTCCATCTTCCACCTCTAGAAGGTTCTGTGCCCTCTCCTGAACATTGGCCTGTCTCCATCAGTGGGGAGTGGGAGTAGCTGCCTTCATCCAGGGTGCTACCTGGACACCATGCTTGGTCTGGAAGAGGAGCATTTGGGGCTTAATGAGGAGCAGAACCTGAGGGTTGACCGCTGGGAGGCCTGGGTGGGGGGCCTCTGTGCCAGGGGGCTTCTTCCAATCCCAGCAAGGCTCTAGAGAAATTTGCCAAGTGAGGGTCAGATCTTGACATGAGGAGAGGCTCAGACCACGTCTGTGGACAGGGAGGGGCAGTCAGGCCTCCCTCTCCTCCCCTCCCCCAGCCTGTTGCCAAAGGCTCCAAAACCCAAAGATGGGCCTGCCACCCCCGCCCCCACAATTCACAAGCTTCTGCCTTAGCCTGAAGGAGGCCCCAGCATTCCCCACCAAACTGGCAAACCTCTTCTTAGTCTCGCCTCCTAAAGAGAAGAGACCAAAAGACTCTGGGGGTGAGAGAAGGCAGCATGTGGGAAATGATGAGCGTGGGTGGGGGCAGAAGCATAAGGGAACAGGGAGAGGACACCTGCCAGGCTCTTACTTCCGCAGGACCCCTTGTCCGGCCATGCCAGCTAGGTGGGGAGGGGGAGGGGGCAGGCCCTGCCATATATTGGGTATCCCAAACCCGGGTTTGACAGCTGTGTGTGTGTGTGTGTGTGTGTGTGTGTGTGTGTGTGTGTGATGCACCGCGCCAGCCATGCCAACTGCAGCTGCGGGGTGCCGCTCGAGCCAGCTCCTCGCTAAAGGTCTGCAGGGCCCTGCACCCTTTCCCCGGACCCTCCCCACTCTGCTCCGACCGGACGCCACCTGCTGCGCTCGCATGGGGCTGGGCGTGCCCGGCTCACCTTGAAGGCGACGTCGTAGAAGTCGCCGCCGCCGCCAAGCGAAGACCGGCCGGGCTGCGGGGGCCTGTTGGGAGGTGCCTCGGGGCCAGGGCGCGCAGTCCCGGGACGCACGGGCTGGGACCCGTGGGTGGCGGGCAGTGCGGAGGTAGCGGGCGCGCTACCCCCCTTGCTCTTGGGGGTCTTTTTCCTGGACATGGCAGACGGGCTGGCGGGCGCTCAGTACGCTCGCGCTGCAGCCGCCGCGCCCCGGGACACCCTGCTCCCCGCGCCCTCGGAGCCAGACCCAGCCCCTAAGCCGAAACTGTCCCGCGGCGTCTGCAACTACCTCCCCGGCGCCCTGCTCCGCGCTGCTCCGCGCTGCCCCGCCCCCGCCGCCTCCGCCGCCCCACAGCCCCGCAGCCACTCAGGCCCGGCCTCCCGCCGCCGCTACCAATGGCCGCTCTCGGGAGGGGCCATGCAAATGAGATGGCCTCCCCGGGGGCGGGGTCAGGAGGTCCGGGCCCTGCCCTGGGTGCTCGGGGTCCGAGCGCCTCTGTCCATTGGGGGCAGCTATCTCCCTGCCCTAGAGCTAGCGACGCCCTTCCATATCTGCATCGGGCCTGGGTGCGGGTTGGGGGCGGTGGGTGAGGGAGGGAGTACCCAGTGTCCTCTGCTGGCTGTGCACCACCCCGCCCGGCTCTGCCCCTTGCCCAGTGACCCCCACTGGACTGCCTCCGGGCCTGGGACGAGGAGAGTGCCGTGAGATGGGGGCACTGAGGCAGTGGACCTGCGTGGGATAGGCACCCTGGGATTCTGTCCCTTCTCCGCCGGAGATGCCACCTAGCCTGCTGCGGCACCGACCCCCTCCCTTCCAGGGCAGGAGGGTCCAGGAAGCTCCAACACTCGGGCTTGGCAAACAAACCCGGGTGCGCCCGCTGCTCGGGGCTCAGCTGACAGCTGGTTATCAGAGACAGGCCATAGCGGCCAGGCTGAGCGGCAGGGCTGAGCCAGCAGGGCGCTCTACCCTTGCAGCTTCTGCCTGCTGGGCTGAAGCTTCAGGATCCTTGGGGAAAGGGAAGTCACTGTCACAGCCAGCAGCAGGCCCTCTGAGAGTCCCCTCCCCTGGGGTTCTGCCCTCAGGGATCTGGGAGGTGAAAGAGGTGGGAGGCCCCTCTGCCAGGCTGTGGCTGTCTCCTTGGCTTTCCAGTGCTTTCAAGTGCTGATAATCCAAACCCTATGCTGGTCCCTGGCAGACTCCTCTCCAGGACCTGGCACCTGCTCCCCTCCTGGACTTCCTGGGGCTCTGTCCCAGGACTCCCACCCACCCAAGATGCTCTGGGTTTTGAGAGTGAGGCTGAGGTGGTCATGGAATCCTGGGAGTGGTGAGCAGAGATTCCCCTCTCCCAGGGCTTGGGGGCAGCAGGTGCAGACAAAGGGCAGCCCTCCTGCTCTGTCCTCCTCCATCCTGAGACATGACAGCTGTTACTGGGAGCCTGGGCCCTTCAGAGGCCTGAGCCCTCTCAGCTGGCAGTGCCCAGAGTCCAAATAATTATAATGGGCAGAAGCTGTCTCTAGGGCTCAGAGGTCTGGGAAAATACAGATGGAAGGATGCCGCCCAACAAAGCAATTCCTCGAAAGGGCCTGGCAGGGCCCTGCATGGGAGAGGCTTTGGAAAGCTGCCCTTCACCGAGCACCATCGTGTGCCAGGTGCATGTCATCTTTAGAACTATCCTGTGAGGTGGGTGCTGCTCTGATCCCCAGTGTTCAGATGGGAAACTGAGGCCCAGAGAGGGGAAGGGAGATGTGCAAGGTCACCAGGCAGGAAGTGGCAGAGCCGGGATTTCTACGTGGGAACTCTGGCTCCAGAGAGCATAAACTGTTCCTGGCAGGGTTTGCCCAGAGGTTCCCTGGAGACGGAGACCTATCCCTCAGGGCTCTGTCAGAGCTGGGGACCAACCTGAGGAAGCCCTCTGAGGGCCCCCTGGCGTCCTTTTCTGTCTCGCTCCTCTGGCTCCTCACTTCTTCCAGACCAGATGCGGTTAGTGAAGCCTGCAGTGGGGGTGTTGGGTTCCCACTGCTGGGGCCCTGGGGACTCCAGGTGTCTCACTCCTAGGAGGCCAACATCAGGGAGGTTGGCCCAGGGTCTCAGGTAGGGGATGCCCACTGGCCCTAGCATCCTAGGCAGTGGGCTCCCTACGTCCTCCTGCCAGCTGCTGCCAGAGCATGGCCAGGGCATGGGAACAACTGAGGAGTTTGGGTGCCCTAGGGGTGGGGCGTCCTGAGTTGGGGAGTGAGCTGCTGATAGGGTAACCAGGAAGAGAGAAGGAGGCAGGCATTCCAGAGAGAGTGGGAAGCTAGGAGGGGAGAGAAGCTGAGAGCAGAGGAGAAAGACTTGACCTTGCAACCTTTAAAATTAGGAGAGTATATAAAAATCCAGGTCTCTCGTTTCTCTTGAAAAGAGGGAATTTTTGGTCCCTGCCTCGCAGCACCCCTTCTTGCCTTTCTTGCCTTCCTACAGTCCTCCTAATCTTTGATCATTATGTCTCTTGGTTCCTCTATTTGCCATCTGTCTCACTCTCTGGAATGTAAGCTCTCTGGGCACAGGAAACAGCTTGTCTTGCTCACTGTCATATCCCTGGCAGCTGGCTCCAGGCTGCAACAAACAGTTATTAAATTGGTGAAAGAAGTATGAGTTAAAAATGTGGGCCACACTTCAAGAGGACACATCATTGCCAATAAGGATTTAAGGGAGAACATGCCTCAACATACAATGAGAGTAAGACTAGTGTGATGAGTAATGAGAGCAAGGCTTTGTGGAGGAGGGGCATTTGCACTGGGCTTTGAAGATTGAGCAGGAGTCCAACAGCGGTGGAGATAGAGAAACTTGCCAGGTGGAGAGAGTGAATATGTTCAGGCTCAGAGAGCCTGAGCAGAAGAGGCCAAAGTGTGGTCCAGTGGCTTGGAAGAAATGGGTGCTAATTCAATAGGTAACATAGAAGGGGGCTAGATTGTAAGGTGAATTTGAATGTTTTGCCTAGGAGCTTGGAAATTTTTCAGTGAGAAGTAGGGAGCCATACATGGTTTCTGAGGAGAGCAATGGAGAGAGGGCACTGCTATAGGAATACAGGGAGTGGCCAGGAGGGGATGGATGGTGCAGCCTGTGGACAGGGAGATGAGTTTGAGGGGACTGCAGTAGACCATGGGGAAGTAATGGGGATGGAGGAGAACTCCAGGAGAGACAGAATCTGCAGGCCCAGAGGGGAGGCAAGAAAGAGTCAGAGCCCCTGGGGCAGAGACAGAGGGTGCTAAGATGGATTAAAGATGGCAAATTCTTTGCTACTCTTCCCAGTGAGGGGGAGGGTCTATGTCTCCTACCCTGGCAGGAGCTGTGATTACTTTGACCAATGGAAGTGACCCTGTGCCTGTTTCTGGACCCAGACCTTCCAGATTGGCAGCTCTCCCTTCCTGTCTCCTGGAACACTTATTCTTGGAACCCAGCTGTCATACTGTGAGAAAGCCAAGGTGGCCTCATGGAGAAGCCCAGGTGGAGAGGACCCCACTTGCCATCCACGTGAGTGAAGAAGACACCCTGGCAGGTTCCATGCAGAGCCGAGGTGAGCTGTCCCCACCGAGCACTGCGTCCCGGCCACACTGCAGACTCTGAGCATTTGGAAATGTCTGTCACATGGCATAGAGAAGGAGAACAGGTACCCAGCAAGGGGGAGAAAAGGGACCAGTTTGGTGGCAAAGTTCAGGAAGGTAGCTTTGGCGGGATCTGGGGATGCCCAGATTCTCGGGATCTTCTAATCTAGAGAGAAGACCTCCCACAGGCCAGGCCAGGTCCCTGAAGCAGGGTTTGGAATTGAAGTGAGCCCTGGGGCTGAGGTACAGGTGAGGAGTGAGGTCTGTGTCCCTGGGGTGGGGGATACAGACTTACAAGCCCTCAACCCTTCCGGTATAGGGCTGGCTCTGCTGGGCAGGGGTGGGGCTACATGGTTCCATGTCCCAGCAAAGGGATGGAACAACCCCAGGACTCACTTCTGGACCCTTATCCCAGCACCCTCTGCTGGCCCAGATTCCTGGTCCCCTCATGTCCAGGGCCTTCAGCTCCTACACTCTGCCCTCTGACTTGCCCTTCCATGTGTCTGACCCCCTTGTCCTAGAGTGATGTGTGCCATGAGTCCCCAGACACGAGAACCCTCTGGAACCTATGACCTGGGGCAGTCTCTCTCTGGAACCCGATTTTCCAAGCCCTCAAGCTTCACACTCACATTCCCACTCACCCACAGGGTGTGGCCCTCAAGCCAGGCAGCCTTAGACAGGAATGAGAGTCCTCCTCGACCTTCGTCCCAGGCTCTGCTTGGAGCCTCCTCCTCTGGGCAAACTTCCCGGGCTTCTCCCACCCCAACTCTTGCTCCGCAGACACCACGTTTGCTCTCTGGTGGTTCTTGAGGGACTTCACTGCCTCCACGCCAGCCTGTGAGCTTCCAGAGTACAGCGCCCATCGTGCCCACTCCTGCCCTCACCAAGCACAGGAATGAGAGCTACAGGACTGAGCAGGGCAGAGTGAGGCTGGGCTTCAGCGTCCTTTAGCAAAGGGGGAAGGGCAGAGCCCCCAAAACTTGTGCCCTCAGAGCACCTCCCAAGAAGACAGTCCTAAGGAATTCAGCTGTCTGCGATCTAAGGACAAGGGACCCTGGCTGGGAGTGGTGCCAGAAGGCAGAGGCCCCAGCTGGGTCCCTGGCTTGCTGACTGACCCCAGGCGTGTAGCATACACAGTCTGGGCCTGCTCCCCTCTCTGTGAAATGAGGGGGCGGGAGGAACTGATCTCCGAGGTCCTTTCCAGCTCAAACACCTTATGTTCTATGAAATCCGTGTGAACGTTGCTATGGAGACATCAGAGAGGAACTGCAGCAGCACGGAATGTGACTTCCACCAGAGTTACCTGAGGAAGCAGCTCGTGTCAGAGGACCCCTCCCTGCACCGCCCCAGAGGCCAGGTGCACAGGGGCCACACTGAGTGTCCTGCTCCCAAGAGGACACACCTACCTGCCCCGCCCTCCCCCATGTGACACTGAGGCCCTGTAGGTAGTAAGGGGTGGGTGTCCATCCCTGCCTGAGTGGAAAAGGACCAATTGGTGGGAGGGCTGGAGCACAGGGCTGTTTCCCTGTAGGTCCGCCCTCTGTCCTTGCTTCCCACAGCTAGCTGCTCAGGTACTCACACCTGAATACTCTTGGCGGTCTCAGGACATAAAACGTGCCTGCCGCAGAGTGGTGGGTGTGGGGGGAGGCCTCAATCTGATCCATACTCTGTACTGAGGCCCCATGTGGGTGAGACCTCTGGACTCCAGCAGCACAGAACACCGCCAGCTGCCTCGTGGCTCCAGGGTACCACACATGGCCTCATGGCAGGGGAGTCATCGGTGTTGGTGTAAAGGAATAAAATGAACCCTGGTGTAACCATGACAACCACTGAAGTCTGCGCACTTGGAGTACCCCTGGAGTGGCAAGAATAAAAGTCTTCATTCCCCCACCAGATCTTGTCCTTCAGGAGTAACCACTATTAGGTTTGGTAATGGCTCCTGAGTGAGTTTCCTATTGCTGCTGTGGCACAAACAGTGGCACAAGACAACTCAAATTTATCATCCTACACTCAGAGGCTAGAAGTGTGAGATGAGTCTAATGGGACTAAAGTCAAGGTGTCAGCAAGGCTGATTCCTTCTGGGGGCTCCAGGGGAGAATCCTTGCCTCCTCAGCTTCTGGTGGCCTCCAGCTTTCCTTGGCTCGTGGCCACATCACTGCAATTTCCATTTTCATAGCCACTTGGCCTTCTCTTCTTCTGCCATCAAATCTGCTTATTTATTTATTTTTTTAGCCATGCTGCACGGCTTGTGGGATCTCAGTTCCACGACCAGGGATTGAACCAGGCCCTCGGCAGTGAAAGTGCAGAGTCCTAACCACTGAACCGCCAGGGAATTCCCAAATCTCCTTATAAGGACATTTGTGACTACATTTATGGTCCACCTGGATAGTCCAGGATCATCCCCCACCTCAAGATCATTAATTTAATCACATCTGCAAGGCCCCTTTTGCCATGGAAGGTAACATTCACAGGTTCTGGGGATTAGGACCTGTATATCTTTGGGGTCCATTATTCAGCTGGAACAGGGCCATTCAAGTTTTCTATTTTGGGACTTTGAAACAAGGGTTCTGTGGCTGAACAGACCTAAAAGTCACTGGACTAAGGATTCCTTTTTCTATCTTTGTCCAAGTTTTTTTAGGTATCCAAATTATGTTACTAAACACATTACATATTTATGCATAAATATGCATAAAGTACATTGAGATATGATCCTTGTTCTCTAAGAGTATAAATAAAATCATAACTATCTGATCTTTCCACATTTGATAGGATTTTTCCATTAAAAGATCTGGACTAGGGCTTTCCTGGTGGCGCAGTGGTTAAGAATCCACCTGCCAGGGACTTCTCTGGTGGTCCAGTGGTTAAGAATCCGCCTGCCAGTGCAGGGGACACAAGTTCCAGGCCTGGTCCGGGAAGATCCCACATGCCGTGGAGCAACTAAGACTGTGCCACAGCTACTGAGCCTGCGCTCTAGAGCCTGCAAGCTACAACTACTGAGCCTGCGCCCCTAGAACCTGTGCCTCTGCAACAAGAGAAGCCACCTCAATGAGAAGCCCGCACACCACAACGAAGAGTAGCTCCGGCTCCCCACAACTAGAGAAAGCCTGTGCACAGCAATGAAGACCCAATGCAGCCAAAAAAAAAAACACAAACAAAACAAATACTAAGAATCCGCCTGCCAATGCAGGGGACACGGTTTTGATCCCTGGTTCAGGAAGATCCCACATGCCGCAGAGCAACTAAGCTCATGCACCACAACTACTGAGCCTGTGCTCTAGAGCCTGCGAGCCAGAACTACTTAGCCCGAGAAGTACTGAAGCCACACTAAGTCACTAAGCGTGCCTAGAGCCCATGCTCTGCAACAAGAGAAGCCACTGCAATGAGAAGCCCGCGCACAGCCATGAAGAGTAACCCCCGCTCGCTGCAATTAGAGAAAGCCTGCACCCAGCAATGATTAAAAAAAAAAAAAAAAAAAAAGTTACACATAATTGTCTTGTAATTTTTCACTCTCTATTTCTGTGAATAAACCTTCATTCTCAGTCTTAATACGCTATATTTTATTTTCATTTCTCTTTCAGCTACACTTGTCAACAGGTTTTTTAAAAAAAATTAATAGCCTTGTATATTAAAAATAGCTCTTGAGGGACTTGCAATGAAGACCCAACACAGCCAAAAATAAATAAATTAATTTTAAAAAACAGCTCTTGATTTTATTAATCAATTCTCTTTCTTTTAAAATAACTAACTTCTGTTCTTACCTTTCTAATTTCCTTCCTTCTACTTTCTTTTGGTTTATTTTATAGTTGTTTTTCTAGAATGTTGACAGGGATGTTCAACTTACATACTATTTTGATTTTTCATGCTCATCAATTTTAAAAAAGTGAGGGACTTCCGTGGTGGTCCAGTGGCTAAGACTCCACGCTCCCAATGCAGGGGGCCTGTGTTCGATCCCTGGTCAGGGAACTAGATCCCATATGCCACAACTAAAGACCCCGCATGCTGCAACTAAGACCTGGCACAGCCAAATAAATTAATAAATAAATAAATATTAAAAAAAATTTTTTTATGTAATGTTAATCAGTTTCTCTCCATGTATCAATATAACTTTGCATCCCAGAGATTTGATAAGATGTATGCTCATTACTAGTCACTTCTAATAATCTGATTTTAATTTTGATTTTAAATTATTAAAGTTAAATTCTAAAAGTTAAAAGATTTAAAAGAGGGTATTTCAATTTCTACAGGGTTAGATTTTTAAAAATCAGCTTTACTGGAGCATAATTTATGTACACTAACATTCACCATTTTTTTTTTGCGGTACGCGGGCCTCTCACTGTTGTGACCTCTCCCGTTGCAGAGCACAGGCTCCGGACGCGCAGGCTCAGCGGCCATGGCTCACGGGCCCAGCCTCTCCGTGGCATGTGGGATCTTCCCACGCCCGGGCACGAACCCGCATCCCCTGCATCGGCAGGCGGACTCTCAACCACTGCACCACCAGGGAAGCCCAACATTCACCATTTTTAACTAAACAATTTGGTGAGATTTGACAAATATGTTTATTTAAGCATCACCATACTCATGCTATAAAGCATTTTTGTCACCCAAAATTTCTTATGCCCCTTTGCAGTAATTCCCTACCCCAACCCCAGCCCCTGGCTACCACTGATCTGCTTTTTGTCACTGTAAGTGATTAGATATTTAAGAAACAACTTTATTGAGGTCTACTTGACATCCAATAACTGCACATTAAAAAAATATATTTATTTGTTTTTATTTATTTATTTTGGCTGCGCTGGGTCTTAGTTGCGCCATGAGGGATCTTCGTTCCAGCATGCGGACTCTTAGTTGCAGCATACAGACTTCTTAGTTGCGACATGCATGTGGGATCTAGTTCCCTGATCAGGGATCGAACCCGGGCCCCCTGCATTGGGAGTGTGGAGTCTTACCCACTAGACCACCAGGGAAGTCCCAACTGCACATTTTTAAAGTGTACAGTTTGATAAGTTTTGACATAAGTATACACCCATGAAACGATCACTACAATTAAGATAATGACAATATCCATCACTTCCACATTTACCTTTCAATTATCTGAGTCGTCTGGATGTCCAGCCTTGTCTGAAGATTCTCTGCGAATTGCTCTTCAGGCTTCTACTCAGGTGAGCATCCTTGGGTTAGGGTGGGTTTGGGGGAGCCCCAGCTGTGGGCTAGACTCGTGATGTGGTGGAGTTAGCAGGTGAAAGGACCCAGAGCACCTCTAGGGGGCAGTGTTTCCTAAGGCCATTTTATTGCCTATTCATTTCCAGATACTTGACAAAATACTGTTACATAAACTAGAACTTGTTAACTGTGCTGTTCAAACTCTCCATATCTTTACTGAATTTTAAAAAAAATTGTCTACTTGATTTGTAAAATTCCAAGGAAGGTGTAAGAAAGCCTCTACAATGATTTTGTGAGTTTTCAACAGTTTAGCTGTGTGTGTGTGGGATTTTCCCGGACCGGGGCACAAACCCGTGTCCCCTGCATCAGCAGGCGGACTCTCAACCACTGCGCCACCAGGGAAGCTCTGATGTTCTATTTTTTGAGCATTATATGTTCTACACAGATTATACCTTTAATTAATGTAAAAAAAATTGGACTCTTTCCCCATTTACTATCTTTTGCTTTAGGTTCTATTTTTCTAGTATTAATACTGCCACCCCACCTTCTTGTGTCTTTATTTTTCTATTTCTTTACTCTTAGCCTTCTGGGTTATTTGTCTTAGCTGTGTCCCTGTAAACCACATTTACCTGGATTTAGTGTGTCTTCTCATTATGAGAATCCTTGCTCTTTAACAGGGGAATTTAACTCATTTATATTTATAATGATCACCCATATGCTTGGTCTTATTTTGTGTTCTGATTAATACACTGATCCACTATTTCCTTTTTTAATTCTTTCCTGCTTGGGCTGATCAAGTTTTCTTGGTTCTTTCCCCCCACCTCTAGTTTTCCCCTTTATTTTATGTTAATACTTATCATTAACTATTAATAAAAAATTTTAAATCTATATTTTATCAAGAATTAAACATCTCTCTCATGTCCCACTCTCTGAATCAGACAAGATCTTTGGCACATTTTATTTCCTCTGACTCACCAGGTGGTTTGCTGAAATAGTCTACAGAATTTGATTTCCAGATAATTAATTTTTTTATTTTGGCTGCACTGGTGGCTTCCCTTGTTGCAGAGCACAGGCTCTAGGTGCGCGGGCTTCAGTAGTTGTAGCACACAAGCTCAGTAGTTGCGGCACACAGGCCCTAGAGCATATAGGCTTCAGTAGTTGTGGCAGAGTGCAGGCTCAGTAGTTGTGGCGCAGGGGCTTAGTTGCTCCACGGCATGTGGGATCTTCCTGGACCAGGGATCGAGCCCATGTCCCCTGCATTGGCAGGTGGATTCTTAACCACTGTGCCACCAGGAAAGTCCAAGATAATTAATTTTCTTCTTTAAACATATGTCTTTCCTGGGGACTTCCTTGGTGGTCCAGTGGTTAAGACTGTGTGCTTCCAATGCAGGGGGTGCAGTTTCAATCCCCAGTCAGGGAACTAAGGTACCACATGCTGTGGG
>NW_020174705.1:1871207-1875432 GCF_003031525.2 Neophocaena asiaeorientalis asiaeorientalis | reverse complement strand
TATATATATATATATATATATATGTCTGTTCTATTTTAGAAATCCTTTCCAAACAATTGCATTTACTCCACAACCACCTTCAAACCATCATTTAGATAATTAATCTGTTTTGCTCATTTTGCATCACTGTCTCTCTTTTTTAAAAAAATAAATTTATTTATTTATTTGGCTGCGATATGCGGGATCTTTCATTGCAGCGTGCAGGTGCGTGGGCTTCTGTAGTTGCAGCAGACAGGCTCTAGAGTGTGTGGGCTCAGTAGTTGTGGTGCGTGGGCTTAGTTGCCCCACAGCATGTGGGATCTTAGCTCCCTGACCAGGGATCAAACCCGTGTCCCTTGCATGGGAAGGCAGATTCTTAACCACTGGACCACCAGGGAAGCCCCTACATCACTCCCTCTTATGGGTTTATCTTCCCTCATCTTGAGTCCTTGAATCTTATCAGTTTGTCATTGACTGGAACTAAAAGCTTGGGTTTGGAAAGTAATCTCTGTCCTTTCACTTACCTGCTGTGTGACCAGGCAAATTTCTTAACCTCTCTGTGCCTTAGTTACCTCATTTAATAGAGGGAATAATAATAGAATCCACCTCCCAGAGTTGTGAAGAGACAATGGAATAAGGCAATGAATGAATGGGTGAAGAACTGAAGGATGTGGGTTTCCTCCCTCCAATCTCTCAAGAAGTTCTCACCACTAATCCTTTCACTTCCTGTGCACACACTCTTTTTCTTTCTCTGTGGTCTGATTCTCCCTCTCTGTTGACATTCTTCCCTTAGCCTGGAAAGTGGTTCAAGTCTCTCTCATGTTAAAAAACTTTCGGGACTTCCCTGGTGGTCCAGTGGCTAAGACTCCACGCTCCCAATGCAGGGGGCTCTGGGTTCGATCCCTGGTCAGGGAACTAAGATCCCACATGCTGCAACTAAGAGTTCGCATGCCACAACTAAGACCCGGCACAGCCAAATAAATACATAAATAAAAATCTCTTTAAAAATATATTTAAAAAAATAAAAAACTTTTGCCATTGCTCTGTGTCCCTCTCTTATCCCTTGACTCTTTTCTTTCATGTCTAATCTTCTAGAAACAGTGAAACAAGCCATGTCTACACCCCCTCACTTACTACCAACCTGCTGGCATATGTCTTCCTACCAGCCCCTCCACTCAACGTGCCCTCAGTAAAGGTCACTGGTGAACACCATGCCTTCAGTTTTGTGCAGCAACATGGCAGGGTGGAGGCACAGGTTGACCCTGAGGAGTGCTGTCCAGTAGGGGTATTGACAAACTGGGGGACAAGTGTTTGGCTTGCAGTAGATAGCTCATAAATGTGTCCCCTGAATGGCTGTGTGATGTGAATGAGCATGAGATGGGGGCTGGGGAGGCTTCCTGGAGGAGGAGGCACCTCAGCTGAGTCTGCATGGGGTGGAATGGAAAAGCATTCCAAGCAAAGGGAAGAACATGGGGAAAGTCCAGGAGATGTGAGGCTGTAGAGAGTTCTGGAAGCCCCAAGTGGAGGTACATGTGGGCCTGTGCAGTATGTGGGGGGATCAGGGAGGGACTCTCAGCTGCACCTGCCCAGCCCTGCTCTGTTCCTGTAGCCCAAGCCCCTGTTGACTTCTCCCCTGTAGCTGTTCCCTCAACTTCCACACACTGTGCCTCAGTTTCCTTCTACTTCTCTGGCTGTCTCACTTAGACTCCCCTTAAGGTCTCCCTCCTCCCCAACTCTAGGTTGGGGTTCCCTGCCTCTGGATTTTTCCATCTGTCCTAGGTGCGCTCACCAACCCCCTTCCAGCTTCACACCCCACCTCCAGCTACGCTCTGGGTACCTTCTCAAGTGGCCCCAGCACCATCTGTCCAGAACCCCCTCCTCACCTTTCCTTCCACATCTCTCCTTCCCTGGGACATCCTCCCATCCCCCATTTTCCCCCAGCAAACAGTTTCTCCACCCATTTCTCCTGGCCCAACCGCCAGGCAGGGCATCATCTGAGCCTCCTCCTTCTCCCACTTCCCCCACAACCAGTCCTGAGACTGTTTCCCACTTGGGCCTCCTGCTCCTTCCCCCTCCCCTTGTCTCATCCCATCAACCCCATCTTGGCTTAGCCCCCATGCCAGTGTTTCCAAACTGGGTTCCCAAGCACTCCCTCTGTGATTCTGTGTAAAAAGGTTCATGAGTCCCAAAAGGTTTGCAGGTTTCACAATCCCTCCCTGTTAGGATGGAAGTTCCTCCTCATGTCTAACTTAAGTCACTCCCCCAAACTGCTCCAAGATACTGATTTGGAGACAAAGGGGGTTGTGAGAACTGAGTCTTGAGAATGGACCACAGCTGCTGGAGCAGGACAATCCCCTTCCCCTACCCCAGGCCACAGGCTGGAGATCCTCTGTCTGCTCCTGGGTTGTTTGACCTGTGAGACATGGCAGGCTGTTCCCTGTTCATCCCTGGCCTGTGCCTGGGCTGGGGACCTTTTCTTCTTTGGGTCTTTCCTGGGAGCTGGCTCTGAGCTGTTGTGATTTTCCCCCAGCCCTAAAATGTAGGTTTACTATTCTCATTACCCAGATGAGAAAGGGAGGCATCTGGGTGCTGCTTCATGCCCAGGTGAATAGCAGAGCTTCAGTGTGCCGCACAGTGGTCCTGCTTGGACTCCCCCAGCAAGTGGCAGCAGGACATGGGCCCAGCACCTGTGGGTTTAGTTGAGGTTTCCAGCTAGCTTAAGCAGAGACAGAGCACAGAGAGGAAGCTGGGAAGTCTCAGGATGAGGCCTGACACCAAGTCTCCAGACAGTGGTACAGAGGCCTTGCTCACATGGGGGTCTGGGGACCTCCTCCCTGTGACCACTCTGTCCAGGCTCTGGAGGAGGGACTCATCTGACCAGCGTGGGTCAGGTATCCACTCATGGCCCAATGGTCGAACAATTTTATTATTTCTTCATTATTTTAAGAGTTGAGATATAATTCACATACCATAAAATTCAGTGATTTTAGTGGTTTTAGGAGCACAGTTCAGTGATTTTAGTATATTTACAAGGCTGTGCAATCATCACCACTATCTAATTCCAGGAGGTTCTCATCATCCCCAAAAGGAACCCCACACCCATTAGCAGTCACTACCCATTCCCCCTCCCTCCAGCCCCAGGAGCCACTAATCTACTTCTTGTCTTTATGGATTTGTGGCCCAGCAGCTCCGCGGCATGTGGGATTTTCCCGGACCAGGGCACGAACCCGTGTCCCCTGCATCGGCAGGCGGACTCTCAACCACTGCGCCACCAGTGAAGCCCCTGTTTTGGACATTTTTAAATAAAGGGAATCATATAATATGTGGTCCTTTTTGTCTAGCTTCTAGCATGTTTTCAGGGTTCATCCATGTTGTTCGGCTTGGATTCTTCCCACCACCTGCGTTAGTTTCGTAATTAAATCCTGCGCACACAGAGAAACAAAATCTCCCTTGGCAGAGTCACAGCACAGAGTACATTGCGCCGTGAACAGAAAGAGCGGGCAAACTGCGGCCGGAGCGGGAGGACGTGGGCTTCCTGGCTCGCAGAGCGCAGCCTATGCCCAGCGGCCGGCGGGAGGCCGGGAGGCTGAACTTCACCGCCCAGGTGAGGCCCAACTTGGGCGTCACCACCGTGACAGCGAGAGCTAGCCGCCACTCCTCGCCGGCGCCCTGGTAACTCCACGAGAGGAGGCGATGCGCATTTATTGAGTGCCTACTGTGTGCCAGGCGTTCTGGAAACCGCGGTGGCGGAGAGGGACAGAGGCGCTGGGAGTGGATGAGCGCGCGTAACGGGCGCTCGGAGGTCCCGGCTGGTGTTTTCAGTGTTGCGACTGCTCTGGCGCTGAGTGAGGTCTGGGAGGGGCGCACGCAGCGGGGAGGGGGAAGAGCGCAGACCTAGGCCGGCGCTCCCTGGGGAGCAGAGCCCGAGGCCCGGCCCACTGCTTGTGCGAAGGGAGGAGCTCCAGGCGCCCCGCCCATCTAGCCCCGCCCCACCGGCCCCCAAGCTGCAGAGCGAAGGGCGGGGCCTTGGGGCGACCCGCCCTGGCGCTCGCCCCTCGCCGCGCCTAACAGGGCCGAGCAGGAGGCGGGACCTAAGGGAGCCCTGCCCCGCGCCGCACCGGGAGGAGGAGGAGCCGGCGGCCGGCCCGCACTGCAGCGCCAGCGCGCGAGCGGACGGCTGTGGACTCAGAACCGGGCCAGAGTGCCGAGCGGGCGTCGCGCAGGCAGACAGGCCGCGGCCGCGCCG
>NW_020174705.1:1869787-1871173 GCF_003031525.2 Neophocaena asiaeorientalis asiaeorientalis | reverse complement strand
GCGGGGCGCGGGGCGCCTGCACCCTTCGGGGAGAGGCCGGCCGGGCAGGCCGCCGGCCTGGCGGGCCTCACAGGGCGTGGGCGCGTCCCCGGCCTCTAGAAGGGGAAACGGAGTGCGGGCCAGGCCTCTCCCAGGGCGAGGCTCCAGCGCAGTGAGGTCGGCCCGACTAAATAAGGAAAACCTGGGACCGGGGCCGGCTCTCAGCCCGCCTGGCCTCAGCCAGAGGGAAATAGGAAAATACCGCATTCTCTGCAGGCAGAGACATCGCACAACCCGGTGGGGCTCCGCTAATGCCAGCTGACTGGGGGCCTGTAGCGTCGTGCGGAGGCGGGGCGGGAAGGTCTCTGAAAAACACTTAAACTCTAATTAGAGCCTAATAGGATGCGGCTTGGCCTGGGGGCATACCCAGCACTTGGGAGCCCAGGAGTAGGAAGCTAGGAGGTAGAGAGCTCTATCTGGGATGACAGGGAAGGCTCTCCGGAGGGGGTGGACAAGAATTTGATGGATGTGTAAGAATTGGCCTGTTACTTGAGGGGCAGGAAGGTGGGTTTAGGGGAAGGGAGGAGAGAACCATGTGTGCGAAGGACTGGAGGCTGGACTTGGTCGAACGTGGGTGTAGGGGTACACCTCCAGTGTGGCAGCTGTGGGGGGAAGGGGTAGTGTGAGGGAGTGGGAGCAGGATGGGTGGTGGGCTGGCGTCATGAAGGGCCTCATTTGTGCAGTTTAGCGTTCTGATGTTATCCTGGGAACAGTAGGGGGGTAGCATGGCCGTGAAGGGGTTTAAAACGCTGAAAAGCAATTGTCAGGTTTGCATTTTGGCAGAAATAATAACAGGCAGTCTTTATGGAGAGCTTGCCTCCAGCCCGGGCCTGTGCCAAGCTCTGGTTGTGAATTGTCACACATAACCCTCATCCTAACCCTCTGAGGTGAGGTACAGTGAAGATGCCCATTTTACAGATGAGAAAACAGCCCAGAGGTGATGGTGATGTGATTTGTCCAAGCACAAGTAGCAAGTAACAGCCAGTACATGGCAAGGCAGGGTTTGACTGTGAGGAGCTGAGGGTTGGATTGAAAGGGATTCAGGGGACTGAGATTTTCAGATGGTTGTCCCCAGAGATGGGGACAGGCTCAGGGCCTGCTTATCCACATCCCTCCGGCCCCGTTTGGGTACTTGCAGACACCTAAGCCAGGACTCCATCACTCCCTGCCTGCATGCTGGAATCCCTTGGTGGGGGTTTAACATCCCCAGGCTTATTAAACCTGGGATTTGGTTTTGTAATGTTCCCTGGGTGACTCCAGTGTGTGGCCACCTTTTATGAGGAGGACCCTCATGGTCAGTGTTCAGATGAGTTTGGATGTTGGCGGGTGGGGTAGGGGTGGGTGCTT
>NW_020174705.1:1826985-1869699 GCF_003031525.2 Neophocaena asiaeorientalis asiaeorientalis | reverse complement strand
CTGGGGGCAACCAGGTTCTCCAGGGGCAGCGGCTGGGAGCCATGGGGCCACGCTGTCATCTTGCTCCCTGCCAGCTTAAGTGTTTGCCATCACGGCTGTCTCTGTGGAGGTGGGCTTCTGGCCTGCAGCCAGTGCCCACACAGTCGTTTTGGATCCACGCCACTCCTTGTTTCTCAACGCTGTGAGTAAGGTTACATGTCTCTCGTGGGCTGAGAGCTGCTGGGGGGTCAGGCCCCAGCTCCTGCTGGTTGTTCCCGCTTCCTCATCACCTGGCGGCGTTTTGGTCTCCAGGAGCTGTCCAGGAAATAAACCGTACTGGTAGCTTGGCCAGGGGCCCGCAGCAGGGTGCAGGCTCCCAGGCATAGCAATGGAGCCTGAGCCTGTTGCCTTGCATGTGTCCCCTTAGGCTCTGGTCTTGGGTTTTGGAGGTCCAGGGAGCTGGTGGCCTGGCCTGAGCCAGCAGGATTCCCAGGGTTGCTGACCCTGCAGCATGTGATGATGGGACTCTGGGAGGAGGGGGATGGGGAATAGAGGAGACTTCATGTTCTTGTTGACACTCTGAAGCTGCCTCTGGGAGATTTCCAGAGGACTGGGTGCAAAATGGTAAACTGGGCCCTTGGGTGCAAATGTTAAGGCCCCCTCACCCTGGTCCCTCAGGCCACCATCTGTGCTCTGTGGGCTGCCCCAGCCATTCTGCCTGTCCACCCTGCAAACCCCCTCCTCAGGGAGCAAGAGATGGGTGAGGCTTCTCTTCTCCAAGGGAGCAGGGCTGAGCTCAGAGATGCCAGGGAGCCTCCCGGGTGAGGGAGTGCGTGTCCAGGGGCCCCAGTACCCCTGCCTCCTGGGTGTCACCAGCAGCCTCCTCTAGTGGGCTCAGGCCTGGCGTCTCTGTCATCAGTGTCTCGCAGCCACCCCTCCATTTGAGACTCCTTGGCCAGCCTGAGGTGTGGCAGGATAGCTGTGTCCAGACTTGGGTGGGAGGACAGGGGCTGGCTGGTGGGGGATTCGGGGCCCCTGGGCCTCAGCATGCAGGATAGCCCAGGATTCTGAGACCACAGCCTTTCTTGGGTTAAGTGATGCTGCTGAGAGATGACAGCCTGAAAAAGATGACGTTACTCAGTAAAATGTTGTTGCTCTCCTATTTTTAAAGCTTTTATCCTGGAGAGTTTGAACATACACAAAAGTGGGAGGAATAGTGTGATGAACCTCATGGACCCACTGCCCTGTGGCCTGGCCTACCCCTCCACACCTCCACCCCACCCCAACCATTTTGGAAGCAAATTCCAGCCATCCTACTTTTGATCTGTAAGCATTTTGGAATGTATGGTGACACCTCGATCACACCTAAAACAGTGCATAATACCCTGATGACTTTGCATGTCCAGTGTGTTCAAATTTGTGGTTGTCTCAGTTTTTGTAGTAGATTGAATTAGGACCCAAATAAGGTCCACGCAGTGGCAGTGCAGTTAGTTGATGTCCTTTAAATCTCTGTGGATGTGTAGGCTTTCCTTCCATCTGTTTCCTCTTGTGCGATTTATTGAGGAAACCGGCTCCGACGGCACCTGGCTTTTGGATTGTGTCTCTATGTGTCCCTCTGCCCTTGGTGTTCTTCCTGTACATTGATGGTCGGGTCCAGAGCTGTGTTGTATGGTGAGCCACATTTCAAGTGCTCGAGCCAGATCCAGCGGGCTACCATGTTGGACAGGACGGCATAGAGAGTTCTAGAAGTGACAGCACTGCTCCAGGTGCTGTCAGTCATTTTCAGGTGTGGTTGCTTTTGGCCGACAGCTTTTCAGGTGATGTGAGCTGCTAATTTTGGCCAGGGGCGCAAAGTGGGCCTCGTACTGTCTTGTGAATGTTTGGGTCTAGGACTAGGCTCAGAGCAGGGACTCAATAGGCACTTGGTTCGCTGATTAAAATATTGGGGCCTTAGGGTCTTCCATTGGCTGGGGGCACTCAGGGCCTCGCCCTTCCTCACCTGTGCCCCTAAATAATAGGGGAGTCTCTGGGAGACTCAGCCCCCGGGGCCTGCACAGGACATGGGTGTGAGGGAAGATGGACATCGGGGAGTAGACCCCTGGGCTTGGCGTGGGCCTGGTGTGTGTGTAACGTGTTAGATTGCAGGTGTCATGCACGTGGCTGCCTTGAGGGCTGGCGGGGCAGCGGAGGGGCCTGTCTCTGGGCCCTCACCAGAGGGAGGGTCTGGCTGCTGTGTGCCTGGCCCTGTGCCAGGGGTCTTCAAGGCCCACGTCTCTGAGGCTTTTATGACAGCAGAGCTAGTGTTAAACCAAAAGACAGATGATGAGGAGGCCGTTTTGGAGGGGCTCCCTGGAAGGATCCCCAGTGTAGGTGACAGTGAAGCCAAGACTCAGTGCTCACACAGGAGTCATGCAGGGGCTGGGAGAGAGCGTCCCAGATAGAGGGGACAGCCTGGTAGAGTCTCAGAGGTGCCAGGTGATGGAGGGGCGGGAGGTGGGGCCTCTATCGAGAGAGCAGGGGGGCAGCATTGAGGGACCCAGGAGAGAAGCGTCATGATTGGCATCTTCTAGAAAGAACACTAGCTGGGGCGTGGAGACAGTGGGTTTCAGGAGGCCCTGGGTGTCCTGCGTACCCAGCTGGTCTCACCCTCACATTACCTGAGCTGCATATGATAGCTGGCACTTGGAAATGCAGACTAAGTGCACATGTAACATTAGTTTTGTGGTAAGACACAGACTGCAGATTTGTCTGAACTGTGGACAAGAGGGCACACACTGCCTTCTGTATAAGATCCCCTGGCAGGTCACGCAGGTGAATGGGAAGGCTTCAGCTTCATCTGTGACACCTGGGGACATGAAGGGACCAACACCAGAGCATTCCCAGTGCCAGTAACCCTCAGGAGCCAGGCAGTAGCTGGGAGCAGTGAGGACAGCCACCATCCAGGAGGGTGAACACACCTGCAAAACGACTGCAGGGTGGGGAAAACATATGCAAACCATCTATCTGATGAAGGACTCGTAGCTAGAATACATAAAAACCTTTATGACTCAATGCTAAAAAATGGGCAAAGGATCTGAACAGATCAGTCTCCAAAGGAGATACACAAATGGCCAATAAGCACATGAAGAGATGCTCAGTGTCTAGCTTTCAGGGAAACGCAAATCAAAATTACAGTGAGATACAATTTCATACCCACTGGGATGGCTGTCACCAAAAGACAGACAATAAGGAGTATTGGTGAGAACGTGGGGAAATTGGAATCCTCGTGAACGGCTGGTGGGGATGTAGGATGGGGCAGCATTTTGGAAAACAGTATGGCAGCTCCTCAGAAGATTAAGCTAAGCATAGAGTTAGCATAGGGCCCAGCCATTCTCCTCTCAGGTGTATGTACACCCAAGAGACACGAAACCTACGTCCACACAAAAACTTGTACACAAGTGCCTGTAGCAGCATTATTCATAGTACCTGTAAGGTGGAAACAACTCAAGCGTCTATCAAGAGATGAATAGATACACAGAATGTGGTCTGTTCATGAAATATTATTCAGCCATGAAAAAGAATGAAGTACTGATACATGCTACAGGGTGGATGAGCCTTGAAAACATGTTCAGTGAAGGAAGCCAGACACAAAAAGCCACATGTTGCATGATTGCACTGATAAGAAATGTCCACAACAGGCCAATCCATGTAGGCACAAGCAGACTAGTGTCTACAGCTGGGATGGGGGTGGCGGATGGGGGTGGTCAAGTATTGTGGGGTTTCTGTTTTGGGGGATGAAAATGTTCTGGAATTAGATGGTGGTGGTGGTTGCAAACCTTGAGAATATACTAAAAACCACTGAATTGTAAACTTTAGAAGGGTGAGCTTTATAGTATGTGAATTATAAAACAAATCTCTGAAGAAAATATCCCAGGGGTGCACCCCACTTCCGCAACCGCCTTGTCTTCTCCACGGTTGCCATGAGTGGGGACTCTCTGCTGAGCCCTTTTCTTGTGATGTGTTGCCCCAGTGCAGTTGGGTTAGAACCACACTTGGTTCCATTTTACAGACCAGGAAACTGAGGCTCCCAGAGGTTGAGTCACTTCCTAGGGTCACGTGGCTGGTAGGTTGTGGCAGAGAGGTGATTTCATCAGCACGCTCTGGGACATATCCCTGGAACTGCATTCGGGGGCCTGGGGTACAGCACCAGTGACCTGCTTCATCAGCAGACAGAGGTGGCGGTGGGGGCATCCCAGAGTGGGGCTGGGTTATGTTTGAATGGGACCAGGTGGGCTCTGGACTCAGGCCCCAGCTGCTTGCCTGGCCCTGCCCTCCCCAGCCCTTCCCACCAGCTCCCTCCTTGAAATTCCCTTGGCTGTCCCTGCTCTGGTCCTCCCCACTGACTTTCTATTTGGTTCCAGGAGGGAGGCAAGGAACACAGGAGTAGGGGACTTAGGCTTTGGGTCAGACCTGGTTCACATCCCAGCTCCTCCGCTTCCTGTATGACCTTGGCTGAGTCACTCAGCCTCTCTGAGTTTCAGTTGCCTCACCTGCAAAATGGGTACCATGAGTGGATTAACCTTATGTGGTTATGGGGCGTCAGAGGTGAGGGTGTATGGTGCACCCATGGGACTCAGTTGATGGTGGCCACGATAATCATAACTGTTGCCAGAGTGGCCCCCCCAGTCCCTTCTCTGTGTTCTCAGAGCCCATTACCTTATACCCAAGCATTGGCAGGAGTTGGGCCCCTAGGACCTGCCCTGCCACAGAGCAGACAAAAAGCCTGAGGAGAGGTGCCCCTGAGCTGGTGCACATGTGCCCGTGACTGTGTTGCTCAGACCAAATGCTGCAGCAGATGGGAAACGCACAGATTAGCCTTGGGCAGGCAGGCTCCTACACACCCCTTGGCACCCAGTCCAGGAGGCCCCATGTTCAGAAGCCTTCCTGCCTCCTCTGGTCTGGCCTCAGAGGTGACTTCAATGCAAAGCCAGGTGGCTGTTGGGATGTATCATGCCTCGCATGTTTCTCTTGTGTTTTTATCTGTTTTATGCATTTGTGTGTTCGATGCCTTCATGTGTGGATGTGTAACATGGTGAAGTTATGAGGCATAAACCGCACTGTGAGCTCTCGTGTACACCTTGTTCTGTGCCCTGAGCTGATGAGGCACCATTGGAATCTGCGCACACTCGAGCTGCTCGGTGCTCCCCGTGGCTGCCCCGCTCACTGCAGCCCTCGTGTTGTCTCTTGAGGAGCTGACTGGTGCGGGCGCTTTCGGGTCAGGTGTGCCCAGCGTGCGCAGACTCGGTCTCCCTTTCCCAGATCTCTGCAGGCCCGTCCTGTGGCTTCCGCCTCGGAGGTTAGGTTCGGGCTCCTCTCCGGCTGCTCTGCCGTCTTGTGACAGCTGGCCGGGTGGCGGTGCCGCCACCTTCGCCCCCCACCCGGGGGGCCTGTGCCATGTAGGTGGGTATGTGGGGACCCTGGCTCCCGAGGGGGACCCCGGCTGGGGTTTGGTTTCAAGTGAGGAAGCCATTTTGGACGAGACACACATTTTCCTTTCCGGAACACTCTGCGGTGGCCAGCGCCACAACGGGAACCCAGCCGGGCCCAGCCCACCGAGTGCTGGAATGAAAACACCCTGCTCCGGCCGCGCTGTCTGGGGTGGCGGCCGCCGCCTGGGATGGGTGCGCTGGGGCTCACCCTCCGTGCTGGCCGGCCAGGCCGCGTGCCTGCAGTCTCGCTGTCGGGCAATCGCAGCTGGAAAATGCGGCTCACGTCCTTTCTTCCTGGAACACCTCGTTCTTTATGGCTTGGCAGCTGTCTCTGCCGAAGGGCCCAGTGGTACCCAGCCGCCCATGCCAGGGAGGGGGCTACGTTTGGGGACCACAGTGGGCAGGGCTCTTTCTCCCTCTGAGGTGCCCATGGGCCCAGGCCTGGCAAAGTGTGTCCCCAGTTCTAGCAGGCCTGGAGTCCACTCTTGGATCCTATGGGGCTGCCCTGGAAAGGGCTCTGTCCTGAGGCGGGGCAGAAGCCAGCCTTGCCTTTTGGCTGAGGCGAGGAATGAGGGCCAGTGCTCTGGGCAAGGCTAAAAGCACCCGGGGCCTCCAGATCCTGCACCTCTAAACTGAGCCCTGTAGCCCAGTGGCCATGCCCAGTGGCCGACTGGGTGACGGGATTGCTGGCCACGCTGGATGATGCTTCTGCCCCTGGAATTCTGGAGGCCATGTGCTGGCTCCCAGGCCAGGATGGGGAGAGCCCCGGCTACCTTTGTCCTCACTGTTCGGACTCTTGGGAGCGACCACAGGGTGAGGAGGGCAGCCTCCTGGAGCCTCAGCGTTTCCATCTGTAGAAGGGGTCGGCACAGCCCCTGCCCTGGCTGGCTGTGACGGGCCGGAGTGCAGAGGGACATCCCAGCTGAAGGCAGCACCTGGGCGCCAGTGTCCATGGGTACTGGTCCTTTTCCTCCCCTTGCCCTGAAGAGTGGCCCCAAATCCCCAGCTGCAGGTGGAGGGGCAAGCTGGGCCCTCTCCTGGGAGGGTCCCCTCTTAGCCCTTCGCCACCCCCTGCCCCCAGTCTTATTAATGCCCTGATGGTGGCTGCCTCTTTGTAGGCTGATCTGGGAAGGCCCCTCTTCGGGGCTCCCTTCCTTGTCCTGGCCTGTAGTTCCAGGGGTTTCCTGGGCAGGGGATGTCACCACACCAGACGCCTGTGTCTCATCCTGGTGATGGTTCAGTCGTGGGATGGCCACGCCCGGTGAGGGAGCCCATAACATGTTCAGGGAAACACAGGCCACCTCCTATTCCGACGCCCTGGGACAAGGCGCCAGGGGGCTCTCGCAGGCCTTTCCCTGTCTTTGAGGTCCAGACCCCGCTTCTGGGCCCTAGTTTGGCGCCAGATGGGGGTGGGTGGCTCGGGCTGGCCCCTCCATGCCCCTTGCGCCAAGAGCCTGCCCCCTGCCCACCCCTGCAGCTCACCCTCTCCGCATGTTTTTCTTCAGATCTGCTCTCTCTCCAAAACTTGAATTCATTAATTTAAACATCATCATTTCCGCCCCTGGAAGCCAGCCTCTCTCACCATAAATAGAAGGGAATGAAGACAGAGTGAGGTTACTAGACTCAAACTGACCCACCCCGTCCCACTGCCAAAAGGAGCCGTTACCGCGGCGTCGAGTGGGGGCACTGGGAGCCGAGCATGTGGGTGGGGTCTGGACCAGCCTGTGGGGTCCCAGGGCACCGGGACCAGCCTGTGGCCTCTCATCCCTTCTGCCTCAACCTGGCTCCTGAGGGGATGTGTTGGGGGTCCCCCGTGGCTGGGCTGAGGGAAGCCTGTTTCCCTGGAGCCCTGGGGCCTCCATGGAGAGGACAGGGCAGCTGAAGCTGCATTTCTGGAAGCCCAGCGAGAGCAGGAAGCAGGAGCCCTAGGCCTCGGATGGGGAGTGGGGGGCCTTCTCCTGCCGCAGCTCTGTCCTGTCCTGCCAGAGGGAGGAGGCAGCTGCTGGCTCGGGCAGAGTGGTTACGTAACATCTGCAGGCGGCCTCTCCGGAGCCCATTCCCCCCCAAGCCCTGTTTCCAGCGTGGCGGCCAGCACCGGGTGGGGTGCTGGGCTGGGGCCTGGTGCTCGCCTCCACTGCTGACCACATGCGTCTGGAATGTGCAGATGTTTCCTTGGGGGCTCCGGCTGGCCCCCAGACCCCCGCCTGGCATCTGAACTGGGGAGCAGGCACCCTGGCCACTCCCCCGCCTTGACAGAGAAGGAGACTGAGGCTGCTTGGGGCTGCAGGGCAGGGTCCTGGCTTATCTGCAGCCTCCGTTTCCTCAGCTCTAGGAGGCACTGCACTTGGAGCCACCCAGGGCTCAAAAGCGACCTCTCCTTGGCCTCCACCTCACACACCTCTTCCCACTCGGCTTTATCTAACACCCCCCTCCCCATCTCTCCCTGTTGGGCCCTGAGACACCCTTCCCTGCCCCTCTGTGAGAACTAGGATGTGAGCAGGGGCAGAGCCCTGTGTGGGGAGGTCAGGGGGAGCCACCATTGTCCACAGGATGGGGGCCCCTCAGCACCTTCCGCTGGACACCTCCAGCTTGGTGGTAGAAGCAGGGGTTCTCCCCCACCCCCAGCTCCTGCTCGGAATAGGAAAGATCGGAGCCAGAAGGACACACTCCCCCGGGAGGCTGGATGTCTGATTTGGAAGGCAGGGGGAGTTGGGGCAGCCCAGTGCTGGGGGCAGACTGGGCTCTCCAGTGACAGCTGGGCACTGTGGGAAGAGGAGAAGGAAGGCCCAGGTGTGGGGGTAGAACAGGGGTCTTCACTCCTCCCCCAACACACTTACCAGTTTCGGGTCAGGAGGGGGAACAGGAGGGGACGAGCCAGGTATGAGAAAGCCCCCATCTCCATCCAGTGCTGTGGGCTAGCCTCGTCCCTGGTGCCCAGGGAGGTGACACGTGTCTTGTGCTGTTGTGGGTGTGTGCCTGTCCCCAGGTCACCCCTCCCCCTGAGCTGGCCTGACCCCTCCAGACTTGGGGTCCCTGGAAGTTGCTGGCTTGGGCCTTGGAGGGGTCTGGGAGGGTCCACATGGCCAGAGGGTGGACCCTGCTTGGCCTAGGACTTCTTGGGTGCTGGCTCTCTTCCCAGTGGGGGCTGGCTGCTGTGGTGCTTAGCCAGCCTCTGCTGCTTCTGCCAGCTCTGCTGGGCTCCTTGCGCTCCTTTAGGTGGCTCCCTGGGCTTGCTGTGTTCCCCACCGCCCAGCTTTGTAAGACAGAGAGAACCTGAGTGGGGGGCAGGGCGTCAGTGACTATGATGATGTCACGGGGGGGTGCAGTGGAAACCCGAGGGGCTGGGGGTGGGATGGGACTGGCCCACAGCAGCCTTGGCATTCCCCCAGAACAGTGACGGCAAAAGCAGATGGAGGGACTTCCCTGGTGGCGCAGAGGTTAAGAATCTGCCTGCCAATGCAGGGGATTGGTCCGGGAAGCCCTGGTCCGGGAAGATCCCACAAGCTGCAGAGCAACTAAGCCCGTGTGCCACAACTATTGAGCCTGCGCTCTAGAGCCCGTGAGCCACAACTACTGAAGGCCGCGTGCCTAGAGCCCGTGTTCCGCAACAGGAGAAGCGACCGCAGTGAGATGCCTGTGCACCGAAACAAGGAGTAACCCCCGCTCGCTGCAACTAGAGAAAGCCCGTGCACAGCAATGAAGACCCAACGCAGACAAAAATAAATAAATTAAAAAAAAAATAAATTTATAAAAAAAAAGAATCCACCTGCTAATGCAGGGGACACGGGTTTGATCCCTGGTCCGGGAAGATCCCACATGCTGTGGAACAACTAAGCCCGTGCGCCACAACTACTGAGTCTGCGCTCTAGAGCCCGCGAGCCACCACTACTGAGCTCATCTGCCACAACTACTGAAGCCTGCGCGCCTAGAGCCCGTGCTCTGCAATAAGAGAAGCCACCACGATGGGAAGCCTGCGCGCTGCAACAAAGAGTAGCCCCGCTCACCGCAACTAGAGAAAGCCCACGCACAGCAACGAAGACCCAACGCAGCCAAAGATAAATTTATTTTTATAAAAAAGCAGATGGAGATGTGGAAAAGTGGCTGTTCAGGGCCTTGAGGCCAGGTGAGGACTCCACCAGTGTCTGCCTCCAGAGGCCCTCCTCCAGTGTCCTCTCTGCACCCCCACCACACTGTTACCTGTGGCACGCCCCTTATGGATGCTCCGAGGCAGCCCTGGCCTGTGGTGATACACCTGGCTTTTGTCCTGGTTCTGCCTTCAGGCCTCAGGAGCTTTGCTGGGCAGGGTCTTTCTCTGCACTGTGGGCCCTGACCAGGCCCAGGTGAGTCCTGGGGAGGAGGGGCTCCCTGGAGCTGGGAGCATGGGGAGCACATGGCCAGCACTCATGACGGGGTGAGGCTGTCTTCGTCAGTCGGGGGGAAAGCCTCCCGGGGGCAGCTGGGCCAGGCCAAGCTGGATAGTAGACTTAGCTGGGCCCAGAATGGCCAAGAGCCATGGGCCAGTAAGGCCAGGGATGATGGTGTCCTGCCAGGGTGGGCGTTGGCTGGGACACTGAGGTAGACCCGGCTCCCTTCTGCTGCCCTGGTTTTTCTGGCACCGCAGATGGCTCCCTGCAGCTGCCGCTAATGATGGATTTTCCAGAAAATGGGATGTGGAAAAACATTGTAGGGATTTTCCTTCTTTCCTCTTCTGCTTGAGGCCCTGGCTGGGGAGCTGTCCCTGGTGCCCCTGGTGGGTGTCTCATGCTTGCGCTCACCCTTGTGTCCCACTGTCCCCCAGTCCCCGTCTCTGGATCATCTGACTGCCTAGGGCTTTTGCTTCTGGGCCCCTGCAGCTCTACTTCTCAGAGGCACAGATTCCACAGCTGTCCTCCCTTTAGCCTCAGAGGAGCCCCTGCTTGAGTCTCACTGAAGTTTCTCATGGCACAGCCGTCCCCACTTGGTGCGTTGTACTTGACATTGGGTGGAGTCTGTCTGCCTTTCCCCGGTCTCCTGGCCTGCCTCACCCCACCGCGGGGATGGTGTGGATGCCCCAGCAGCCCACCTCTGGGCACACATGCTCATGTGCAGTGGTAGAGGGCCTTGGCCTGTACTGGGAGACACCATGTGTGTGTCCCTTTTTTTTTTTTTAAAGCAGATGAGACTGTCCCAAATTGTTTATTAGGTAGGAGTTTTACAAGCATTGCTTCCGTTAGCAGTAGCAGCAGTGTTGGAGAGCGTTATGCCTTCTCCAGGCTGCACGGCGAGAGCCTCTCACCATGCTTTGGTGATCCGCTGGGTGTCACGATTTCTTCTTGTAGCTTTATGGAACGGATCAGTGAGGATAAACTCAAAAGAATTTGTATGTGGAATCTTCGCCAACCATTAAGAATCCAGGGCTCTGCGGCCGTGCATTGGCATCGTGCTCACTCCTCAGCAACAGACTAAAGGCTTTGAGCGAACTTCACTGGCTTAACACAGTGATGCGCAGGCGCCATGGGCTCCCTTAGGCCTGGGTGGCTGCAGCTGCCATGCCACACGCAAATCCTGTGTCTCCTATATCCTGCTGGGCCTGGTCTCCCAGTCTGTGCGCTGGATCGGCTGGCTGGGGTTGGGCGGGGCTGCTGTGGAGGGCACGGAGCACCCCGGAGGAAGGCCGACTGCTGCCTCCCCCACTGCTCTTGGCTTGCTTGTGAGCGCCCAGCTTGGCTTACCCAGTGGCACCGCCAGATGGAAGGGGGAAGCTAGGCTCCGTTGTGAGGGGCAGAGGTGACCCTGCCAGAGGGTCCTGTCACTATGTCCTCTGGCCCCCAAGGGCCTCTCTGCTTCTGGAGTTCCTGGGACCCATGCTCTGGGCATGGGCTCCCTGTCACGCAGCCTTTGGGGTAAGGGACCTGCGTGCGCACGCACACACCCGCCAGTATCCAGATGGGAAACCCAGCTGCTCAGTGAGGTTGTCTGGGACCCCTGGCTCGGGTGAGTCGGGTGGGGCTCCAGTCTTGAGCCCACTGTCAGTGGACCGTGCCGCTTTTTGGAGTGGAGGAGGCCTTGCCTTGACCTCCCCGGTTGGTGTGGCTGCTGGCCCCCCTTGCCCAGGCCCTCGCCGTCTGCTCCCCTCTGAAGCCCCCGCTCTAGGTCCTGCTGGGCATCCTGTCTGTCCCCTCCTGCACCGACTTTCTCCTGCTTGAAGAGCAGAATGAAAGTGTGGGAAATGGAGGGGCCTGCCTGCTCTCAGGAGTGGGGTTATTACCGTGCACCCCTCCAGCGCTTTCTTTAGAGTCTGAACAGTCACGGGGGGCGGGGGGACTGCATCTTGCAGCTGCGTTTCTCCTGCCTCTGTGGCTAAGCGGGGGTGTGAGCCACACCTGCTGACCAGCTCCTGTCACATCTCATGGGTGAGGGGAAAGACGTCTGTGCCTCGGGGCGTGCATGTGGCTGTGCTGGTGCCCAAAGCAGTTGAACTCTCAGGGCATGCGGCGTTACTGGGTGGCACCCACACTGCCGTTTTGTGCTTGTTGCCGGGATAGAGCCTTTGCCAAATCAGGTGTACCCCCAGCCTGCACAGTCAGGCCACTGGTCAGAGCAGCGATGGGGCTGCAGGTCCTCTGGGCTGAAGCCTCTGTCCCCATGTGGTCCCAGCAGGAGCTGCAGCCCCAGCCCTGACCCTGTGGGACCCCTGTCCAGTCTCAGAGGTCCCGCTGCTGGGAGGACCCTGCTTCCGCAGGTGGACTCTCAACCACTGCGCCACCAGGGAAGCCCTATGTAGCTCTTTTGACTGTGCCCGAGGTTCTACTCACAGCCCTTCTTGAGGAAGCCCCCGATTCAGGGGAGAACTTTGGTCTTGCCCACCTTTGCCCACCTACTGCCTGTACCCTCCTGCCTGAGGCCTTATGATTTGGAGGCTGCCTGTGGCCTGCTGCCTCCCCAGGCAGGCTGCAGCCAGCATCAGCTGAGCATGTCATGTCCACATGCCGTCCACTCAGTGCCAAGTCTCCCAATGGCTGCCCCCTATGCAGAGGGAGAGACCAGGCTCCCAGGAGTTAGCTGAGTGTGTCCACAGTCCCCCTTTCCTCACTCCCTTGGTGGGGGCCAGAGGGGGACAGGAGCCCCTTTGGGCCTGGCTTCCCTCATATCACCTGCAGGCAGGTGGTACCTCTCCAGAAGTCCCCCAGGTGGCCACCTGGCTGTGTTGGAAGCCAGGATCACGTGAGCAGCCCGACTGAGAACTGGCCCCCAGCCCTTGGCCCCCAGCCAGTATTTGGGTATAGGTGGCCATGAGGCCCCATGTGGATAGCAGGTCCCCAGGAAGGAGCAGTGGTCAGGGGCTGGGGTGGGGGCCATTTCCTGAGCCTCATTCCAGAAGTGGTCCTGGACATTGTGAGCCAGGCAGAGCTCTCATACCAGGCATCCCAGCACCACCCCTGGGCATGGTCTTGGGGTCTGGGCTGGCACTCAGGCCCCTGGCTTCCAGGAGGGCCTTGTCTTCACACCAGCCAGTTCTTATTAAGTTCTTGTTGTATGTGGGGCAGCTGGAGAGAGCAAAACCCGTTTCAGAGGGTGGCTGATGGAGCTGGGCTTCAGGACACCCCTTAGGCTGCCACGGGAGCTCGGATTAGAGGGACTGTGAAGTCTGGGCGGGTGCCCAGGGATGGGGGTCTGGACCAAGCTGTGGCTCGGGTAGGGTGGGGGAGTCTGAATGTTTTAGGAGCTGGGTTGACAGGACCTGGAGACAGATAGGCCTGGAGGAGGCATTGACAGGCCAGGGAAGGGCAGGCCTGGTGAGAGGCATTCTGGGGACATCAGAGGGCCAGAGTGACACCTGGAAGGGCAGAGGCTCCAAGGGTGGGAGGCCCAGGCCTCGTCAGTTTGGAGACTATGGCGGGAGGTATAGACCTGTGGGAGCACAGGGAGGCCTGGGGGGAGTGGCGACTGGAGGTGTCCACTGAGTCAGGCTGGTCCAGGGTCCCTGCCCAGGAGGTGGACGGGCCGGGTGACTGGCCTCCACCTCTGTGCCGGGCCGGGAGGTGGAATTGTTGGCTAGAGAGTGTATCCTCGGAAAGACTCGAGAGGGGCTGGGGTCATGTAGTCATTGGAGTGTAGTCACTGGTGTGTCACCACCACGTCACCTGCACTGGGGGTGATGGTAGACAAAAAGTGCTGTTGTTCTGTTTTCATGGTGTTTCTCCAGTTATGAGACCGGGTGTTTTTCTGTGTATCTGTGACATTTGTGTATCTTTCGTTAATCTTGCCTGTTTTCATCTTTGGCCTTTTTTTTCCCCCGGAGTAGCTTGCTTTCTTTATGGTTTGTTAACAGCATATGTGGAAAGGGGATTATGGGCCTTTAATCCATCATCTAAATTGCTAGTGCTTTTCCCAGCTTGTAGTTTGTTTTCTGATTTTATGATATTTTGTGTGTAAGTTGCATGTTTTTGTGCAGTTGGATCTTTCGGCTTTTGATGTTTTATTTCTGCTCATAGTTTCATGCTTTGAGAACCCATGACTCTTCTCCTGTGTCTTGTACCATGTTCGGTTCTCTGATATGGTTCTGTTGACCTTGAGGGCCTGGGATTATGGAGATCCAGCTCTAACTCTGGTACCCAGACCCCAGAGACTTAGCACGGGCTGTCAGTACTGCTCTGCTATGGGGTCGTCCACCAGAGCCCCCTTCCCGTTTGTGTGGTCTGTGCCACATTCCCCCCACCCTCCAGCTGGTAGCAGCTGGGCCCCTGGCCCTGGAAACCCTTGGCCTTCCTTGTGTGTTCTGAACCCTGTGTGGAGGGGTGAAGCCTGCCCTACATGGTGCAGTCCTGCCGGGCGAGGGGGCAGGGGGTGGGAGGGGAAGGGGCAGGGCGTGGATGGAGTGCTGAGGGGCCAGCTCTCTCCTGCCTCGGGCTCTCCAGATGAGAGTTCATTCAGGTCTTCCACCTCTGGCCCTGGGAAGAGGGAGCTCAGAAGGTGGGAGGCTGCAGCTGGAGAGCATCTGAGGTGGGCCCGGGTGGACTCTGTGCCATGCCTTGGGCCCCAGCACTGACCTGCAGCTGCTTTGCTCTCTAGAGATGTCTCCCACAACCTGCTCCGAGCACTGGACGTCGGGCTCCTGGCGAACCTCTCGGCGCTGACGGAGCTGTGAGTGTCCCCTCCAGGGCCGCTGCGGGATTCCACACAGTGGGCAGGTGGCGGCTGCCTGTCATTGTTGCGGTTGAGGGGGCTCGCGTCAGACCATGTTGAATCTCTCCTTTCTTCTAGGGACATAAGCAACAACAAGATTTCTACATTAGAAGAAGGAATATTTGCTAATTTATTTAATTTAAGTGAAATGTAAGTTTTGTTGGTTTTGGTGGCTGTTGGCAGCTGGGCCCGTGGCCCCCACACCTGCCCTCTGAGCCTGCCCCGCCCCCTGCAGAAACCTGAGTGGGAACCCGCTGGAGTGTGACTGTGGTCTGGCCTGGCTGCCGCGCTGGGCAGAGGAGCAGCAGGTCCGTGTGGTGCGGCCTGAGGCGGCCACGTGCGCTGGGCCCGGCCCTCTGGCTGGCCGGCCCCTCCTCAGCGGCCCCCTGTTGGACAGCAGCTGTGGTGAGTGCGGGTGGGCGGGACACACTTGGTCCCTCCCTGCCGGGCAGCTTGGCCAAGTAGCCGGCGGGAACCCTGCCGGTTTTCAGGGGTCTCCAGCCTATGGTGGCAGATGGGGATTGGGGAACAGCTGCACGAGAGAAATAATTACAGGGGCTAGGACAGACTGACTGGGGGAGGGGTCGCAGAGGCCCTCTGGACCAGGGGACCATGTGGGTGTGAGGCGGGGAGACCAGTCTGGGGGTGGGGGTGAGTGCCACGCAGCTGTTGGAGGGTCAGAGATGATGTGATCTGGGATGTAGAATGGGGTGGGGTGCACCCTCAGGATCAGCCTGCCTGCCCCTTCCAGGTGAGGAGTACGTCGCCTGTGTCCCTGACGACAGCTCGGGCACCGTGGCGCTGGTGGCTTTCTCAGCTGCCCATGAGGGCCCGCTGGCCCCTGAGGCCTGCAGTGCCTTCTGCTTCGCGGCTGGCCGGGGCCTCGCGGCCCTCTCAGAGCAGGGCAGGTGCCTGTGCGGGTTGGCCCGGCCTCCCAATGCCTCTTCGGCCTGCCTACCCTCCTGCTCCAGCCCCCCACTGCCCCCCGCCCCCACCTGCCGGGGGCCCACCCTCCTCCAGAACATCTTCCCTGCCTCCCCAGGGGCTGCCCTGGTGGGGCCCCAAGGACCTCTGGCCTCTGGCCAGCCCGCAGCCTTCCACATCACTGCCTCACTGCCAGTCAGCTCCACGCGCTGGGACTTCGGCGACGGCTCCCCTGAGGTGGACATTGCTGGCCCGGATGCCACTCACCACTATGTGCTGCCTGGGCGCTATCCCGTGACGGCCGTGCTGGCCCTGGGGGTCGGCTCTGCTCGGCTCTGGGCAGAGGTGTGGGTGGAGGCGGCTCCCGTAGCCCTGGAGCTCATGTGTCTGGCCTCTGTGCATAGCGACGAGACCCTGAAGCTTGGCGTCCGAAACCGTGGCGGCTCTGGCCTCGAGGCCACCTACAGCATTGTGGCCCTGGGCGAGGAGCCAGCCCGAGGTGGGGCCGCCCTGCCCCTGGGCCTGAGTCGGGGTGGGTGGGGCAGCCCTGGTTGGGCACACATCGATGCCCCGTCTCTCTGTTCTCTGACCCCCCAGTGGTGCATCCGCTCTGCCCCTCGGACACTGAGATCTTCCCTGGTAATGGGCGCTGCTACCGCCTGGTGGTGGAGAAGGCGGCCTGGCTGCAGGCACAGGAGCAGTGCCGGGCCTGGGCCGGGGCCGCCCTGGCTATGGTGGACAGTCCTGCCGTCCAGCACTTCCTGGTCTCCCGCGTCACCAGGTGCCTGCCCAAATGCCGCTGGTCCTCGGAGAGGCTGGGAGGTCGGGGGCGGTCCCCAGAATGCTGGGGTGGGGATGGAGCATGAGCACATTGGGGTGTCTGGAGGTGCTGTGTCCAGCCAGCCAGCCTGGCTCTGGGGATAAGGAGCCATGTTGTGCCCACGTGTGGCCGTTCCTATCAGCTCTCTCAGCTCAGATGTGGACACGGGGGTGCCCACTGTGGGAGGTGCACCCCCGGCCCTGTATCCTGCCCCCACTGTCCCATTCTGGGCCCCTCCTGGCAGGGACTGGGGAGGTTCTGGTGTGACCACGGAGGCTGCACTTCCTCCTGCTGCTCCCCCCTGTGTGGTCACTGCTGCCAAGCGCTGCCTATGCACGAGGAGCCTCTTGAACGCTCTGGCTGCCCAGGCCTGTGGGGGCATGTGCTCTGCAGTGGTCACCATAGGTGGCCCCGCCTGGTCTCTACTCAGCCCTTAGCACCTGCAATGGCTAGGGGGTGGGATGGGGTGGAGGCTGGCCCCCCTCCTCTCCCAGGGTCCCTGTGTGGGAAGGGACTGATTGGACTGTGGGTCACCCTGGACTTCCCGAGGGGAAATCGAGGCCCAAAGCAGTCAAAGCCCTTGCCCAAGGTCACGTGGTTCTTGGGTAGTAATGCGCCCCAGCACCCAGCTCTGACCACAGCACCTCAGCCACCCCTGCTGCCTGTCCCTCTGTCTGACCCTGTCCCAATATTTGTCCCTGTCCTTGTATCTACAAGCCCTGCCTCCAGGAGGGTCTCTCTGCCCTGGCAGAGCTGTGGGAAGTAGCCTGTTTGGGGGCTGATATGTGGGTGTCTTTGTCCCCAAATGCTACACCTGGAGCCTCACCTCTGGGCACACACAGGTCTACGTGGCCCTGGGCCAGAGTGAGGTGGAGCTCCATGAGCGTCTCAGCTGGGCCCCTGGCCCCATGGGATGGGTGATTGGGTAGGCACTGGTGTGGGCCTTGCTTGCCAAGTCATGTATGAGCCTCAGTTTCCCCATTTGGAAAGTGAGGACAGGCAGAGCCTGCCTGACAGGCTGCTCTGAGGAGGGTGCCCCCAGAGAGAGGGCAGAGGGAGGGGTGCTTGTCTCTGGGGAGCCCCTGAGCACCTGCTCTTCCCTCTGTCTGCCTGCAGGAGCCTGGACGTGTGGATTGGCTTCTCGGCTGTGGAGGGGGTAGAAGTGGGCCCAGTGCCGCAGGGTGAGGCCTTCAGCCTGGAGAGCTGCCAGAACTGGCTGCCTGGGGAGCCACACCCTGCCACAGCTGAGCGCTGCGTGCGGCTCGGGCCTGCTGGGCAGTGCAACACGGACCTGTGCTCGGCACCGCACAGTTACGTCTGTGAGCTGCGGCCTGGAGGTGCGCTGGGGCCCCTGGGAGGCTGGGGAGCACCTGCTGCCCTGGCCCAGGACACCTCTCCTCCAAAGCATACAGGGTCCCATGGCCACCCTGGGAGCTCCTCCCATCCTGGCCAGGACAGCTGCCCCTGGCACCCCAGTTCATTCCTTAGCTGTTCAGTGTTTGTTAGGTGTTTGCTGAGTGTCTACTGTCCCGGACTGAGCCCACACTGGACAAAACAGGTGGAGGGAGCCAGGGGCTACTGCCAGGTGACTCAGTCCCAGGTCTGGTCCCACCCTGGGCCCCCAACACACTCCTCCTCGGCCTGGGAACAGCACCTCATTGCACACTTGCACCACAGGCCCTGTGTGGGACGCAGAGAACTTCCTCGTGGGAGCACCCAGTGGGGACCTGCAGGGGCCCCTGAGCCCCCTGGTGCAGCAGGAGGCCCTCACAGCCCCCCGGGAGCCCGTTGAGGTAGGCTGGCCTTCCAGGTTTCTTGCCCTGGCTGTTGCAGTTCCCTTTAAAAAACAAGAAGCCTTTTTCTGGGCCTTATTAACATTCTGTGTCTAGTAGAGTCAGTGCAGAGGGGAGTAGCACCCAGGCCTGGCATCGGGAGAGCTCTGAACGCTCCTGAGCCTTTTCTCTTGGTGCTTGGGGATTTTTTAGAAATGAAGGTACAATTCCTGTTGCTCACAGATGGTTTTGACCTGATTTTTTTCTCCTGAGTGACATTGTCTCCCACTGTGTGAAATGAGGCCAGTGGGGGCCTCTTGAAGGCCCATCTGATGGCTCCTCCCCTCTGACCTGGTGGGTGTTTGGGCATTGGGGTGGGGCCGGCTGAGGGCCGGGGTCGGTGGAGCTGAGTGGCCCCCCTGCCCTGGCAGGTGATGGTGTTTCCTGGCTTGAGCCCGAGCCGTGAAGCCTTCCTCACTGCTGCCGAGTTCGGGACCCCGGAGCTCGGCGGGCCTGCCCAGCTGCGGCTGCAGGTGTATCGAGCCATGCAAGGAACAGGTGGGACTCCATCCTGGCAGTGGGACCTGGGAGGCTCGAGCAGCCTCTCTGCACTGTGGTGTCTGCTGGTCCCTTGCCGACTGGACTGGTCTCCAGCCTCAAGGTGGACAGTGGGGTCCACAGAGATGCCAACTCATGCTGGGGATCCCAAGGATGGGTTTGGTGGGGAGCTTGCTGGGGCTGGGGACTCACCGGGGTCAGTCAGCTGGCCTGGTGTGGGGAGGGTTAAAGGAGTGATGGTGGGGGCTGGGTACACTGCCTGGCGAGACCTTATGTCGTAGCAGGTCGTCCTTATGATCTGTTAGCAAATTGGGGTACCTGACACCCCTCCTTTCCTTGCAGGGGCCCCAGGAAACAGCAGCGAGCCCCAGAGTAGGTCCCTGGAAAACAGGACTGAGTCCATCCCTACATGCATACCAGAAGGACACCCGTGCCCCACATCCAACATCTGCCTGCCTCTGGACACCCCCTGCCACCTTCGGGCCTGTGCCAACGGATCCACATCAGGGCTGGGGCTCCCTGGGGTCTCCTATGCATTGTGGAAAGAGTTCCTCTTCTCTGTGCCTGCGGGCCCCCCTGCCCAGTACTCGGTGTGTATCACTGGCCTAGGTGCCTTCTGCCTCCCCATCAAACACAAACAAAATGCAGATTGTTCTGTACAGCCCTCCAGGTCCCCTAACCCACCCGCCTCCCGCCTCGGCAATGCTCTCCTCCTCTGCCAACCGTGAGAAGCTCCTGCCCCAGGGCCTTTGCACTTGCCTTTTAAGGAGGACTCTTCCCCTCTCTGGGCAAGGCTGGCCAGTGTCCAGAAGTCCCTCCCCTGTCTGGGGAAGCCCCACCCCTGCCTGCATCCTCTCTGCCCTGTGTGTTTCGTCTGTCCCCATCTTGAGTGCCTTGGAGGCCCCTGTGAAGCCTGGTGGTGTGTGAGTGAATGAGGAGTGTTGAGACCCCTGTAGGGGGTGACTCTGGGTTACCCCAGGGGGGTTCTGCAGCCCGCTGGAGCCCCTGGCCCAGTGCTGCCTACAGGCCCCTGACCCACTGTGAGGACCTGACACAGGCCCAACCCCCTCTCCTGTATTCCTACCCCCTCTCCTGTAGGTCACCTTCCACGACCAGGACAGCCCCCTGCTCCCTGGTGACCTCATCAGCTTGCAGCACGATGCCGGACCGGGTGCCCTCCTGCGCTGCCCCCCAGCACTCGGCATCCCTGGCTCCGAGGCCCCGTACTTCTCCACCAACGTCTCAGCCTGGCTGGCCCACCTGCCTGCCAAGCTGGAGGCAGCCCCGGCTGGCCCTGCCTGTGCCCTGCGGCTGCTTGTTGCCACAGAGCGGCTCACCCCTCTGCTGGGCCTGAGCCCCAACCCAGGGCTGCGGCGGCCGGGGCGCTATGAGGTCAGGGCCACAGTGGGCAACAGCGTGTCCAGGCACAACCTGTCCTGCAGCTTCAACGTGTTCTCCCCAGTGGCAGGGCTTCGGGCCATCTACCCGGCTCCCTACGACGGCCGCCTCTACATGCCCACCAACGGCTCGGCCTTGGTGCTCCAGGTGGACTCCGGCACCAACGCCACAGCCACTGCACGCTGGCCTGGGGGCAACGTCAGTGCGCCCTTCGAGGCTGCCTGCCCTGCCACTGTGGCTGCCCTGGTGCCTGGCTGTGCCCACGAGGCCAATAGCACCCTGTTCTCAGTGCTGGCACTGCCCGGGCTCAGCGAGGGTGAGCACGATGTGGAGGTTGTGGTGGAGAACGGTGCTGGCCGGGCCAACCTCAGCCTGCGGGTGAAGGCTGAGGAGCCCATCCGAGGTCTCCGCGCCACGCCCAGCCCTGAGGCCCGAGTGCTGCAGGGTGTCCTGGTGGTGAGTGTGGGCCCCGCCCCCTGCCCCGCCCTGAGACAAGGTGCCTATGCAGAGGGTGGCCTTTCCCCAGCGAGGAGAGCGCTTGGCTGCCAGGGACAGTGGGCTCAGTGTCGGTTTCTGGGCAGGTCCTGTTCAGTGGCTCCTCAGATGGTTCGTTAATTCCTAAGTTACTGGGGAAGTCACCTGTGAAACAGTTGCTCAGAAAATGCTTCTTTTTGCTCTCACATTTCCTGCACGAATTGTCGAACTCTCCACCCACCTCTGACCTTGCTGATCCTGGGTGTGTTTTTGGGGCCCTGCTGTGTTCCCACCTGGCTAAAGTGAGCGCTTTTTGAGGTTGGGATCTGATGCCACCCGGCCACTGTTGGTGCCACTCCGGGAGTGGCTGTCCCTGTCCTGGGAGTACCCACCTCACATAAGGCAGCCACCAGTTCTGCAGCCTTAGCACAGGAGCTGTTGGGTGGTTGTGTCCCCTTCCCCTGGCTTCCCTGTTCACACCTGTTCTATCAGGTGACTCAGGTAAACATCCAGAACCATGAGGCCCATTGAGACTCACGTGCCTTCCCAAACGGCACTGTGCTGTCCAGCTACGGGGGCCTGAGCAGGAGCCCTGGGATGGGGGTGCACAGACTGAGGTGGGTTGGCCCAACCCAACGGGTGTTGGGTTTATTTTACAGATGAAGAAACTGAGGTACAGAGAGGTCAGGATGTAACCAAGCCCAGGCTCAGCCCCGCACTATGTGGCCTCCTTAGCCTAGAGGGAAGCCCCATAGGGAGCTGTGTCCAGGCGGATAGACGTGGGTTGAGGGCACAGTTGGTCCCCCAAAGACCCTGGGCTGGGGCAGGGCCATGGCCAGCTGACGCTGTGCCCTTCCGCAGAGGTACAGCCCCGTGGTGGAGGCTGGCTCGGATGTGGTCTTCCGCTGGACCATTGATGACAAGCAGTCCCTGACCTTCCACAATGTGGTCTTCAACGTCATCTACCAGAGCGCCGCCATCTTCAAGCTCTCGGTGGGCGGGGGGCGTGGGTTGTCTGCTGCTCACCTGTGCCTTCTGTTCTGCTTTGCTCCCGAGGACTCCGTGGCAGCTGTGGGTGAGTGCGGGGAGGGGCTCTGTCCACGCTGCCCTGTGGCCGGCTGGTGGCCTGCTCACTGCCGCCTGTCCCCACAGCTGACGGCCTCCAACCACGTGAGCAACGTCACCGTGAACTACAACGTCACCGTCGAGCGGATGCACAGGATGCGGGGCCTGCGGGTGTCTGCGGTGCCGCCCGTGCTGCCCCCCAATGCCACGCTGGCGCTGGCGGCTGATGTGCTGGTGGACTCGGCCATGGAGGTGGCCTTTCTGTGAGTGTGCTGGGCCCTGGGTGGGGCCCCAGCCTCCACCTCCTCATCTGTCAGGACGTGCTGGGTACATAGGACATTGGGAGCGGCTGGGGGGCTGCAGCAGGGCGGGTGGTACCCTGAAAGGAGGTGCAAGGAAAGGGGCTACAGCCGGGTCCTCCCCACCCCTCCTTCCTACCCCTCCCTCCTAGCCTGCTCACTTGCCTGCTTGCTGCCCTGGCAGGTGGACCTTCGGGGATGGGGAGCAGGTGATCGGCCAGTTCAAGCCTCCATACAACGAGTCCTTCCAGGTCCCAGACCCCACAGTGGCCCAGGTGCTGGTGGAGCACAACATCACACATACCTACACTGTCCCAGGTAAGGGGCAGGCCTGCTGCCCTGCCAGCCTCCAGCTTGGGTGAGCCCTGCCCCGGGGACAGCCCCTCCCTGGGGGACAGCCCCCCTTGGTCCTGCCTCCCGGAATCCAGCCTGGGCTGTTGGCGCAGGGCCCTCACTGGGGTGAAGAAGGGATGTCCAGGGTTGAGGGGTGGACTAGGACTCTGAGACCCATGATTCAAGTCTGCCGGCCAGAAACCGGACCCTTCTATCCCCTCCTGACTCCTTCCCTGAGCCTTTTTTGGGGGAGAAGGGAAGGTTCCTTTTAGTCATTTTTGCAATTCCAGAAGCCTCACATACAGAAATGCAGAGTAAACAGTGGTGCCCCTATGATCCCAGCCCTGTTCCTGTGATCTCAGCCCTGCACCTATGCCTGCCCTGTCACCCCAAGGGCAGTCGTACCTGGAGACGGTTGCTCTTCATCTTTCTGCCTCAGACCTGCAACTTGCCCTGTGCTGAGAGCACCCGGGCCTGGGTCCAAGGGCGTTCTCTGTTCACGTTATAACTGGGGCCCTGCTTTGCGCCTCACCCCCACCCCAGGCCCCTGCCCACAGCACGGGGTTAGGAGGGGCTCTGCTGAGTAGGTGGTGGCGGCGGCCCCGGCCCAGTCCCCGTCCCCATTCTGGGCCTGTCTGCCAGGTGAATACAACCTGACCCTGCTCGTGTCCAGTACCTTCGAGAACCTGACGCAGCAGGTGCCTGTGAGTGTGCGTGCCACCCTGCCCGCCGTGGCCGTGGCTGCGGGCAGCCGGGTCCTGGTGGCTGGCTGGCCTGTCACCTTCTTCCCGCACCCGCTTCCCTCGCCTGGGGGTGTCCTGTACACGTGGGATTTCGGGGATGGCTCCCCAGATGTAATACAGCCCCAGCCAGAGGTCAACCACACGTTCGCCTCGAGGGGCGCATACCACATCCGACTGGAGGTCAACAACACGGTGAGTAGTACAGTGGCGAGCATCAGCGTCCGTGTCTTCGAGGAGCTCCGTGGCCTGACCGTGAGCCTGAGCCCGGCCGTGGAGCAGGGTGCACCCGTGGTGGTCAGCGCCACCCTGGATTCGGGCGACAACGTCACATGGACTTTCGACATGGGGGACGGCACAGTGCTCATGGGCCCTGAGGCCACAGTAGAGCACGTGTACCTGCGGGCGCAGAACTGCACGGTGACCGTGGGCGCGTCCAGCCCCACTGGAAACCTGGCCCGGAGCCTGCCCATACAGGTCTTCGTCCTGGAGGTGCTGTGGATCGACCCTACAGCCTGCATCCCCACCCAGCCCCACGCCCAGCTCACAGCCCACGTCACTGGGAACCCTACCAACTACATCTTCGACTGGACCTTCGGGGATGGCTCGTCCAACACGACCGTCCGGGGGGAACCGACAGTGATGCACAATTTCACACGTAGCGGCACATTCCCCCTGGCGCTGGTCCTGTCGAGCCACGTGAATAAGGCACATTACTTCAGCAGCATCTGCGTGGAGCCCGAGGTGGGCAACATCACCATGTGGCCCGAGAGGCAGTTCGTGCGGGTCGGGGACACAGCCCGGCTAGTTGCCTGCGCCTGGCCCCCATTCCCCTACCGCTACACCTGGGACTTTGGCACTGAGGTTGCTGCTGCCCGCGTCGGGGGCCCCGAGGCCACATTCACCTACTGGGACTCAGGTTCCTACCTGGTGACCGTCACCGTGTCCAACAACATCTCAGCTGCCAACGACTCGGCACTCGTGGAGGTGCAGGAGCCCGTGGATCTCACAGGCATCAGGGTCAATGGCTCCCATGTGCTGGAGCTGCAGCAGCCCTACCTGTTCTCTGCTGTGGGACGCGGGCACCCCGCCACCTACCTGTGGGAGCTGGGGGATGGCGGGCGGCTCCAGGGCCCTGCGGTCACCCATGCCTACAGCAGCACGGGCTGCTTCCCCATCAGGGTGTCTGGCTGGAACGAGGTGAGCCGTGGGGAGGCCCAGCTGAATGTCACTGTGCAGCGGCGTGTGCGGGGGCTCAGCGTCAATGCCAGCCGCACGGTGGTACCCCTGAACGGCAGCGTGAGCTTCAGCACCTCCCTGGAGGCGGGCAGTGACGTGCATTACTCCTGGGTCCTCTGTGACCGCTGCACGCCCATCCCTGGGGGCCCCACCATCTCCTACACCTTCCGGTCTGTCGGCACCTTCAACATCATTGTCACAGCTGAGAATGAGGTGGGCGCCGCCCAGGACAATATCTTCATCTATGTCCTGCAGCACATCGAGGGGCTGCAGGTGGTGGGCGGCGGCAGTAGCTGCTGCTTCCCCACCAACTGCACGTTGCAGCTGCAGGCCGCAGTCAGGGATGGTACCAACATCTCCTACAGCTGGACCGCTCAGCGGGACAGTGGCCTGGCCCTGGCTGGCAGCGGCAAAACCTTCTCGCTCACTGTGCTCGAGGCTGGCACCTACCACGTCCAGCTGCGGGCCACCAACATGCTGGGCAGCGCCTCAGCCAACCGCACCGTGAACTTTGTGGAGCCTGTGGGGTGGCTGGCCGCCACCGCCTCCCCAAACCCGGTGGCTGTCAATGCAAGTGTCGCCCTCCGCGCTGAGCTGGCTGGTGGCAGTGGCGTCACTTACACCTGGTCCCTGGAGGAAGGGCTGGGCTGGGAGACCCCAGAGCCATCCACCACCCACACCTTTCCCAGCCCCGGCCTGCACCTGGTCACAGTCATGGCCAAGAACCAACTGGGCTCAGCCAACGCCAGCATTGAGGTGGCTGTGCAGGTGCCTGTCAGTGGCCTCAGCATCAGGGCTGGTGAACTGGACCGCAGCTTTGTGGTGGCCAGTTCCACCGTGCCTTTCTGGGGGCAGCTGGCCTCGGGCACCAACGTGAGCTGGTGCTGGGCCGTGCCGGGTGGCAGCAGGCATGGCCAACACATTGCCGTGGTCCTCCCCGATGCCGGCACCTTTTCCATTCAGCTCAACGCCTCCAACGCGGTCAGCTGGGTCGTGGCCACACACAACCTCACGGTGGAGGAGCCCATCGTGGGCCTGGTGCTATGGGCCAGCAGGAAGGTGGTGGAGCCCGGGCAGCTGGTTCACTTTCAGATCCTGCTGGCTGCTGGCTCGGCCGTCAGCTTCCACCTACAGGTCAGTGGGGCTGGCCTCGAGGTGCTCCCCGGGCCCCACTTCTCCCGCAGCTTCCCCCGGCTCGGGGACTACACGGTGAGCATCCAGGCCGAGAACCACGTAAGCCGGGTGCAGGCGCAGGTGCGTGTCTCAGTGCTGGAGGCTGTGGGTGGGCTCCAGGTGCCCGACTGCTGTGAGCCGGCCATCGCCACGGGCGCCGAGAGGAACTTCACGGCCCGGGTGCAGCGGGGTTCCCATGTTGCCTACGCGTGGTACTTCTCGCTGCAGAAGGTTCAGGGAGACTCACTGGTCATCCTGTCGGGTCGCGACGTCACCTATACTCCCGTGGCCGCAGGGCTGCTGGAGATCCACGTGCGAGCCTTCAATGAGCTGGGCGGCGTAAACCACACGCTCATGATTGATGTCCAGGACGTCATTCAGCACGTGGCGCTGCGCAGCGGCCGCTGCTTCACCAACCGCTCGGCCCACTTCGAGGCTGCCACGAGCCCCAGCCCCCGGCGTGTGGCCTACCACTGGGACTTTGGGGACGGGGCCCTGGCAGAGGACACGGAGGTTCCCTGGGTGGCTCACTCCTACCTGCAGCCTGGGGACTACCGTGTGGAGGTGAACGCCTCCAACCTGGTGAGCTTCTTTGTGGCGCAGACCACAGTCACCGTCCACGTGCTGGCCTGCAGGGAGCCCGAGGTGGATGTGGCCCTGCCCCCACAGGTACTTATGCGGCGCTCCCAGCGCAACTACCTGGAGGCCCACGTCGACCTGCGTGACTGTGTCACGTACCAGACTGAGTACCGCTGGGAGGTGTACCGTGCCACCAGCTGCCAGCGGCCTGGGCGCATGGCCCGGGTGACCCTGCCCAGTGTGGATGTGAGCCGGCCCCAGCTGGTGGTGCCACGGATGGTGCTGCCTGTGGGCCACTACTGCTTTGTGTTCGTGGTGTCATTTGGGGACACACCACTGGCACGGAGCATCCAGGCCAATGTGACAGTGGCCCCTGAGCGCCTGGTGCCCATTGTCGAGGGTGGCTCCTACCGTGTGTGGTCGGACTCTCAGGACCTGGTGCTGGATGGGAGCAAGTCCTATGACCCCAACCTGGAGGACGGTGACCAGACGCCACTCAGCTTCCACTGGGCCTGCGTGGCCTCGACGCAGGTCAGTCACATGGCGGGGCAATCGTTCTCCTAATCCCCCTTAGGTCGTTTGTGTGGATGAGGCTGGCAGGCTCTTGGGTCTGCTTGATATGTCTGAGTGCCTGGTGGGCTCGATCCCAGCAAGGGGAGGGGTCTGCCCAGCCGTCCCCGGGCCAGGATCTAATTGGAGGCAGGCCTAGGATCTCAACCCCGTGCGCACCCCCTCCCTGGCCCTGTTACGGACTGCAGAGTGAGACTGGCGGGTGTGCGCTGAACTTCGGGCCCCGTGGGAGCAGCGTGGTCACCATCCCCCGGGAGCGTCTGCAAGCCGGTGTGGAGTACACCTTCAACCTGACCGTATGGAAGGCAGGCCGCAAGGAGGAGGTCACCAACCAGACGGTGGGTGCTGCCCTGGCCCAGCCCTGGGTGGAGCTACCGGCCCCCAGGGTGGGGGGGACTGCCAGAGAGGCTGAGTGCACAGGGCCCCTGCCTGCACATAGTACCGAGTACCCTTTTCTTTTTTAATTATCTTTGGCTGCATTGGGTCTTTGTTGCCGCGTGTGGGCTTTCTCTAGTTGCGGTGAGTGGGAGCTACTCTTTGTTGGGGTGTGCGGGCTTCTCATTGTGGTGGCTTCTCTTGTTGCGGAGCACGGGCTCTAGACATGTGGGCTTCAGTAGTTGTGGCACACGGGCTCAGTAGTTGTGGCTCATGGGCTCTAGAGCACAGGCTCAGTAGTTGTGGCACATGGGCTTAGCTGCTCCGCGGCATGTGGGATCTTCCCGGGCCAGGGCCCGAACCCGTGTCCCCTGCATTGGCAGGCAGATTCTTAACCACTGTGCCACCAGGGAAGTCCCCGAGCACCCATTTTTCAGGCTTTTTTTGGTTTTTTGTTTTAGTACTTCTAGAAGCTATTGGTTTTAAATCATTATTACTCTTGATGTTAATTCTACTTAACAAGATGCTTCTCTGGCATTGCTTTCTTCCAAAAAGGCCATAGCTGTGCACAAAGCTTAGAGGCACAGCACAGGCCCTAGTGGTTTGTGAGAAATTCACTGTCCACGCAGCACTGAAGGCTACCAGCGAGGAGACACGTCCCTTCCCCAGAGCATGGTGTCCCCTCCCTGAATGAGGAGGGCCTGTTCTTGCCTGTGTGTGGAGCACGCTCTGTCTCCCTCCCTAAGCTGCCAGGCGGTCAGGACCACGTATGCTTGGCCCCATGGCACCACTCCTGCTGCTGTAACAGGAGTGGGTGCATCAGGCCCTGCTGGTGCCTGGGATGGGGTGTCCATCCCCCGTGCCAGGTTTCTGCCCGGAGTGGCTGTCTGGGGCTGTCTGATGTGGGCCCCGCCCCCAGTGCAGAGAGCAGTGGGAGGCTCAGACGGGGCTGCGCTGAGCTGAGCTATGCTTGTCCCCACGCGGACACTAGTCCATCTGTACCTTCACGCCTCTGTTTATCCGTTTGTAGCTGAGCATCTGTTGAGTGCCTGCTGTGTGCCAGGCCCAAGACTGGCCCGGGGTGCTGCAGAAAATAAGCCCATCATGGTCTGCACTTCATTAAATTCCCTCCTCCCCCTATCTTCCTCCCCTGTCCCTCGCCAATCCTAGGAGTCACAAAACGATACAAACATCCTGGGTGAGGGCTGAGCTCATGGCCTCACAGAACCTGGGCTTCGGGCTGACTTAGGAGTTGGCTGGGTCTGAGAGGAGCTTCTGCAGGTGGGAGAATGGCAGGGGCAGGGGCCCTCCTCTTCCATGGGTTTCGCTACCACCCACCACACGGGGCAGACTCAAGGGTCTGGGCCTCAGGAGCAGAGCCCCGATCCAGAGGCTCCTGGCCAGGGTGGGCATGCCTCTCTCTAATCCTGCCCGGCCTCCAGGTGCTGATCCGGAGTGGCCGGGTACCCATCGTGTCCTTGGAGTGTGTGTCCTGCAAGGCGCAGGCGGTGTACGCAGTGAGTCGCAGCTCCTACGTGTACCTGGAGGGCCGCTGTGACAACTGCGGCGGGGGCTCCGAGCACGGGGTGAGCAGGGGGCCCCGGGTGGGGACCAAAGTTGGTGGGCCTGGGGGAGACCTGCCCCTGAGCACCTGTGATCTGGGTGCCCTCTTAGCGCTGGGCTGCGCGCAGCTTTAGCAATGAGACACTGGTGCTGGATGAGACAACCACGTCCACGGGCAGTGCGGGCATGCGGCTGGTGGTGCGGCGCGGCGTGCTACGGGACGGCGAGGGCTACACATTCACGCTCACGGTGCTGGGCCGCTTGGGCCAGGAGCAGGGCTGCGCCTCCATCCATCTTGCCCCGAACCGCCCTCCACTGGGGGGCTCCTGTCGCCTTTTCCCGCTCGAGGCTGTGCGCGCCCTCACCACCAAGGTGCACTTCGAGTGTGTGGGTGAGTACGGCCCACAGGCACTGGTGATGGGGGGCACATTGGGACCCCGCTGATGCCCTGGGGTCCCACAGGCTGGCAGGACGAGGAGGACGCGGGTGCTCCACTGGTGTATGCCCTGCTGCTGCGGCGCTGTCACCAGGGCCACTGCGAGGAGTTCTGTGTCTACAAGGGCAGCCTCTCCACCTATGGGGCTGTGCTGCCACCTGGCTTTGCGCCCCACTTTGTGGTGGGCTTGGCTGTGGTTGTGCAGGACCAGCTGGGTGCCGCCGTGGTCGCCCTCAACAGGTGAGTCTGTGCCTGTGGAACAGGGCCTGGCTGGGGGTGGGAGGGGGACCCGCCACCTGTTCATCCACAGCCTCTGCCCACAGGTCTCTGGCCATCACCCTGCCAGAGCCCCCCGGAGAGTCCTCCGACGGCCCCCCAGATCTCACGCCCTGGCTGTACAGCCTCACAGAGAGCACGCTGCCTGGGCTGCTGCGCCAGGCCGACCCCCAGCACGTCATCGAATACTCGCTGGCCCTCGTCGCTGTGCTCAATGAGGTCAGTGCGGCTGAGGAGCCCCTCCTGCGCTGGCCTCTGTGCTGGGGGTGGCCCAGACCCCCTCTCCTTACCAGGGCCTCGGCACCACTCCTGCTCCCAGCAGCACCCACTTGCGGGGCCCTCCCCAGTGCCAGGCTGCCTCCTCCTCTCCTCGTGCCCATAGCCCCTACTCGGGGTCCTGGGGAATACCCCTTTTGCCCTTGACACAGGGCTCGAGTCGCCGCTGGTGTTAGGCAGCAGCCGAGATGCCTGCCCTTGGTCAGCCTGCACTGTAGGTGGGGCTGCCCATCTCCTGCTGATGGCTCCCCTGTGCCTGCAGTACGAGCAGGCCCTGGCCATGGTGGCAGAGCCAGACCCTAGGCGGCAGCTGCGCGCCCAGATACGCAAGAACGTCACTGAGACCCTGGTCTCCCTGCGGGTCAACACCGTGGACGACATCCAGCAGGTTGCAGCCGCCCTGGCCCAGTGCACGGTAGGACGAGACACAGGCCCTGCGGCAGCCCTGGGCCCCCAACCCTGACGACCTGAGAGCTCCTTTCCTAGCCAACTCTGTGTGGCCACGTGCCCGTTCTCAGCTATCCCAGCATGAGCCACGGGTGCCCCCCAGGGTGACCCTGCAGGGGTCCAGGGCACAAGGCCCAGGTGTGGGGAGGGGCGAGGCTGTTTTGTACTCCCGCCTGTGAGCCTGTGGTTACACCTGACTCCGCCACCCTCGCCTAGGACTCAGCAGCCAGGCTGGGCTGGGCTCTGTCTTGACGGCGGCGGGGGTGGGGGGGGGACTGTGCTCAGGGTGGCAGGGGATTGCTGCCGAGGCCTTGTGGAGGAGAAGGGAGGGGAAGGTTTTCTGGGTGGGGGTTGCCCTGTCTGCGACATGGCTTACTTGGCTGTGTGTGTGGCCGGGGTGGCCATTGGGGCCACATTACCTTGAACTCTGCCTGTGTGTGGGGAAGAGCCACTGAAGGGCTCCTGGCAGAGATGCCCATGGGTGTAGCCGTGTTTGGCATGGATTTTCTAGCTGCAACACGAAAGGTGGTTTGGAACGGCTCCACGGAGGTGGGGAGGCCGCTGTCACAGAGGCTGCTCCAGGATCACAGCGAGCATGGCGGAGCCAAGCTGGGCTGCGGGGCAGAAATGGGGGGAGCTGCTGCTGAGTGGCCCCTACCTGGCCTGGGTCAGCCGGGCTGGAGTGGGGCTGGACACGGTGATGGGCCCCCTGCAGGTGTCCAGCTGGGAATTCGTGTGCCGCTCGTGCCTGAAGAAGACACTGCACAAGCTAGAGGGCATGATGCGCATCCTGCAGGCTGAGACCGCTGCGGGCACTGGGACGCCCACTGCCATTGCCGACAGCATCCTCAACATCACAGGTGTGGGCTCCTGCTGCTCCCCGGACCTTCCCTTACCTCTACCCCCCTTCCAATCTCTGCCCCCCACCGGACCTCTCCCCCCAACCTCTCCCCCAAGCTCTCTGCCACCTCTCCCCCCACCAGACCTCTCCCCAAACCGGACCTCTCCCCCCAACCTTTCCCCATGATCCCTCTCCCCACTTCTCCGCCTAATCTCTCCTATCCGTAGGTGACCTCATCCACCTGGCCAGCTCGGACATGCAGGGCCCACAGCCCTCGGAGCTGGGGGCAGAGCCGCCGTCACTACTGGTGGCGTCCAGGGCCTACCAGCTCTCATCGGCCCTCATGGGTATCCTCATGCGCTCCCGTGTGCTCAACGAGGAGCCCCTGACCCTGGCGGGTGAAGAGATCGTGGCACAGGGCAAGCGCTCGGATCCACTGAGTCTGCTGTGCCAGGGCGACGCCTCGAGCCCCGGCTGCCACTTCTCCATCCCCACAGCCTTCAGCGGGGCCCTGTCCAACCTCAGTGATGTGGTGCAACTCATCCTCCTCGTCGACTCCAACCCCTTCCCCTTTGGCTACATCAGCAACTACACTGTCTCCACCAAGGTGGCGTCCATGGCTTTCCAGACACAGGCCGGCACCCAGATCCCCATTGGGCAGCTGGCCTCAGAGCGCGCCATTACCGTGAAGGTGCCCAACAACTCAGACCAGGCTGCCCTGGGTCACCGCATCCCTGCTGGCTCCGCCATCGTCCAGCCCCAGGCCTCAGTCAGTGTCGTGGTCACCCCCGAGAACAGCAACCCTGAGGCCGGGCTTCACCTGCAGCTTACTTTCATGGTGCTGAACGGTGCGTGGCATAGCAGGGCCCTCGGTGGGCGGCCTCCTCTTCCCTCCTGTGGCCCAGCCTGTGTGGGGCAGTGGGGTGGCCAGGTGAACAGGTGTTTCTCGCGGGCACCCCCACCTCGTGGCCTTCGGTAAAGTCTGTCTCCTGCTTCATGGGGCCCTGGGGGCCTGGCTGGAGGACAGCGGGGTGGCTGGGGAGGGCTTCTGGGGTTGTCCCCTGGGGTGTGTGAGCTGCCCGAGCAGGTGTCTGAGCCTGCACATGCCACCCGCAGAGCACTACCTGCCGGAGGAGCCTGAGCCCTACCTGGCCGCCTACCTGCACGCTATGCCCTGGCCCAACGAGCACAACTGCTCCGCCAGCAGGAGAATCAGTCTGGAGGTCCTGGCAGGCGACGACCACAGGCCTTACACCTTCTTCATTGCCCCGGGGTGAGCACGTCCTGCCCTGGACCTGGGAGCAGTGGGACTTGTTGGCGGGGTGGGGCTGGTCTCTGAGGGTAGGTGGACATGGTCGGATCCGTATGTGCCAGGGCCCGGGGGCTCCCCGTGGGGTTTGGGGAGCGGGCCAGGCCAGGTCTGGCCATGACACCCCCAATTCTCCCAGGACCAGAGATCTGGGCGCGAGCTACTACCTGAACCTGACCAGCCACTTCCGATGGTCAGCACTGGAGGTGTCTGTGGGTCTGTACACGTCCCTCTGCCAGTACTTCAGCGAGAAGGAGATGGCATGGCGGACGGAGGGCCTCGTGCCCCTAGAGGAGACCTCACCCAGCCAGGCTGTCTGCCTCACCCGCCACCTCACCGCCTTCGGTGCCAGTCTCTTTGTGCCTCCCAGCCACGTCCACTTCATCTTCCCTGTGAGTGGTGCTGCACCCTTGGACTTCTGGGGAGCCCCAGCTCCACCCTGAGCAGGCAAGGGCTGGGCTGCGCCCCTGGGGCCTGATGGCTCTGTCTCCCTAGGAGCCAGCCTCAAGCGTGAACTACATCGTCCTGCTGACGTGCACTGTGTGCCTGGTGACCTATGCGGTCACGGCTGTGATCCTGCGTAAGCTGGACCAGCTGGACGTCAGCCGGGTCCGCGTCATCCCGTTCTGCGGGAAGGGGGGTCGCTTCAAGTATGAGATCCTGGTCAAGACCGGCTGGGGCCGGGGCTCAGGTGAGGGGGGCTGCCTTCCTGATGGGGACTCTTGTAATAGAGGGGTGGCTTCCAGCAGGGGTTTGGGTCACCATGGCTGTGCCAAACAGCAGCTCGTTCATCTGCACCTGTGGGCATGCAGTGGGCTCGTAGTCCCTGTGGGCAGCCGCTGACGTGCGCAGCCGGGTGGAATAGCCTGACGATTGGTGTGGGAAATGATTATTAAATGAATAAATCGTCCTGGTGAAAAGATTGTTTTCAAGACATCAAAAGCTCTTGAACTTTGGTTAAAAATGTGGGAAGAAACGTGATGATGTGGAGTTAGCACAGTGTAACATGAAGCGTTAGACGCTGAGAACTAAAGTGCCTTATTTCTTTGTGGGAAACTTACCAAGGGTAGTTTGAGCAGCACTTGCCTTCTCATCTGTAATTGCCACCCGAGGGGGCATCTTTGTGCCTTGGCCAGCGGACACTTTGCTGCCGACCTCTTGTGCTCTCCTCACTGTGAAGTACCTCTGAGAGTTCTTTCCACGTGAAGTTTTTGCCGGCATCCATAGCTATGTGACGTCTTCATCCTTTTTGTCTCAACGATTGCTCTCACTCATGTTGGTGAGTTTGCTGTCAGCGACGGCCTCTCCAGAGCCCCTGGGGCAGCGGCAGCGACAGTGGCCCCGTGGTCGGTTGTTTCTTCAGTCGTGTGTTTGCCTTTGATGCAAATTTCGCTTCCTTGGTACCATTTTTCATTTCTATGCTGTGCTTTCATCTTTGTCACCTGGTTCTCTCTTTTGTCTTTTAAATTTTTTTTGGCTGCGTTGGGTCTTCGTTGCTGCTTGCGCAGGCTTTCTCTAGCTGAGGTGAGTGGGGGTCTACTCTTCATTGCGGTGCGTGGGCTTCTTTCTCACTGTGGTGGCTTCTCTTATGGAGCATGGGCTCTAGGTGTGCAGGCTTCAGTAGTTGCAGCACGCGGGCTCAGTAGTTGTGGCTTGCAGGCTCTAGAGCACAGGCTCAGTAGTTGTGGCACACGGGCTTAGTTGCTCCATGGTATGTGGGATCTTCCCGGTCCAGGGCTCAAACCCGTGTCCTCTGCATTGGCAGGCGGATTCTTAACCACTGCGCCACCAAGGAAGTCCCTCTCTTTTATTTATTTTATTTATTTTTGTTTATTTATTTTGTTTGTTTGTTTCATGGTACGCGGGCCTCTCACTGTTGTGGCCTCTCCCATTGTGGAGCACAGGCTCTGGACGCGCAGGTTTAGCGGCCATGGGTCACGGGCCCAGCCGCTCCGCGGCACGTGGGATCTTCCCGGACCGGGGCACGAACCCGTGTCCCCTGCATCGGCAGGCGGACTCTCAACCACTGCACCACCAGGGAAGCCCCTTATTTTCAATTTTTTTTTTGGTCCTCTGTGTTGATGACCCACTTTTATAAAACGTCGTGTAGGTTTATCACTGGGGACATGGGGCAACACTGCTGTGCACTTGGTGGTCCGTATGGGGACTGAGAGGTGTATGGTGACTGGTCACCAGCAGCCTCTGGGAGAGGTGATGTCACCCGTCAGGACATGCATCTCTTGTGTAGTGGACTGAAGGCTGGCAGCCACCTTCACGTTCCATGCTGTTACTCGCAGTTAAGGCACCACCACAGCTGGCATTTGAATTGTGTCACTGGGGGCCGTTCATTTAATGGTTTGAGGCGACTGAGATCCATTTGTATCAGAGCCGCAGGGTGAGGGCTGCCTGTGCCTGTCGAAGGAAGGTTGTCAGGGCAGACTCGCCCGGGGTCAATGTCTGGTGGGCAGCAAGCCCAGAGTCCTGCCCCCTGTTCCTCCGTCCTTCAGGGACCACAGCTCATGTGGGCATCATGCTGTACGGGGCGGACAGCCGCAGCGGCCACCGGCACCTGGATGGGGACGGAGCCTTCCACCGCAACAGCCTAGACATCTTCCAGATCGCCACCCCACACAGCCTGGGCAGCGTGTGGAAGATCCGCGTGTGGCATGACAACAAAGGTCTGGTCCAGCGCCTCCTGGTGGCCGAACTGCAGCGCGGCTTCTTTGACAAACATGTCTGGCTCTCCATGTGGGACCGGCCACCTCGGAGCCGCTTTACGCGTGTCCAGCGAGCCACGTGCTGCGTCCTCCTCATCTGCCTCTTCCTGGGTGCCAACGCCGTGTGGTACGGTGCTGTGGGAGATGCTACCTACAGGTGGGTGCTGTGGGGGTCGGCACACCCTCTCTCTGCCCAACCCCCAACCCCTCCTGCCCCACCCCCCAAGCCAGCCCATCTCTCCTCTCCTGCCACAGTGTGAGGCCCGCGTCCAGTCTGATCCCACTGAGCATCGACACCATCGCCGTCGGCCTGGTGTCCAGCCTGGTTGTCTACCCCGTCTACCTGGCCATCCTGTTCCTCTTCCGGATGTCCCGGAGCAAGGTGGGCGGGGGTCCTGGAGCATGGGCACGGCTGCCCCTGCCAAGGGCTGTGCTGTTCAGTATGGCAGCCAGAGAGGGGTCAGGAGCCAGGGGAGAGATGCAGGGTGTCAGAATCAGGAGTGAACAGGGGTCACTGCTGACACCACTGAAGCAAACAGGACTGGCTGGGGAACTGGCTGATGCCCATGTCTCATAAGAAAGGGTCATACACCATGACAAGTGGCATTTCCCCCAGGAACCCAGAATGGACATCCTTAGCTGTATGTGGCTGTGTTTTTTTTGGGGGGCAGGGTTTTTTTTTTTTTTTTTAAATTTTTGGCCATGCCATGGGGCATGCAGGATCTTAGTTCCCCGAATAGGGATCGAACCCACGCCCTCTGCAGTGGAAGCATGGGGTCCTAACCAGTAGACTGCCAGGGAATTTCCCGTATGTGGCTGTTTTTATATATATGTGTGTGTGTGTGTATATATTTTTACATATACATATATATATATTTTTTTTTTTTTTTGGCTGCGTTGGGTCTTCATTGCTGCGTGCAGGCTTTCTCTAGTTGCGGCGAGTGGGGGCTACTCTTCGTTTTGGTCCATGGGCTTCTCATTGCAGTGGCTTCTCTTGTTGCGGAGCATGGGCTCTAGGCACACAAGCTTCAGTAGTTGTGGCACACGGGCTTAGTAGTTGTGGCTCACGGGCTCTAGAGCACAGGCTCAGTAGTTGTGGCACATGGGCTTAGTTGCTCTGCGGCATGTGGGATCTTCCCGGACCAGGGATCGAACCTGTGTCCCCTGCATTGGCAGGCAGATTCTTAACCACTGTGCCACCAGGGAAGTCCCTGGCTGTTTATATTTAAGTTGATTAAAATTAGATAAAATTAAAACTTCAGCTTCTCCATTACACCAGCCACACTTCAGGTGTTCTGTATTGGCATGTGGCAAGTAGTTCCTGTGATGGACAGTGTAGGTGTAGAATGTGTGCATCTAGAACATTCTCCAGGAGAGCACTGCTCTAGACTCTGCCTGCCAGGAGCGAGCATGCCTCCCCACAGCAGGGGCCCAAGCTGCCTCCCACTGACTGCCTGCCTCTCCTGCAGGTGGCCGGGGGCCCGAGCCCCACACCAGCAGGGCCGCAGGCGCTGGACATGGACAGCTGCCTGGACTCATCTGTGCTGGACAGCTCCGTACTTGCCTTCCCAGGACTCGGCGCTGAGGTGCGGGCTCCCCAGGGCCTGCCCGGATGGGGTCGTGTTCTGGGCAGCCTGGAATCAGGTTTCCTCTGTGCTTCTCAACAGGCCTTTGCTGGACAAATGAAACATGACTTATTTGTGGAGGATTCTAAAAGGTGGGGGTCTCTAGAGGAAATGTGAGCCATTTCTCCTGTAGGTCAGCTGCGCCTCGCATGTGCCGCGTCACGTGTCCTCGTCCGTGTGTCGTGGGGCTGTCCCGGGAATGTTTGCTCAGCAGCACCTCATGTCCATGTGTGACGGGACTTGGGTTGGGTATGTGTGCAGACGCGTCCTCCGGGCTCCCCTTGCTGACCTGTCGCCTGCAGCCTGGTGTGCTGGCCATCCAGCGAAGGCACCCTCAGTTGGCCAGACTTGCTGAGTGACCCGTCCGTCATGGGCAGCACCTTGCAGCGGCTGGCCCGGGGCCGGGTGGGCCGCACGCTGGGCCCAGAGGATGACAGTCTCTCCCTGGTCAGCCCCTCCTCACCTGCCAAATACTTCTCAGCTTCAGGTGGGTGAGCAGGGGTGGGGAGGGTGGTGTCCCCCAGCTCCCCCCAGGAGGAGGGAAGGCTCCAGGGCTGACACATTTTGCTCCCTGCAGATGAAGACCTGATCCGGCAGATCCTGGCTGAAGGGGCTGGCAGCCTGGCCCCCACCCAGGACACTCAAGGAGAAACAGACCTGCTCGCTGGCCTGTGAGTGCCCAGCTCCTGGGGGTGGGGGGCAGCAGGGAGCCCAGCCAAGTAACCCTGCTCCCTGTCTGGGCCTGCACTCGTGCTGTCCAGCCAGTGTGGGGCTGGGGCGAAGTTGTTAGGCCTCAGAGTCCCTCATCTGTTGAAAGACCTCGTGGGGTCACCAGGGCCTAGCCAGTGTTCCCTTTAGGGTGGCAGGAGGGAGGGATGTTTGAGTAACAAAAGGCCACCAGTGTGAAGATGGCAGAACCTGCCATGATGCAGGGTCGTATAAATAGCTAATGTTTTTCCTTTCGACACTATTTCAATTTCATGGTTTTTCTTTTCTTTTTTTTTGGCCGCACGGTGGGGTTTCGTTCTCTGACCAGGGATTGAACCTGGGCCCTGGCAGTGAAAGTGCCGAGTCCTAACCACTGGACCGCCAGGGAATTCCCTTCAGTTTTATGTTTTTAAGAATGTCTCAACTTCTTGGCTGGTTTCCAATTTAATAACAAAGATTCACATAGAATTACCTCATACCTCTTTTCTCATCTGTACCTATTTTAATATCCGTATTTCCATTCCTTCTAACTATTCTAATTTTCAAGCAACCAAAAATTACTGAGATATACAAACTTTCCCAGAACACAGAGAAAAAGGTAAAGCTTCTCAATTTGTTTAACGAAGACAGATAACAATGCCATGATAGAATTTTAATGAAGGAATTGCCAATCAGTTTGGAAACCTATGCTATGAGGAAGCCCTGGTAGTAATTAGCAGCTGACCACCCCACCATCTTCAGCCCAGAGCCCTCCCTGACACCCAGGTCCAGACATCCACCTGCCAGTAAGCAACTTCTCCACATGAGTGTCCAGGGCAGCACAGACTTGCACAGCAACATGAGATGTCTCAGGAAAGGGCAGATGCACTCTTGGACTGACCAAGACAAAATTCTTGGATTCATTCTTGACTCCTCTCTTTTCAAGTACTTTCTCACACGAGCCTTTAACAGATTCTGTCTGCTACTTTCCAGATTCGGAATCTGACCTTCTCTCCACCTGCCCTTGCACCTACCATCCAAACATCATCCTCTGCCTGGACCATTCCAGGGCTGACTCAGCAGAGTCCTGTTCCTTCCTTACAGCTCACCTTCCTTCTCCCTGCAGCAGACCCTGCCACTGCCCTCCTGGGGTGGGGAGGGGGGCACATTGGTATGGGCTGTCGGTGGGAGGCCTCAGCTCTTCGCCATCTGGACCTCAGCACTAGGCTGCTTGAGCATCCTCACAACATGGCGACCAAAGTGAGTGGTCCAGGAGAACAAGGTGGAAGCCATAGTGTCCCTTTGTGGCCCAGCCCCTTATTCACACACAATCATTTCCACAGTATTCTCTTGGTTAGGAGGAAAGCATCACTGGGGCCATCCCGCAGGTGACCTGCTGCAACTGGGCACAGTTCTCACAATGCTCCCCCAACCACACCTGATCTGGCCCCACCCACCCCCTCCCTGTCCCTCTCTGGCCACCTCCGTCACCCACTTCCTTTGGCTGTGGCTTCCGTTGCTCTTCTGTCCTCATCTTTTATATTAGCTGCTCCCTCTGCCTGGAGGGTTCTTCCCAAGACAGGAGCCTCACCTTCTACTTCCTTCAGGTCTCCTCTCAGATACTTCCTGATCAGAGCCTTCCTTCCTGCCCCGTGTAAATAATGTAAAAGGCACGGGAATGTGGGCGCGTGCTCGTGCAGGGCAGAAACAGGCCTGTCTCCGTGTCCTCCCGTGCTTCGCCTATGCTTTCTGTCTGCTTCCCTCACCAGCACATGCACATGACATGCACATGGACTGTGCTCGTCTCTCAGTGCGTAGAGCAGGGCCTGGCATCTAGTTAGGGGACGTCATGCTGGTTGTGACCGAAGGAATCAGTGAACCCAATCAGACATAGCCTTTGCTCTCCTGCAGCTTAGAGTCAAATGTCAAACTCTATGTATTCTAGCTGAACCACTGATCCCGATACGACTTGTTTCTATCTGCGTGTAAAATGTAAACACACATAGAGAAAAAGGACTAGAAATAACTATTAACACTACTGTTCTTTGCATGATGGAAATCTATTTTCTACAAATAGTTTATGCTACTTTTATAATCAGAAAAATCCATTTCAAGAGAAAAGTGTGTCCTGTATATTCATGTCTGTTCTCTCTGTGCTGTCCCAGAAGCCATAATGCCTTTTATTCCCTGGGAGACACACAAAACCAGAAAGGTTTGCCACCACTCAGCGGCAGGCGTGTCTGGAGGCCCATTCTCTTCAGGGCACAGCGGTGCAGACCCGCTGCTAAGTGTGTGCACTTTGTCCCCAGTTCATGGCTGTCACCATCTTGCTTCCCTCTTTCTTTCTCCCCCTTCTCTCCTCTCTGCTCTGGCTCCTGTAGCTGCCCTCTCTCTGTAGCAGCTCTGGAGCCCGGAAGGTCAGGTCGGGTGGCGCCGGGAGAGACAGGCAGCTCGGCATGTGAAAGACACATGTACGTTTCCTTGTCCAGAAGCCGGTCTTGGGTTTCGCGTGCAGGGAGGCCTGGTTTGCTGGCACAGAGATCAGGCTGGGGGACCAGGCTGGAGGCCGGATGGTGGCACTGTGGGGGGCGATGGCTGCTGGAGTGGTGGCAGGACGGAGGGGCAACAGGTCACAGTGATGTGAGGTGAGGACCGGGTCCCGGACGAGGTGACCTGGCCCCTCCCCAGAGTGACCAGTGGTGTTCTGGCCTTCAGCACCATCTCCACCTGGCTTGGGGCAGTGTCCTCTCTCTCCATGGACCAGGAGAAGGGAATGCACGGGCCCAGAGAGGTGGGCTGGCCGCGCCTTGGGTGGCGTGTGGGCCAACAGGTGAGTGCTGGCTGCTCCCCTCTGCCTGTGCCTCAGGTGCAGTGCCCCTGGTGAGAGGAATCAGACGCTGATGCTGCCAGGGGAGAGGGGGCTGCCCAGCCCAAGCCTGACGTGGGAGCAGCCCCAGCCGGCAGAGCTGTCCAGGACAGGTGCGCTCCTGAATCCCTAGGTTGGCCCTCCCCACCCCTTCCTCTGCGCTGCTGGTGACCTGTCTGTGTCTGCCTCCCCAGGGCTGGTGGAGGGTCTGCGGAAACGACTGCTGCCGGCCTGGTGTGCGCCCCTGGCCCACGGGCTTAGCCTGCTCCTGGTGGCCGTGGCCGTGGGGGTGTCAGGGTGGGTCGGCGCTGGCTTCCCCCCCAGCGTGTCTGTCATGTGGCTCCTCTCAAGCAGCTCCAGCTTCCTGGCTTCGTTCCTCTGCTGGGAGCCACTCAAGGTAAGTGGGATGCAGGGGGGCCAGGCTGCCAGCCTCTGGCACCCACGGGCCCCTCTGATGCTAGCCCTGGTCCAGGTCCTGCTGGAAGCTCTGTATTTCTCACTGGTGGCCAAGCGGCTGCACCCTGATGAGGATGATACGCTGGTGGAAAGCCCGGCCGTGACGCCCGTGAGCGAGCGTGTGCCCCGCGTGCGGCCGCCCCATGGCTTTGCGCTCTTCCTGGCAAAGGAGGAAGCCCGAAAGGTCAAGAGGCTGCACAGGATGCTGAGGGTGAGCTCAGGCCACGCAGCCAGCGCCTGCCCTCCCTCTCTGGCCTCCTGGCCAGGGCAGCATCTTCCAGGAGATCCTGCCTTTCTCAAAAGTCTCACCTGCACCCTCTTTCTGACCACCAAAGGCCCTTTAGCAGGTGGTGTAGGGCTCTGCAGCCCCCGCCCCAACTCCCTCCCATCACCTCCTGGCCCATCCTCCTGCCCAACTCAAATGCCTGCTCCTTCCTGGCCTCACTGGGCCCTGGTGCGGCTCCTTGGCCTTCACGGACCACGTCTGCCCCCAGGCCTGGCTCTCAGCACAAGGCCCCCTGGCTGTGGGCACTTTGCTGCCCAGCGTCTGGAAGCCCTGCTCTGTCACGGGTGGGGTGGGGGCAGGCAGGATTCAGCTGACTCTGGGTCATCCCTGCCCCCCAGGGCCTTCTGGTATACATGTTCTTCCTGCTGGTGACGCTGCTGGCCAACTATGGGGACACCTCGTGCCACAACCATGCCTACCGCCTGCAGAGCGCCATCAAGCAGGAGCTGGACAGCCAGGCCTTCCTGGCCATCACCCGGTATGGACGCCCCGATATGCAGGCACAGGTCTATCTTTTTGGCCAGGGTGGTGCTGATGCTGACCAGGGTCCACCTTGATCCCGCCCTTGGTCCAACCCAGCCCCTAGGGGATATTGGGAAGCACCTCAATACATTTTTGGTTGTCAGAACTGGAGTGGGTGTTGCTGACAATGGGTAGAGACCACAGACACTGCTCAACACCCTGGCTGAGGAACCAGGTTGTGCCTCGTCCCCTGGGGTAGCACTGGCCGCCTCCCCCTGGCTGGGCCGGGGCTACAGTAGCAATGCTGTCTGGGCCTCTGACCTCTGGTGGGCCCTAGAAGCTGAAGGATGGAGCATGTGACTCTGTCTGGTGTGGTCAGGTCTGATGAGTTCTGGCCGTGGATGTCCCACGTGCTGCTCCCCTACATCCACGGGAACCCGTCCAGACCAGAGCTGGGGCCCCCACGACTGCGGCAGGTGCGGCTACAGGAAGGTGAGCTGGGGTGGGGCACCCTGCCATTTACCCGTCCTTTTTTCCAAAGAGAAGCCTTTGGCCAGGGTCTGGTTCCAACTCCCTTAGCTGGGTGACCTCCCTGCCTCAGTTTCTCGATGTGTAGGTGAGACAGTGACATCTATCTTCTGGGTTGCTGGGAGGGTTCGGTGAGATCCCATAGAGCTCAGCCTAGGAGGCTGGTGAACAGTCAATGCTCCTGGTTTGGCCGGGCTCATTCCCCAGCCCTCTGCTTTCAGCGCTCTGCCCGGACCCGCCTGGCTCAGGGGCCCCTACGTGCTTAGCAGCCTCAGGGGGCTTCAGCACCAGCGACTACGGCATTGGCTGGGGGAGTGCTGCCCACAACGGCTCTGAGATGTGGGCCTACTCGGCGCCAGACCTGCTGGGGTGAGCACGGAGGGCAGGTCAGGGTGCCCAGGGGGCAGGGGGAGTTCCCCAGAGGAGCCCCTCGTTCCAGCCCACTCCCACGTTCTGCATGGCGCCGGCTCAGACACTGTCCTCCTCCCTGGCAGCGTCTGGTACTGGGGCTCCTGCGCCGTGTATGACAGCGGGGGCTACGTGCAGGAGCTGGGGCCCAGCCTGGAAGAGAGCCGCGCGCAGCTGGGCTTCCTACAGCTGCACAACTGGATCGACAACAGGTGGGCGCCCTTCCCTCAGCTCCTCCCGAACCCCGCCCACTGTGCACGTCGGTCACATCTGCGGGCTGGCTCACTCCTGCGCCCAGCTTCGCTGCTTCTTATCATCCCCTGAAGGAGCCCAGCGAGCCCGCCTGCAGCCTCGCGGCCTCCCCAGTGCACGCCTCACCCTCCCAACACCTGCCCCCAAGCTTCTTCTGCGAGCGCATCGGCTTTTCCTGGCGCGTCCCCTTCCTTCCCACCCCCTCTGACTCCGGGCCCTCCGCGCAGGAGCCGTGCAGTGTTCGTGGAGCTCACGCACTACAGCCCGGCGGTGGGGCTGCACGCCGCCGTCACGCTGCGCCTGGAGTTCCCGGCGGCCGGACACGCCGTAGCGGCGCTCAGCGTCCGC
>NW_020174705.1:1821300-1826811 GCF_003031525.2 Neophocaena asiaeorientalis asiaeorientalis | reverse complement strand
CGCGCGCCACGCGGCCTGGGACCTGGGCGCGGTGGCTGCTGGTGGCGCTGACTGCGGCCGCAGCACTGGTGCGCCTGGCCCAGCTGGGCGCCGCTGACCGCCAGTGGACCCGCTTCCTGCGCGGCCGCCCGCGCCGCTTTACCAGCTTCGAGCAGGTGGCACAGCTGAGCGCCGTGGCCCGCGGCCTGACCGCCTCGCTGCTCTTCTTGCTTTTGGTCAAGGTGAGTGTTGGGCCGGTGTGCCGGGGCAAGCCGGCGTTGGCGGGGTCGGTCGGCTGACGCCCTCTGTCCACAGGCTGCCCAGCAGCTGCGCTTTGTGCGCCAGTGGTCGGTTTTCGGCAAGACGCTGTGCCGGGCCCTGCCAGAGCTCGTGGGGGCGGCCTTAGGCCTGGTGGTGCTCGCCGTGGCCTACGCGCAACTGGCTGTCCTGGTAGGTACCAGTGGGGCCATCGGAGAGGGTGGCTTAGCCCAGGCCGCGCCTCACTCATGCCACCTTCCCCACAGTTGGTCTCCTCCTGCGTGGACTCACTTCGGAGCGCTGCCCGGGCCCTCCTGGTGCTGTGTCCCGAGGCTGGGGGTCCTGCCCTGTGCCCTGCGGAGTCCTGGCGCCTGTCCCCTGTGCTATGCACGGGGCTCTGGGCCCTGCGGCTGTGGGGTGCCCTGAGGCTGGGGGCAGTCCTCCTGCGGTGGCGGTACCACGCTCTGCGTGGGGAGCTGTACCGCCCAGCTTGGGAGCCGCAGGACTACGAGATGGTGGAACTGTTCTTGCGCCGGCTGCGCCTCTGGATGGGCTTCAGCAAAGTCAAGGAGGTGGGTACGGCCCAGTGGGGGGGAGAGGGACGCACCCTGGGCCCAGCTGAGCCCAGGGTGCAGCCGGACTGACCGAGCCCCTGTGCCGCCCCCAGTTCCGCCACAAAGTCCGCTTTGAAGGGATGGAGCCCCTGCCCTCCCGCTCATCCAGGGGCTCCAAGTCTTCTCCGGATGTGCCCCCACCCAGCGGAGGCTCCGACGCCTCCCACCCCTCCACCTCCTCCAGCCAGCTGGATGGGCTGAGTGTGGGCTTGGGCCGGCTAGGGCCCCGAGGGGAGCCCGAACCTGAGCCCTCCCGTCTCCAAGCCGTGTTTGAGGCCCTACTCACCCAGTTTGACCGACTCAACCAGGCCACGGAGGATGTCTACCAGCTGGAGCAGCGGCTGCAGAGCCTGCATGGCCGCAGGACCAGCGGGCCCACAGCCTCACCTCCCCCTAGCCCCTCCCCAGGCCTGAGGCCAGTCCTGCCCAGCTGCCTTGTCCGGGTCAGTGGAGGCGTTGGCTTGGCTATAGGCCCCAGCAGGGCATCCCTGCGGGCCAAGAACAAGATCCACCCCAGCAGCACTTAGTCCCAGGGGATCTGGGCTCATGCCTCTTCTCTGGGGTGGGCCTGTGGCTTCACTCTGGCCCCTCAGAGCCAGAGCAGACACCGCTCAGTATTATTACCTTCTGCCACCCTCGAGGTTTCAGGCCAGGCAGAACAGCTGCACGCAGGTCCCCCAGAGAGCAGGCAGCACTTGTGTCTCTCTGTGGGCTTCAGCACTTTAAAGAGGCCACGTGGCCAGCTAGGACCCAGGGTCCCCTCCCCAGTTCCCTGTGGGAGGACACAACAGTATTGGACTGAGTGCCCGGCCTCTGAGATGCTAATTTATTTCCCAAGTCCTCAGGTACAGCGGGCTGTGCCCGGCCCCACCTCCTGGGCAGACATCTCCCCCTTGCTAAGGATCCAGGCTATGGGGGATGGAACCTGCACTTCCTGTCATCCTCCCCCCCCTAAATTATTACCTCCTCTGTCCCCCTGCTGAGTGCATTCACCTCCAGCTGCCGCTGTGTGTCTATTGTCTGTCAGTAATTTATGTGGGGTTAAAATGTATATATTTTTGTACGTCGCTTTTATTTTTCAATGGGGCCAAGGGGCCTGGTGGCTGAAACAGCCTGTGCCCACTGTCACCCACCTTAAGGGGGAGCTGGGACTGCAGAGCTGGCCTCCCTCCCCAGACACCTGCCCACACGGCTAGGGAAGCAACAGCCATTTCTTGGCTCCAAGTCTGGACTTGGGCAGGTGCTGGGCAGAGAGGACGGTTGGAGGGGTGCAACCACCCCGGGCCCTTCTTGTCACCACCATGGCCTTATTCTCCTCCCCTGCCCAGGCCTGCTGGTGGGTCTGGGCGAGGGGCAGCACCAGTGCATGGCACGGGGCCCTAGGGTGGGTAGGGGAAAGATCTCTCCCCGGGGGCTGGCTCCCGGGCCAGGGGAGGTGAGCATGACAGTGCACATGTGAGGCTTTCCTGAGGGCAAGGCCCCAACAGCAGCCTGACAGGCCCCCTCCCCACTCCAGTGGGCATGGCCAAAGCTACAGCCTCGATCCCACCCCACCCAACACACGAAGTCAAATAAATGAGTTGACTGACCGTTCCAGTGTCTGTGTCCACTCCGGTGTCTGTGTCCAAGCACACAGGTCTGGGCCACACCAGCACTTTATTTGCACAAATAAATACCACCCAGTGTGCCTCATGGGGGCAGGGAGAGTCCGGCAGCACGGCTGCTCAGGTGACAGCTGGGGGAGCCCAGGCACGTGCTCAGCATCTCAGAGAAGCCCCAACAGGACCAGGCACCAGCCCCCGTGCAGCCTCACACAAACTCAGTGAAGTCATCCACAGAGGAGACGAGGCGCTTCCGCTGGCCTGTCTCGTAGGTGGGCGTGGACTCAGCTGGGGCCTGCGTGGGGGCCTTGGCGTGGCCAGGAGGGTGAGTCTGCATCAGGGGCAGGCTGGCATTTGAGTAGTGGGCTTCCTCACGGATCTGAGGGACAGGGAGCTTCGGCAGCAAGTCCAGAAGGGGCGACCCATGCTCCCCAGGCTGGATACCAGCACCCCCAGTCAGCCATCACGTCTCTGAGGGAGCGCCCCCACCCCCAATGCCCAGCATGCCCACGGCCCAACCTCCCTACCCGGTGGCGGAGCCGCTTGATGTGGCGGAGCCTGGCAATCCACTTGGAGGGATAGGTGTCAGTGGGGTTGGAGCGGCTGTGGTGCACCTGCGAGGCCATCTGGGGCGGGGAGGGCAGAACAGTGAGCCCTGCACAGGTGGCACCTGTGGGCCTGTCCCACCCACCTCCCGGGGGCCACCTCTGCTCACATTTGCGTGCAGGGCCATCTGACGGGCCACGAAGGGCAGGTTTCGGTCGGACACGATCTTGGCCACGCTGGTGTCCACGAGGCCCTCCATGTCTGGGGAGACACAGCACTCATGTGGGGCTCAGAGCCCCGGGTGCCTCCCCACCTGGCCCCGTGCCTCACCTTTCCTGCACTGCAGCGACACCAGGTTGCACTCATAATCCAGGGGGGTGATGATCACGTGGACAAAGTTGAACTGGCCCTGCCCGGACAAGAGCAGGGGTCACCCCAGCACCAAGGGCCACTTTCTGCCACCCCACACTTAGCCCAGGAGGGCAGCTGGCTCGTTGGTTAGATGCTCGCTAACTCAGCACATGTAGCTGCCACCTGCACACCCACACTTACTCCTCACCTGGCCTGGGGGCCACCACCCTGTCACCCTTCTACTGCCTCACGTACAGCCTGCATAAGCCAAACGGTCACACAGCTCCCAATGCCTCCACACTGCCCAGGGCTTCTGTGCTGCCCAGCAAACACCTGCCTCACTGTTGGCTGAAAGCAGCATGTGGAGCTCTGCAAGTTCCTGGGCCGCCCAGGATGGCACACGGAGCATCCACACCTCAGGCCCCTCCGAGGTTTCCGTGTGTGTGTGTGGTCATCCTCCCCCCCCCCCCCCCGCCAACAGCTCTACAATGCAGGAGGCCCACTTCGGCCTCCCCAGACACTCCTGCCTCTACCCCAAACCCCAGGGGGTCTGTGTTCAGTGACCTCCTCCAAGGCTGCTCAATGCACTCAGAATAAATCCCAATGCCCCTGAGCACGGGCACCTCAGACCCTGGGCTGTGCCAGGCACCTGCCCACTCGGCCTTGCAGCTCATCCACACATGGCCACCCTGTGACGAGCCACCTGCCACCTGCACTGAGCCCGCCTCCTCCCCACGGGACCTCGAGCCCCAGCGACTTCCTCTAGGAAAGCGGGTGATACCAGGCCCAGCCCAACCACTGAGCGACGACATGAGGGACGGACTGGGAGACAGGGCTCAGGGTTGTTACAAGCAAACGCTGCGTACCCACCACCTGCCATGCACCCGCCAAGCACAGTCGCACAAAACCCACAGCAGTGCATGGCTCCAAGAGGAAACCAACGGGTGTCCTCATCACAGAAGAGGACACGGCCCAGGTGGGGGCCCGCCACCTCAGGGGGTTACACAAGCGGGTTGTGATGTCACCAACGCTCACCCAGCGAAGCTCGCTATCTCTGCTCAACACAGAACAGGGGGTACTTCCCCAGAGAGATCCGGCTTCCAGCCTGGGGGCCTGGGGCCCAGATCCACGCCCACCTGCCCTTTGGGCCCCTTGCTCACTTTGATGGTGCCGAGCTTGAAGTCCTCGCCAGAGTCGTTGTAGACAATGGACACGAAGTCGTTGCCCAGGTGGCGCTTCTTGTCACAGCGGTGCTTGTCCATGTCCTTGGTGGGCATCAGGGTGGCGATGTGGAAGACGGCTGCAGGGTGGGGTGGAGTGGAGCTAAGCGGGGTGGCGCCAACCCAGGCAGGGTGCCAATGAGGGCTCCTCAGGCTGAGGCTGGGGGCGAGGACAGGTGGCAGTGGGTGCAGCCCTCAGTGCCCCTGAGAGGAGGGCTACGTTTCTCCGGAGGCTCCTGAGGGCTTGCAGGAGCCGGGAGGAGCGGGCGGGGGAGGGCACACACCTTGCATGATGTCGTCATGCCAGCAGTAGGTGAACTGGCCGTCCTCGCCGCACACGTCCAGGCCGCCCAGGTACACCTTGTCCGGCTGGCAGTCCTTGAGCTCAATGAGCTTGCCCAGCCCCGTCAGGAACTCTGTGTACCTGTAGGAGCCATGCTCATTGGACAGGATGGCGAGCTCACTGTTGCTCTGCAGGGAGACAAGCGGGGCACGGTGGCACCTGCTCCCAGGCCACCCCCCAGCCGCATGCTGCCCCTCCCTGGCTCTCAGGACCCCAAGGGCTTGTTGCTGCTGGGGACCCAGAGGAGGAGTGACTGGTGTGGCTGGGCAGACAGCCCCACTTCTGCCATCGACCCGACTTGGCGAAGAAGCTTCATTCAGGGTGAGGCAGCTTCATTCCCGTCGTTGCCCAGGTGTGTCACCCCGCTCCCCCACTCTCTCGTAACTAGCTTGTCACTAAACTGGGCCAGCTCAGCTTCAGAACACACCCAGAGCCCTCGGCACCCCTCTGTCCCTGCTCCCCCAACCTGCCTCTCACTCCACCCACTGCCGCACCTCTGCCAGTTCTCAGCCTCAGCCGGAGGGTGCTTTTGAGACTCAGGTCGAGTCAACTTGAACCCTTCGCTTGGAACCACCTGAGGCCCTCCCAACTCACTGAGT
>NW_020174705.1:1777341-1821116 GCF_003031525.2 Neophocaena asiaeorientalis asiaeorientalis | reverse complement strand
CACCGCCCCCACCCCGCCCGGCCCCCCTCCCCTCTGCGCTGGCCCAGGAGCGCACTAAGCCGCCCCCACCTGCATGTGCGCTCGCCTCCCTCACTTCTTCCACGTCTGCACTCCATGTCACCTCCCTCGGATCAGCGACATGAAAAGCATGCCGCTCACACCTGCGCAGGCTCCCTGGACCCGCCACCTCCGCCTCCTCCTCAGTCCTCGCCACTCCATGCACCACGTGCTCACACACTACCTATCACTCTCACTCCTGGATCCCTGGCACGGAGCTCAATGGGCACCCGACACTCCAGCGGCCCTGCAGTGACCAAGCTCTGCAGAGGATAAGGGCCCAGACCCCCCCACCCCGGTGGGGTGGACGCCCAGCTCTGCCCAGCATGCAGGCTGGCCCCTGCCAGCCTGGCAGCCTCACCTGGCCTTCTCCCACGTACAGGACGGCGATCTTGTGTGTGTCATACGATGGGATCTGGTCAAGGAGCTGCACTGACCGCTCAAAAGACTGTAGCCACAGAGCCCTGCCTGAGCCCAGGGCAGAGGCTGTCCCCTACCACCAGCCCTGCCCAGCAAGCCCCAGCCCAATGCCTGTCCAGGAGAGGCCTCTCCTCACGCAGGCAGGTTACCGCAGGCTGCCATGGGGACCTGAGGCCGTAGCCCTCCACGAGCCTGGGCTATAGCCCCCACTGCCCAGCCCTGGGGCACCATCCCACTGTGCACCCCCAGCCAGGCTCCAAGGGGACCCTGAGGGGAGAGAGGGCCCGCCTACCTCATTGGGTAAAAGGATTGGCTTGTTGGACTCATCACCGAAGAAAGGTGAGTGGTAGAGCTGCAGGAACACAAAGCTGCAGGGGAAGAGAGATGATAGGGGCTGGGCTTGGAGCTACAAGCCCAGGTCCAGGGTCTCAGCCAATACGGTCACAGCCCATGTGGAGAGCAGCAGGGCCCGAGCCTCATCACCCAAGGAGCTACCCTCTCCTGTGGCTCCGACCACCCACGGGGCAGAGGATGTGCAGACCTGTACCCCAGCCTGCTCTGTCCTGGGCCCCTCAGGCACCACGTCCCCACAGGGAACATCTGGGCACTCCCACCAGGAGGGCGAGGCTCACCTAGGGTTGATACCTGGCACCTTCTCGGTATTGGAGGTCCCAGCTCTGCTCTTGAAGGCGTCCCTCTCCACCCTCTTGCCCCTGCGTGACGGGGCTGAATCAGAGATAGTGTAGCCTCGAGGCCGCAGCCCACTGGGGGAGCGGGGACAGCTGGAAGGCAAGGGACCCTCAGGCTGGGTGGGACCCTGGCCCTGGCTCTCTTCGCCTGGGGCTGACCAGGCAGCACCTTCCCTGTCCAGGATCCCTGACTGTGACCGGGCCTTGGCCTCAGGGCTCAGCCGGCTGACATCAGCCTTGTCCCCAGGGTCCCCAAGGATGTCCTGCAGGGTCTGTAGTTCAGGTGATGAGCTTGACTTGCTCAGGGGCTGCGAGGGCTGGAAGGCGAGCTCCACAGAGGGCCGGGAGCCCTCAGAGGAGATGGCCCGCTCGATGGGGATCCCCCCAGCAGCCAACTCCTCGGCGTGGAATGACTTCTCCTCCTGGCTGGAGGTCGAAGATGACTGCAAAGAGTATATCCAAAGAAAATCTTCATCAAGAGGCACCACTGAGGGGACTTCCCTAGTGGCACAGTGGCTAAGAATCTTCCTGCTAATGCAGGGGACACAGGTTCGAGCCCTGGTCTGGGAAGATCCCACATGCCGCGAAGCAACTAAGCCCACGCGCCACAGCTACTGAGCCTGTGCTCTAGAGCCCGCGAGCCACAACTACTGAAGCCCACGCGCCTAGAGCCTGTGCTCCACAGCAAGAGAAGCTACCACATCGAGAAGCCCGCACACCTCGACTAAGAGTAGCCCCCGCTCACTGCAACTAGAGAAAAACCCATGCACAGCAATGAAGACCCAACACAGCCAAAAATAAATTAAAAAAAAAAAAGACAATGAAAATTCAATATACTTAAAAAAAAAAAAAAAAAGAGGCACCACTGACCCCACCTGGAGGCAACAAGGCCCCACCCATCCTCCAGCCCAGGGCCATGGAGCTGCCCAGCACTGAACTGATGGTCCCCCCCATCCGCTGAAAGCACCTCCCTGTGCCCCACGCTCAGCAGAGGAGACAAGAACCTCACAGACGAAAGGATACCAGCAATGAGAAGCTATATCCCTGGGTAGACCACTGGAAAACCCCACACTGTCTTACAGCAGGGACTTGGTAGAACATCTAGCCGTTTTTTTAGATAAGAAAAGGCAAGGGGATGGGGTGGGCGGAACAGTGGAAAAACTTTCTAGAGTTCAGAGCAAATCAGTGATGTGCCACAAAGCTTAAGGTGGAGGTCCCGCACCTGCCCCCACCCCTGACTCAGCCCCTGACTCAGCCCCTGCCTCAGCCCCCGCCTCCCACCCGACCCCGCCTCCCCTCAGTAGCTGGGCTTGAGGTCTAGAGGCCTGCCTGGCCATGGAGGTCCAGATGGCAGCACCAACAGGGACCCTCAGGCCGGCTCTGGTCCCCAGCTGCACTCACCCTGCTGAAAGCTTCAGCGTGCCGATAGCGCCCGTCTGTGCCTAGGGTTGCCTCAAAGTCTTCCAGTTCGGGGGGCTCCACTGGCAAACTAGCCTCGCCTGGACTTCCCTCCTCCAGAACTACCGCAGAGTCTGGAAAGACACACACGGTGCTGCTGGGTGCCAGCCAGGCCGCCAGGAGCTCACGTGGCCTCAGGGGTACCAGCTTCTCCCCCACGAGAGGGCACCCCCTCCCATCGAGCCAGCTGGAGGAGGGCACTCTTGAGCACCCTGGGTATGAGCCCTGACACAGGGTGTCTCCCACATGGACTCCCAGGGGTCAGGATGAGAGGACATCTGGCTCCTCTAGTCCCCACCCATCCACCCCAGTGTCCACAGAAGCCACCTCTGCTCCTTCAGCAAGGCAAGTGGGCAAGGGCAGGCCGGACTCCCACGAGGAAGCCTGCCCCGCCTCCCCCGCCCTGCCTGAGACGGGGCCTCGGCTCAGGAGGAGGGCATGCCTACACCAGCCCTCAGGAACTGGGGAGAAGCCAGAGCTCCTCCCTGCTTGGCCCCGGTCGAAAGACTGCAGCAGGAAAGTCCCTGTGTGGGAACACAGGCTCGGGAGCCATTCTGGAGAGTGGAGGCTCGCCTTCCGAGTCCAGGCCGACTCCGAGCCGGGCGCACTTAGGAGAGAGCATGACGCCCCCAAGCCGCATTTCCTGTGCCAGCGCCAGGGCGAGGGGGGTGAGAAGAAGCAACCGAGTTAGCGCCGCCCGCACGCAGCCCCACACACGCGCAGTCCATTAGCTGCCCATAAGAGCCCCTCTGCCTCTGCACGCTCCTAGCTGGCTCCTGCCCATGCAGTAGGGCCCGGGCGGCTGGAGCCCCGAGCAGGCCACACCCTCCCCGCCGGGGCCTGGGAGCCACGGGCCAGAAGCCGGTCTGCAAGGCCCTCGGCCAGCCTACTGTGAAAGGTAGACACGTCCCAATTTGTGGGTTCACAAAGCCAGTCAGAGCACCAGAGGCCAGGGCAGGGGCAGCTCGGCCAAGGCCAGGAGCCAGGCTCGCACCCCAAGAGCTATCCTCCGTCGGCCTCTGGGGTTCAGTTGCCCGAGGTCACCTCCTCAGGCCTGAAGGGGCTAGGAGGGCCTGTCTGGCTCAGGAACAGAGCTCAGCCATGAAAGCGCGAGACAGTGGGGGTTCCCGCTGGCAAAGCAAATGCATTCGGCACCAATGTCCTCATGCGAGTCAGGGCCCTGCACCCAGAGGGCGACGAGAGGCTGAGGTGCCATCATGGAGGGGTGAGCGGATGAGGGACGATGAGTCAGCATCTAGGGGGCAGAGTGGTGCTCTGCAGCAAACACCACTTTCCTTAAAGAGACGCACGAATACCTGCCCAGGAAATGCTCCTATGCAGCTTTCCTTGGCAACTGGACTGGTACAGGGAGGAGAAAGAGGCCACTGCAAGGGAAACCGTGAGCGGCCAGTCAGCAGAAGGAGAGACTACGCACAGGTCGAGCAGAGAACACAGGCACCACTAGTCCTGCACAGACCCAGAGCCTGGAGAGAGAGGGGAGGGCCAGCGATCGGCTGGAGGGGCGGGTGTGGCACACACGGGTCCCAGCTCTCCAAGCTGCTTGAGAGGACATCTGGCGGGAGTGCATCCCCTCCTTCTCGTGAGTAGAGGTCCTCAGCCTCTAAGTGTCATCTGGCCACAGGGAAGGCCGGGGGTTGAAGGACAGCATGGGCCCAGCTGGGCAGGGCCATGAGAGCGCAGGCAGGCGCAGGCAGGCTCAGGTGTGCTCGGCGCATCCAAACCCAAACCCAAACCCAAACCCAAGCAGAAGTGTGGCAGCCTCCTGGAACCCTTGGCACCAGGCACCCCGAGGAGGGTGCAGAACCAAGGCCTCGCTTGGCCCTGCCCGTGTCCACCCCATGAGTAGGGCCAGCTGAGCAGGGCCTTGAGCCCACCGATTCATGGTACCACGCCTCCAAAGAAGAAGGTCGCCCCTGCAGGAGCAGTCCCCGCTCTCTGGAGATGGGCAACCCCCCATGGCCAGCCTTCTCCCAATGCCTGAGGCTGGCAGCACCAAGGCTCAGGACCCCACCCCAGGTGCATCTGCCATCAGACAGGGCACACCACGTGGGCGAGAGGCCAGCACTCACCTGTGTTAGAGCGTGGGGGTGGGGGGGGCTTGGCTGAGCCGGCCGCCGGCACCGACAGCGACTTGTACAGGGCCGTGTCGCGACGCTCCTTGAAGCGCTCAGCAGCCATTAGGGCATTGGACAGCTCCTGCAGAGGGGTGTTGTTGATGTCCGAGGAGAAGGGACTGAGTGGGTTCTCCAGGCTCATCAGCCAGCTGGTGTTCCCTGCAGAGGGGCAGCCAGCACCCCACAGGGCTCAGGGCTCGGGCCCAGCGCATCCGAACAGCCATCCCCTCCCGGACCTCCCCAGGCAGCCCCAGCCACGCCGGCCTTTAGGGAACATGCCTTGTGCTCCACCAGGGAGTAATGGTGGGGAGACCAGGCAAGGCACGCCCCTGGCCTTGCCCTGACGCTCCCACCCCCAGTCCCCCTGCCCCGGCCCTGAGGTCAGGGCAGCCACCAGTGGTCACTAGCCTCAGTGACAAGCACGAGGGGCCCTTAGCTCACAGCACCTGCTGCCCCACGGCAGTTCCCACACTCAGGACAGGCTCAGCCAGGCTCAGGGCCAGAGGGGGAGCAGCCAAGGCAACTCAGCGCAGCAGACTCCTCCCCAAAGGGGGGTTCTGGGTGGGGCTTAGAGAGGCTTCTGGGCTCTGTCCACTCTCCCCTCCAGGCCCAGAGGACCACGCTTGGACTTGACCTTCCTCACTGAGCAGCCTCACATCCCAGCATCTCATCTGACCTCAGTCCACCTCCTCCCAGCCCACCTGGTTTCCTGCCTCCCCCACGGCCATTCCCTCACAGGAACCAGGAGGACTGGGCTAACACACACGAGGAGCCTCTCCCTGCCCCGACCCCCACGGCCCCACGGCCCAGCACGCAAGGCCTCCATGGGGCCAGCACCCCACCCCTCTCCTCACCACTCGGTCACCACTGGCCCCACACTGCACCTGAGATTCCTCCCAGGCTCTGGGCCTTGGCTGAAATGGCCCTGTCGTGGACTGAGTTGTGTCCCCCCAAATTCACGTGTTGGAGCCCTAACCTCTGGGACCTCAGAAAACGACTGCGTTTGGAAACAGGCTCTTTAAAGTGGTGATTAAGGTAAAATAAGACCGCACAGATGGACCCTAATCCATTCTGACTGGTGTCCTTAAAACAAGATTAAGACACAGAGGGACAACCGCGTGAGGATGCAGTGAGGAGACGGCCGTCTAAAAGCCAAGGAGAGAGGCCATAGGAGAAACAAGCCTTGCCGACAACCTAACCTTGCACTTCCAGGTTCCAGGGCTGGGAGGAAATAAATTCTGTTGTTTAAGCTGTCCAGTCTGTGGTGCTTCATTATGGCAGCCTGAGCAGACCAGGACAGACCCTCTCCTCACTTAGCCATGGGACCTCCCCTCACTGTTCCTCTCTGAGGACTCGGCTCAAAAGTCACCTCCAAATTGCTCCCGTGGCCCAGTCTGCCTGCCACTGGCTCCTGTGTGTCCAGAGTCTTTATGTAACTGTCCCACATTATGGGCTGATAGCGGCCCAGGACAGCTGAGCGCAGGTCCACCCCTGGGGTACCTGTGGGTCTCCGGACCAAGATCTCCGCCCAGCCCTGGGTCAGCAGGGGGACGTAAGCCGCCAGGTTTGTCTTCTCCTTCTGTGCCGGTAGCTGGGTGCTGGCTGAGGCTTTCTCGGGCTTGCTGGTTGGAGCAGTCTGTGAGCCCGGGGAAGCGGGGCTGCCAGGAAAGTGGGAGGCTGGAGCATCCAAGGCACCGACTCGAAGGCCATGGCCCCCTGAGGAGGAGAGCAGGAGGGCTGGTGACCACCACCACCCAGTGGAAAAGCCACTGGCAAGGCCTGGCTGCTCCACCTGGGGCCTGGGCTGGCCAAGCCCTGAGCTAGTGCCCAGAGGCAGCTCGGCCATCCCCAGGCATGGCCCTCTTCCAGTGTCAGTGTCGGCCCTGGTGGACCCAGGGCAGCAGGAAGGGCCCCCATCACCTGTCCCATAGTCAGACCATGGCTCATTTCAGCTACAGCAGAGTAAAAAGCTCAAAGGGTGAGCTGGGCTGAGGGCCAGGAATGCTGAGGGCTCATAAGAAACACTGACCACGAGAACAGGCCCCCAGCAGCAAGTAGGCCTCGTGCCACAGCTGCACATAAGGTCATGTCCCCCCCACGCCCCAACCCCGTGACAAGGGCTCACAGACAGCACTCTAGTTATTCAGAAATTGGAGCAGGCCTAAATAAAGCCAGCCACCTTGATCCTCAGCTCCCAGGACCTTCTTGAGCACAGGGACTCGCAGAGGCACCCAGGAGGGGGCAGGGTGGGCAGAGGCTCACCAGACATGGAGCGGACCCGGTCCCGGGCTCCACGGCACACCTGTTGCCCAGCCTGGGACTCCAGCTTGGCTGGTGCCTCCTTTGTCTTTCTCACGTGCACACTGGGGTCAGAGCTGAGGACAGAAGGGTCACCACAGAGCGTAACCAAGGTATTCCAGGGGCTCCAGGCCAGCATGACACTGTCTCATGCAGGCCTGGGCTCAGGACAGCCACCATCAAGGCCAGGCAGGCAGGGGCAGAAAGGTGGTCACCTGAACTCTGGGCCCCCCTGCAGCTCTCCTGAGTCCAGGCCCAGCAGAGACCGGGTCCCAGTCCCCACGCTCGTTGTCACGGTGACAAGCTTGTTCCCAACCAGCCAGGTTTTGGTCCTGCCACCTGCCAGGAGGAACTCTCCCACGGGGGACCTGAAAGCATAGGAGTGTTGGTCAATACCTCACCCGCAGGAAGGAGTCCCATGTGCCTCTCCTGCTGCCCCTTTGACCAAGTGCAGTCATAGAAGAAAAGCTAGGCCCTGCCCTCCGGCCCTGCCCCAGTCCTGGAGCCCGACTTGCACCTCTTGGGGACCGCCGTGAAGTTGGAGAACACGTATCTGGCCATCATGTCCAGACACGTCTCTGTGAGCTCCAGGTGGAGAGTTTTCAAGTTGTCGTCAGCCTGGGCCATTGAGTTCTCATCTGCAGACCCCAAGCTGGCGCTCGTGAGAGATGTCTGGATCCTGCTGGAGGGAGGAGTCACGGCGAGGTCAGGGTGCCAGGTGGGGGCCGAGCCATCTACCACCGGGGCCAAAGCTCAAGGCATGCAGGTGCTGAGAGGGCTGCACTCAGAAAGACCCGCCAGGGCGTGTGGCCAGTCGAGCCACAGCTTGGCAAAGCGAGTGGACACATCATCCCAGGGGGTGGGCAGACAGGGGCTCATGGGAGAGACCCAGGCCCGCTCATCGGAGCAGAGGCTTAGGAGATGGGGAGAGACAGGCTGTCCCCTCACCGAAGCACAGAAGAGTCAGGTGATGGCTTTGTGGCAGAACAGTGTAGTCATGCAGAGACACGGAGACCACAGGACACACAGACAAAGATTGCATTCTGCCCACAGGGCCACCTCCCATGGAGGACAGGAAGGGTCTGGGCTTTGTGTGAGGCTCTTCACCCACACACTTGGGCCGCCCTGGCCCTGCCCCAGTGACCAGGAGAAGGGGCTTGTGCAGGTTTTACTCTGTACAAATTTCATACTCCCTTTGCCGAGTTTTGCTCATGATAAAGAATTTGTTGGAAAAGAGCTGAAAGGAGAGCCTCACTGACCACTCCCCAACCCCAGCTCCCCACCAAGTCAAACCCCACTTGGTGGAAGCCAGCCTGAGGCTGGAGCCCCAGTCAGGCGTCAGCAAGCGGGTGGGTCTCCAAGCTGTGGGACACTGAGGCCTGAAGGAGCTTCCAGGTGAGGAGACTGTGCAGCCTGGCCTGTCGGCACGAAGCAATAACCCTCCCCCCGCCAGAGCCCACACCTGCACCCGGACACAGCAAGGAGAAGTGATGAGACTGCACCCCTGGAGAGGCCAGGCCTCCCCTGCCCGGCCTCTCGCAGGCTGGCCCCCAGCCCCCTGACCTACACAAAAGCCCCCATTCCCTCTCAGCTACAACAGAAAACAGACCTTTTCTAGAAAAAAAGCTCAAGAAGAAAGTCCACTAAAGAGAATACGAAAGAAAAGCCAAACCCTGGAGAGTGTGTCCCCACCTGACCTGCATGGGCACTGCTTTCATTTGCAAAGGCCCCTGACCACCAGGGACAGGCCTGTGGGCGCTGCCACTGGACACCCTCTATCTCATGGTGGTCACCCTGCTTTAGGCTCCCAGGCCGGCCTCTGAGTATGCTGTGCAGCCAGCCCGCACCCATACGAGCCTTGGTGACAGAATGCAACCTTTCCACCCCTCTCCACCAGGCTCCCCGGGCCCAAGGGCAGGGCTTGGCAGGACGGGCCCCTGCGGCCTGAGGGCTGCCACTTGGGCTCTCCTCCAGCTCTGGCCAGGGAGGGCGTGGGCAGGAGATGAGGTCATGCAAGCAGCCCCATGCACCGCCACCCGGGTGCTCCCGCCTGGCAGCGCCACTTCACGGGCCAAGCTCCAGGGTCTGAGCCCCCCACCCAACAAAGCCCACTACCTGCGGACCACATGTTCAGACACACTGATGCTGCGGCACCGGAAGGCATCGGCTGCAGAGCTCTCCTTGAATTCTTTCACGGGTGGAGAGTTATTCAAGCCTTGTTTTGGGGGTCTGGCTATCCTCAAACTACCAGGTGAGGAAGGAAGGCCCAAGCCCCAGAGAGCCCAGCTCCCGGGAGGGGAAAACAAGCCATTGGAGGGATGAGGAGGAAAGGTCACAGGCCACAGGGTCAGGATGGAGAGCCCACGGGTGAGATGAACAAAAAACCATGCCAGAGGCCAGTTAGCAGGGGGAAGAAACAGAAAACAAAAATGCATGAAAATACATCTTGTAAACATGACAGAAAAAGTAAGGTTTCACGCATGATACCAAAACAAAGAACATTAGTGCAAACTAAATGTGTGTGGACCGCATCACACGGCAGGTTCCAGGCTGTGCTGACCAGGCGTCCCGCCCACCCGCTCGGGACCAGGTGCTGAGGCCCCGAAGGTCATAGCTCAAAAAGAGGTCAGTTCTTAGCTCAAGGCCCTGGCCCCCAGCCACCAGGACCTTGAGAGAACAGCTCCTGACTTAGGTCACACTGACGTGGTCATTCTGGAAAATGCCGTATTCCCACCTAGGGAGAGCCAAAAAAGCTTGGACAGGAAGGTGGGGGACAGGAAGGGGGGCAGCCGTTCAAATGAAATGCAAACGAAACCACAAGGCCTAGCACGGCTCTTCTCAGATTTGGCGAAAGCGGCTGTGATGAAGAAGAGCATGTCCCCCATTAGCAATGGGCTGGGCAAGAGCTCGGGGGACAAGCCACCCTGGCCCGAGGCTGGGCATCTGTGGACCCTGGATCCTCCCATCCAGGCCAGGTGTTTGGCTTCTCAGGAGTCACCTGCCCTGATGCAACCCTGGGCTTGTTCAGCGGAGTCAGTCCCAAAACCTGATGCCCTAGAACTAGCACCTCAGTCTCCAACTCAGCAAATCTGTACTCGCCTGTCACCCAGGCAGGATTGGCCACAACCCAGCACGCAGGCTCCACAACACCGCCACAGCAACCGGCATGCTGAGGAGCAGCGCTGGCCTCTCCAGCCACGTGTGGGGCGTTCGCAGCCTTCTCAGGCCCCGCCCTGCTTCACAACCCCAGGGCACCTTGGAGCCCAGCACGGTCTGCGCAGGGCATGCCCTCAGCCCCAGCCCGTACGCACCATGCTGGCCACAGGCCACAGCTTGCGGGCCTGCCCTGCCCCACTGACACCAGGCCCGCCCACACAGGCCCCGCACCTCTTGGGCCTCTCGTTGAGACTGGTGCTCCGTGCTCGAAAGCTGTCCTTTTCGGGGGTGTCATCAAAAGACAGGAGAACGTTGGAGCGCAGACCCTGGCAGAGTGGAGCAGACCTGAGCCGCAGGCCAGAAGGTACTGGGCCCTCCAGGCACCCACAGGCTTCTTCCCTCCACACCTGCCAGCCCAGGTGCACTGTGAGCCTGGGATGAGCTACAGGCCCAGGACAAGGGTGGCAGAATTGTGTCCCAGTGGCGCCCCACCTCTCTCTCCCCTGCCCATCACCCTGATCCAGCCATGGTGAGCCAGCGGCAAAGCAGGTCCCGGCCCTAACAAGGGACGCAGCCTCCGCTGGCTTACCTTAGTGATATAAGGAACAAAATCTTTCCGGAAGGGCAGGCGGCACCTAATGAACCACATGGCTATGACGTGATGGGCCAGGCACACAATGTACTGATTGAACCTGCGACAAGAAGAAAAGAGAAGTGCTGGAGGTCCAGCGTGGCACCCGAGGGAAATGAGCCAGGAGCTGGGGGTGCAGATCAGAGGTGCTATGGCCACAGGGAGTCTGTGTGGCTTTCTACTCCGAGAGGCCTGGCCTCCAGCAAGCAGAGGCCTCCAGCTGGCCTGGGCCACAACCAGGAGGGGTAGGGTCTCACAGGGATACACGGCAGCACTTACTTGGAGGGGTTGGTATACGGCAGGGAGATAGCAAACACACTGGCGTACTGCTCTGCTGCAAAGTTCCTGTAGAGCTGAGGTAGCCTGGCCAGAGCTGCAACACCAAGAGACAGCCAGTGAGGGAGCCCAGACGGGCCTGGCAAAGACGGGCCCACGGCCACAGCAGGGCAGGGGTTGCTAGAGTCTTGTGCTCTGTGTCTAAAAAGCCAGTGCAGCTACTCCGACCCAAGAAGGCGGCAAAGCAGTGAAGGTCACAACCCACCCAAACAGGACCTTCCCCTGCCCCTGGGCCTCGGCTCTCTACTCCAAGGGCTGGCAAACTATGGTCCCCAGGCTCAATCCAGCCAGTGGCCTCACTTTATGACCTGTGAGCTAAGAATGATTTCTACCTTTTCAAAAAGTTGTAAGCAAAAAGAACAGGCAGCCAAGGCATATCACACGTGGCCCTTTACAGAAACAAAGCCCTGCCCTGCTCCTGTTGTCCACGTGACTGAGGGCCTGCTGAGGGCCAGACATGCATGAGGTACTGGGAAGGGGCGAGTGGGGCACCTCGAGCTCCTGGACGTCACAACCTGAGGGGTGAGTAGAGCCCCTCCAAGTTGTAATGTGTGCTGAGTGGGGACAGAGAGGAGGCTCTAAGAGCCAGGCCGAGTAGGGACCAAGGTCAGGCAACAGAAGGCTCTGTGCCATTTAAACTGACACTGAGGGGAGGAAAGAAGCCAGCCACTCGAAGGCCAAGAAGGAAAGCATTCAAAGCACAGGGGCAGAAGGTACAAAGGCCCTGAGGCAGCAAAGGGTGGCCCACGGAGCACAGCGTGCCTACAGGCAGCCAAGGTGAGGTCTGAGAAGGCAGCACAAGTTACTTCAGGCAAGGCACAGCCCTAAACTCAAGGTCCACCTCACTCACACACACCCAGATACACACGTGCGAAGCCACAGATGCTTACTCGACAGGAACTCGAGGAGTGGAATGGCCATGCTGGCCGTGGCTGAGATGTGCGTGAGCTTCACGACCAGGACAGGCAGCGCCTTGATGATGATGTCAGGCATCTCCACGCTGCAGATGGCCAGGGCCACCACACACTGGCTGGCGCAGCGGTAGATGAGGCCTTGCTCCAGGCAGTACACCATCTCCCGCTGTGGGACAACACGGATGCCTCAGACCAGGCCCACCACAGGCTGGCCCTATGTGCCCCGTCCCTGCCCATAGAGAGCCGTTCTGGTGAGCCAGGGCCTGGTCTCCCCTCTCCCACTCCAGAATGTTCTATAGAGGAGAAGACGAAGACTCAGAAAGGCCAAGTGCCTTATCCCAGGTCTCAGGTGCCTAAGCGGCAGAGCCACCAGCAGCTGACCCCACCTGAGCCAAGGGGACAGTAAAGCTGGTTTGGTCAAGGTCTTCCTGACACCTCCCCACACCCCCACAAAGGTGGGGTCCCAGGTCCCCAGCCCACCCTGGAGCCATGACATGCTAGGCTCATCACCCCCTTGGTTCTGGAATCCCCAACTGATTGGCCTTTTGGCAAGGGGAGGATCTGCCTAACACAGCATGGCCGCCGGGCCCACACCAACCCTGGACAGAGTCCCCCATGAAGATGGCTCAGCTGTGCCCAGCAGGAGACAAGTGCCATCTCAGGCCACAGCCTCGGGCAAACCACCTGGTAGCTTAAGGCCCTGTGGATGATTGTGATTTCCTGCAGCCAGCCCCACCCCTCAGAAACACTTTGGGCCTTGAGGGTTCTCAGGGAACCCCAGTGAGAACCAGGCCAGGCCACACAGGAGGAGCTGGAGCTCACAATCACCCCAGGAGTTGGGGTGGACAGTGAGGTGGGGGATGCCAAGTCGAGTGTGAGTTTCCAACAGCACTTTGATCAAGAGCATGGGCTCACCACCCAAACAGGACTGAGTCTGAGTTTAGGCCTCTCGCCTTGCTGTGGCCTTGAGTGGGCTACCTGAGCTCCCTAAGACTTCTGTTCCCTGATTGATGAGGGCAGAGTGACAAAAGTATCAGGAATTTAAAGAGAAAGTAAAGGTGATGGCTCATTGCAGGCCTCCCACCCAGCAGTGCAGAATTAAGAAAACAGGCATTACTGCGTGTGCTTTTTGCACCTGATGACAGAGTTGGAGGTAGGCAGAGGGGGTGCCCTCTGCCCGGCTGCTATGCCTCTCAAAACAGGCTCGGCGCCGCCAAGCGTCTCAGCACCTATCCTAACACTGTAGCAAGGACAAGCCAGGCAAAGCTCCTTAGAAAGAAAATGGCACTGCATATGTGTGGAGGGGGGATATTCAAGCATTTCATTAAGCCCACTCCTCCCTGAGACAACTCAGGAGCACCAGTGAGTTCAAACGTCCGCGGTTCCAGGCTGGGCCAGCTGGCAGGGGTGCACTGGCCACATAGGGAAGCAGAGCCAGATGCCCTCGCCCTGGCCCAATAGCCACCTGTTAGGAGGAAAACGCTGGGCCGCTTTGGCTGAAGCAAGCATCCTGGGGACCAGGCCTTCAAAGCTCAACCAACCCGCTCCCATCTGGTACCTGTCTGGTTTTGTCCAAGTAGTTATGATAAGAAATTAACGCTGTCAGCACGGGAACCACAGCGAGATGCAGGTCGGTTCTGGAGAACCCTTCTGGGGTGCTTCGGAGCCGCTCGAGGGTCTTGGGACCTGAAAGCTAACAGCCAAGGGCCAGATGTGAAGCCCTGCCCGGCAGCTGGGTCAAGCTGGGTGGCCAGGGGGCACGGGGTGGCCCCTGAGAATGTAGGCCCAGTGGGAGAAGGGGTCAAAGCCCGAGGACCTTCCTACTTCCTGTTCTAGCCAGCAGTCTGCCTTCTCAGAGAAGTGGGAGGCTGCCCACTGATCCACCAGGGAGACAGACCCCGGGGAGGAGGAGAGGGGAAGGAGTTAAGACCCTGCTCAGTCCTGCACACTCGAGCCCTTCACTGAGGCCCCCAATCCTCTGCCCAAGAGTTAGGATGGGAGGACAGGCTCCCAGAGGCACCATCTGCACTCCAGCCGGGGTCCGAGCCTCTGAGGGAAACAAGTTTGCCTCCCAAGCCTCAGTCTTTCAGAACTGAGGAACTATGCTGTGGCCCCACCCCACGGACCCACTGTGCACGACGCAGCAAAGGCCCGAAGCGGAAGGCGCACCATGGAGCAGAGGGCGGCAGATAGCTGGTCAACACTACACGGGGAGGTGAAGATGAGGACCTTGTAGCGCAGAGACTCGGGCAGCTTGCTGAGCACCAGCTTCAGCACCTTCCAGTCAGTCTCCTGCAGGAACAGGGAAGACGGGGTCTCAGGGTTAGAAGCTTGATCTGGACAGCAGCGAGGCCTCAGACCTGCTCTCCTGTTCTCCACACAAGCCTGGGCCCTCAGTCCCTGAAGCTCGGGGAGCAGACGCTACTCAGAAAAAAGTCAGCCCTGGACGGCGGCTGCTGCCTCCAAACGCCAGGCAGGGCAGGAGGCCCAGTGCAGCACCACCCCTCTCCTCTCAGCAGGACCTGGAACTTCTGCACGCTGGCTCCATCTTCCCCACCTTCGCAATGGTGATCTGAGGACGGCCTACCAAGGGCACTGGACCCAAGGGGCTCTGACGATGCCCGGCCCAGAGCACAATGAAGATGGATCTGGAAAGAAGCTACTGTACTAGCTTAAAGAGAAGCAAGTATTCCTCAACGATCCATGAGCCCACATACCTGCCACAGGACCAAAGCTGGCCCAGAACCACAGCATCGAGGACAGGGTTGTGGCCTGCACAGACCTTCCCTGGTGAGCCCTCCCAATCTCCACTGGGGTGACCACTGCCCATAAACTACACCAATGGCCAGGAGTCCTAAAAGCCTTTCCCCAGATCCCAACTGTGACACGGAGACCTTGAGACTCTCACAGGAAATCTCCGACAAACCCCTTTAATGCCAAACCCCGGTACCTCCGGGGAACCTGCTACCGCCTCTCCATCCAGCTCTGCTTCCCCACCCGTGGCCCCCAGGAGCGCCCCCCAGCCTATTCCGGGCTGCCCAGCCCCACCTGCAGCAGACTGCTGACCAACCCTCCTCCCTCGTTGCCCCATTGGGGAACAGGCCCAAGCTCCTCCACCTCCCACCACAGGGAATTTACCTCCCCTACTTCCAGGCTTTGCTTACTCCTGCCGCTGGAATCTTCCCCCTCTTTCAAGACTGCCCTCACCTGCCCCTCCCCATGCCCCCAACCAGATGTGACGGCACCCCCCACTTCAGTCCCGCACAGCCTGTTGGTGCCTCCTCCCAAGGCACACCCCATCCTACAATCCAGTTATTTGTCAATACACCTCACTCTTGTACCAAAACCACCTCCTGGAGGAAGGAATGTCTCCTCGGCTCTGCACCCAGCTTCTGGTGATGCACCACACACAGCAGGCGCTCAACACATGGCTACGGAACCACTGTGAGGCCTCGAGGCAGACAACCAAGAAACAGGCAGCAAACCTCCCAAGGTTGTCAATGCGGGAGAAGAACGGTGGCCCCCGGGCAGCACCAGTCACTGCTTGGTCTGACCTAATGCAGCCGGAGGGTCTGACCATCTCACCTGCTTCAAACACTGCAGCAGGACACGGAAGAGCAGGGAGTAGGGCAGCGAGCCGAGCCGCACGGCGGGGCCTGCAGGTGCCGGGCCAGGGGGCCCAGTGGGAGGTGACAGGGGGCCACCAGCCTTCTTCTCAGAGCCCCTCTCCGGCTCCCTGTGGAAGCAAGTGGGAGAAGCACTGAGGCCAGAGCTCCCGCTCCACAAGGCTAAGGACAGATGCAGGCCCCAAGCCCCAACCCAGGGCTGTGCTCAGGATGCCTCTGGGACCTTCCCTCAGACACAGGACCACCCCAGGGCGGAGGGCAGCGAGCTCCCCACCCACCACCCGCCCCAGGACCCAGGACCGTACATGTAGTCACAGACGCAGTAGGGGCTGAACCTCACAAGCCCGTCCTTGCTGGGCAGGCCCAGGCGGTGCAGCGAGTCAGCCCGCAGCTGCAGGAGGAAGTCGAAAGCCTGCGGAGAGCAGGAGGCATGGTCCAACAGAGAGAAAGCCGCCACCCGGCCACGCAGACCAGCGCAGCTCTCGGGAAAGGCTGCCGCGCTAACAGCAACCACGTCCTGACTTCATCGCAGACGGTGGTGCTGGCGGAGAGGCGTGGGCACTCACGGCCTCCTCCCTCAGAGCCCATGGAGGCTGTGACATTCCCACAAAAGCTGGGCGACATGGCAGCCTCCCACACCCGGGGCAACAGCGGGAGTGGACATATTGCACCTGCCCAGGCATCATCGCACGGCCCCGGTATACACAGCAGAGCTCTGCTCAGGACACTGTCGCTTCCCCCAGCTATTGGTGGGTCATTTAACTGGGGTCCCCAAATGACAGGGGGCTGCCCCATTGGGCAGACGCTCTGAAAGGGACCGGGGCTTCCATCCCAGCGCCCTCTGCTCATCCTGGTGCCAGTTCCCATGGTGGGAGCTCATACCAGTATGCCCTGCCCTGCACCCCCGCTGCCAGTCACTAACAGACTCCGCGGCACCAGGGGTCTGGGGCTCCAGAGCAATTCCCTTTCTCTGCCCCCATCTCAGGCTGCCATGTGACTGAGAGGCATGCAGACCACAGGCAAAGGAAAAAGCAGCAGGTCCTGGGGAGGACGCAGCCACAGCTGGTGCTAAGGAGGGAACAGTCTGCTGAAGATCCCTCCCGGGCCCCCCGCCACCTCTCCAGTCTGCAGCCACTGCATTCACCAGGCCGGATGCAGCTGCTGGGTGCCCCAGGGAACATACCTGCAGCCGGATGCTGCTGGCAATGGGCAGGGTGTAGGTGTGCTTGTAGTGGAGCTGGATATGGCTGACAAGCGTTTCATACACACGTGTGGCGTGGCTGGCAGGCAGGGCGTACAGCTTGGTCTGCAGAGAGAGCGTGCTGGTCACTGCAAGGGCAGGAGGCCAAACTGCAGCCAGGGAGTCAGCACCTTGATGCCCGGGGGGAGAGGCCAGGCAAGCACTTTGGAGGTAACTGGCCGCACCCACCATTCTTTAAAATGTACAAACACTTCAAGCCACCAACTCCGCTTCAGGGCTTCATCCCACGGGTACGCCCACATGCGCCCACCCTTGGTGAGGGCAAAAAACCAGAAACAGCCACGTATCTGTGTTATCAACAGGGAATCGGTTAATGAATCAGAGAAACCTGCCCAATGGCACACAACACAGCAACGCATGACAAGATCCACGTGCACCAACAGAGCACCTTCTCAACGCCACAAGGCAAAGCGGGAGAAACCAGGGGCAGAGTAAGGCAGGAGGTGTGCTTCGTGAGGGGTTATAAAGAGGATAATTCCCCTAGCTGCTGGGGCTGTTATTAACCCCACGGTGAACCCGTCTCCCCCACCTCTGCAAGGTCAAGTGCACCTCCCTGACAAGCCAGGCTACGGGAGGCCAGGTGTGAGAGTTCACGGTGCTGCCAGCAACCTGGTTCTGGGGGCAGGGGTTATGGGGTGGTGCTGGGGCAGGAGGGACCCAAGGGACCCAGCTACAGCCAAGGGTCCCCTTTGTGGTACTCTGAGCCTTGGAGGAGAGCAGTGCTTCAAAAACGTATCACTGATGTTCTTTTATTTACTTATTTATTTTGAATTTTATTTTACTTATTTTTTTACTGATACTCTTTTTTAAAAAAAAATGATTAACAGAGTGGTGTCTCTTTGGTTCAAAAACAATATAGGGACTTCCCTGGTGGTCCAGTGGTAAATGCAGGGCACGTGGGTTCAATCCCTGCTCAGGAAACTAAGATCCCACATGCTGTGGGGCAGCTAAGCCCATGGGCCACAACAACTGAGCTTGTGCGCCTCAACCAGAGAGCCTGTGTGCCGCAAACTACAGAGCCCACGCACTCTGGAACCCACGCACCACAACTAGAGAGACGCCCACGCGCCGCAACTAGAGAGAAGCATGCGCGCTGCAACAAAGAGCTGACGCAGCCCCCCAAAATAAAATAATTTTAAAAAAACAACATAAAAGCATTATCCCTGCCTTCCACAAAAAAACAAAACACACACACAAGGGAGAGGGGAGGGAGTTGGACACCACACTTGACAAAGCACAAGCATCTCAGGAAGGACACCCATGGACTTGGGCAGCCACTGCTCTGCTTGCCCATTTTGGTGGGAAGAAAGGAGGGAACTGAACTTTTTGCTATGTTTATGCTGTTCGCGTGTTTTAACTAGACATATATATTACTTTTTAATTACAAAAAATGAAAACAGGCTGGCCCAGGACTTTGCTCAAGTAGGAAACAGCTCAATTCTGTGGCCCCGGGTCACCAGGGCTCGATTTCCAAGTGAGGGCAACAGACCATCTCTTTTTCATTCTCCGTATAGGCTTCTGGGTTCATCCAGGCCACAGGGCCCCCCACAACCCCTCAAGTCAGGGCACAGGCAGCACGGGGCTGCTATGGACAAGACACCACGTCCACTTTTTATCAAATTTTAAACTTCCACACCAGATAATAAAAGTCTATCACGTATAAACATGACAGAAACTGTTCTACCATCAACATTTTACGAAATAGTTTATGAACCAGTTGATTCAAATATTACATTTTACACAATACTGATACTGGCAGGTGACCTTAAATATAGATAACACCACAATGCTTTGCAAGTCAGTGATCGAGGGCGGTAGCCAGTGGAAGAGCCTGATTGCTGCCCTGCTGGGGACGTAAAGGGACAAGTCCACAGCTCCATCAAGCCTCAAGAGCCAGGTGGTGCCTGGGAGCATGTGAGGACAGCCACCACGCAGGAGAGCGAGCACGACGTGGCGAGAATGACTGGGAACAGAGGATGTGTGCAAATTGTCTGACTGATGAAGGACTTGTATCCAGGGTATGGAAAGAACCCTTACAACTCGAGAAAGACAAATAACCCAGTTTAAAAATGGGTAAAGAGGGCTTCCCTGGTGGCGCAGTGGTTGAGAGTCTGCCTGCCGATGCAGGGGACACGGGTTCGTGCCCCGGTCCGGGAAGATCCCACATGCCGCGGAGCGGCTGGGCCCGTGAGCCATGGCCGCTGAGCCTGCGCATCCGGAGCCTGTGCTCCGCAACAGGAGAGGCCACAACAGTGAGAGGCCCGCGTACCGCAAAAAAAAAAAAAAAAAAAAATGGGCAAAGGATCTGAACAGACATTTCTCCAAAGAAGATACACAAACAACCCGTCAGCACATGGAAAGATGCTCAACGTCATTAGAAAAACGCGCATCAAAACCACAGTAAGATTTCATTTCATACCCATTAGGATGGTGATAATCCAAAAACCAGAAAATAAGAAGGAGTGTGAGTGAGGATGTGGAGAGAATGGAAGCCTCATCCACTGATGCTGGGAATGTAAAATGGAGCAGGCCCTGTGGAAAACAGCCTGGCTGTTCCTCAAACCATTAAGCAGAGTTACCGGCTGACTCAGCAATTCCACTCCTAGGTGGATCCCCTAGAGAAATGAAACACGTGTCCACATAGAAACTTGTGAGTGTTCACTGTAGCACGATTCACAACAGCCAAAAAGTGGAAGTGACCCAAGTGTCCATCAACTGATGAATAGATAAGCAAAATATAGTCTATCCGTACAATAAACTATTACTCATCCATATAAAGAAATGAAGTACCGACACACGCTACAACATGGATGAACCCTGAAGACATGCTCAATGAAAGATGCCAGACAGAGGAGGTTACATATTGTGTGAATCCATGTCTATGAAATGCCCAAAATAAGCAAATTCACAGAGACAGAAAGTGAATTAGTGATTGCCAAGGGCTGGAGGTGCTGAGGGGAGAATGAGTGACCGCTAATGGGTATGGAGCTGCTTTGGGGTAAATGTCTCTAATGATGGCTGCACAACTCCATGAATACAACAAAAACCACTGAATCATACACTCTAAACAGATGAATTGTATGATATGTAAGTTACATCTCAAAAAAGCTATTAAAAAAAGACCAAACAACCATGGGGACAGAACGGACACCAGCCCTTCCAACCTCATTGGCTGTGGGGAGACCTGAGGGGGTGGTTCTGGCACTGGCTTGGGAGTGTTTCCCACAGACTGGCTCTGGCTGGGCCTTGTCCACGCTTCCCTGACCTGGTCAGGGCTCTGACCTGGTCCCCCCACTGTAACGAGGAGTTGGGATCACACTCGGACTGCCCTCTGAGACCCCAGGGAGTGCCCAGGTCTCCTCGGGGATGGGTCCCTAAAGAGCAGCACTCCAATGAAATGCAGAGGCCCACCTGAAGGATGACCAGGAGTCCCAGGACTGCAGTCTTCACATCCTCCAAGGAGGCCGAGTACACCACCACATCCCTTTCCTCCAGCTCAGGGGGTGGAGACAGGGAGCGGGCAATCACCTACAGAGAGAAATCTCTATTTAAATCCCCAACTCTGGGCTCCCTGAGGCAGCAACCATCAGATCTGATATTTTCTACCAAAAAATACTTTCTCCTTTATTTCTCAAGAGGAAAGATGCACTCCCCTCATCCAAGGCATGGTTCAGAAACTGCAATGCATTTTGAAATTAAAAGGATGCTGGCTGTGCAGAAGGACAATGTGCCCAAACCCCACCCCCAGCCAGTCTTCCCCGAAGCCACAGAGCCATGTCCCAGGACCCCTGGGCAGCACAGCAGCAGGACAGCACCAAGCAGCAGCAGGCCCGGCCAGACCTCCCAACACCGCCCCATCTCTGTTAGGAGGGAACCCCATCTCGGAGAGACCCAGGCAGTCTCCCTGCAGAGAACGGAGACAGCGGGTCCAAAGAACATTGCTGTCCGCTGGGCTCTGCCACAGAGAGGGGTCCCAATGGCAGCCCAGGCGCCCCAAGCCCCAGGCTCGAGCGGCTCTCACTTTCTCAATGATGTCCAGCAGGCTATTAAAGTGGTGGGTGTGGCAGCCTTCAGCCAGATCTACCAGCAACTGGGTGGCCAGCTTTCGGACTTGGTGGTCTTTATCCTCCGGGACGTGGGAGAGCTGTGAGATGACCACTGAGTTGATCAGCTCCTCCTGCACCAAGCACAAGAGAAGCCAGGTGAGCCACTGGCCACGGCCAACACTCACCTAACACGTCGTTAAAGACTTGGGACAACAGCAGCGGGGTGTGCGAGCGCCTGAGAGGCCCAGGCCTCTTCCAGGGCATTCTGTGCGTCCCCTTGGCTCAGGAGAATGACGACGACTACACGTTGGCCCAGCCGGGGCATGGCCCACAGGCTCAGACTCAGACGTGATGCAGCAGTGAATGTCCCCGCTCCCTCTGTCATTCAACATCACAATTAAGAAGGATCCCATGTGGAGGGCTCTCTGCGTGTGTGCCCTGGGGATAGAGAAACCTCGTCCCCGACATAACAGAGCCCACTATAATGGGGCAGCAGGACGAGCGCTTTCACAGAAGCAGGTACAAAGCGCTACAGGAGCAGAGAGCAGGACGAGAGCGACCCCAACACGAGGGACTCAAGAACCCAGAGGGCTTCCTAAAAGAGGCAGCACTGAGCTGGACTCTGAAAAAGAATGAATTCCATGGGACAGAGATGCAGGGAAAGGGAAGGCTGCGAGGGTAGGAGGGGTGGGCAGGTCCTAGGGATACCAGGCATTCCAGTGAGGCCTCGGTGAGGAAGGTGCTGGGAAACGAGGGGAGATGTAGAGCCTGAGCACACCTCCCGGAGAAGAGAGCCCAGTGGGCAGGGGCCGCTGCCGATTCTGAAAGGACAGGCCCTGGCGGCAAACCTAGTGAAGGATGGACTGGAGGGGAAGAAATGCAGTAGAGAGGTTGGTAGGGGCTGCCACCACCCTGGCATCTGGTGATCAGCCCAGAGCCCAGAGAATGAGTGTGATTATAAAAATAAAAAGAAAATGTCCCCACACAAGACTGTTTTCCTGAGGGCAGGGACTATGCCATCCTGGCCGCTCAGCCACAGGCCTGGCAGAAGGCACCAAGGAAGGGAGGGAGGGAGGGATGAACGAGGAAACAAAGCCTGCCACAGAGAGGCGCTGGCAGACCCCAGGTCCCAGGCCAACCCCAGGAGGCGTGTAGTGCCCTGAAAGGGCCACACGCTGCCTCTCGGGTGAGCATCACCCCGCATGGCTTGTGGAGGTCGCCCTCGCACCTGCTGCCCCAGGGCTCCCGCGCCAGCACGGATACACACCTCATAGAACTGCCTGTTGATGAGGAGCACGAAGGACAGGACGTCCAACACCTTGATACGCACAGCGCTGCGCAATTCGTTCCTGGGGGGAGGAGCACACCTGCTGGGGCCGGGCGGGTGCACCAGCCACCGGCCTCACCCTCCCCCAGCCCGAGTAGCCCAACCTCCAATGGCTTCCCTGGGGACCCAGCCCCCAGACCCACCCGCCTCTGTGTCAGGCAAGACTGACTCCAGATCCTCCCCGCGTGGGGCCCAGCTCGGCAACATCCAGACCAAGAATGGGGTAAAGGGGCAGAGAACCTGGCCCTCAGAGATGGCCTCTTTCTAGATGACCACTCCACAGGAGGGAGTAAGCACAGAGGCCTCAGAGGACTCTGTCCTCTGGAAGACAAACACTTTCCTGCTCAGTGAGAATTGTCACTTTCAAGAATCGGAGAGGAAAGTGCTAACTCTCAGTGTCCTGCCTGCAGTGCAGACACAGGGTCAGGTGGGCCTCCAGAGGCTGGCTGCCTACCTGAAAAATCTCTCCATCAGTAACTGCAGGTTGTGAATCCAGCCATCCTTTGCTGGATGGATTGACTGAGCCCTGTAGGTTATTAAGTTTAAGAGGGAGGACTCCTGTCAAAGGAAGAAAGACCTGGAGTGAATGAGCCACTCTGCCCTTCCAGAGGTTTTTTTGATAAATACGGCCCCATGCTGCTGGCCCAAGAGACCAGCCACTCCGAGGCCCAGGTAGGGAGCCCACACGATAAAGGCCGTGCTGGCAGTAGTGAAGATTCATTTAAAACCCACATAACGGACTTCCCTGGTGGCACAGTGGTTAAGAATCCGCTTGCCAATGCAGGGGACATGGGTTCAAGCCCTGGTCCAGGAAGATCCCACATGCCGTGGAGCAACTAAACCCGTGTGCCACAACTACCGAGCCTGTGCTCTAGAGCCTGCACACCACAACTACTGAGCCCACTTGCTGCAACTACTGAAGCCCACCTAGAGCCCATGCTCTGCAACAAGAGAAGCCACCGCAGTGAGAAGCCTGCGCGCCACGACGAAGAGCAGCCCCCGCTTGCCGAAACTAGAGAAAGCCTGCGTGCAGCAACGAAGACCCAACACAGCCAAAATAAAGAAATAAAAAATAAAACCCACATAAAAGCCTTGCATCAGGCTGAGCCCTTCTGGCACCAGGACTGCCTGCCTTTCGGAGAGCAGACATGCTGAGCATGAAGCCAACTGGCCCCTCCCTCCGCACAGGTGGGAGGAAACAAATGCTTAGGCTGTGATGTGCTCTCACAGACCCACACGCATTCAGCCTCCTGACGGCATGGCAGACTTCTCTGCTGGAGCACAAATCCCAGGGGAGCAGAAGCCTGCCAAGGTTTTTACTTCAAACTCACGGAAAACTTGCCTCCAGACCCACACAGCCAGACCTCCGGGAGCTGAGCAGCCCCTCCTCTCCCCCAGCAGCCTGACCTAAACCACGCTCTTGCCCAAGCACCAAAGGCCCACTGTGCTGGAGAGAGAGGTGGTCTTACAGGCCTCTGGTCTGCACATCTCTCAACGAGCTCAAAGTATCTCTCCTGCGAGCCGTGGAACTCATTTTGATCACACAGCTCTTCCACCGTGGTCAGCAGGTCGTGGACGATAGCTTTGAGTTCTGGGCTGTCCAGGCTCTGCAACACGAAGGCATGGTTACACAGGAGGGATCTCAGCTCCCTTCAAGGACTCGGCATTGGAGTCCTCAGCTCAAATGAGCTGAATCCAGACACCCTCTCAGGTCCTCCCACTGGACAGGGGGCACGAGTGCTATTCCTGCCCATTGGGGAACGGTGGGGCCCAAGGGGTCCTGGCTGTGCCCACATGGTGGGCCTCCACTACCAGTGTGTTCACGCCTCCCTCAGGCTCTCGCATCTTCTGGAGGCCCCAGGGGTGTGGCCTCCCAGACCATCACTCCAAGATGAAGCACTGCCTGAACAGCTGGTCGTGACAATGATCTGGCCCAGCAGCCACCCCTGAGGGACAAGAACCCAGGCCCTGCTGAGTTCCGGTCCTTCCTCCCACGGGCCTGGCCGTCCGCCTAAAGCCCGCCCTAGTGCCCCAGCCCCGAGCCCATGCTATATGGGGCCTCATCTCATCTGCAGCCCCTGCACCATCACGTCCTCCTTCCTGCCACAGTCAAAGCCCTCCTCCAAAGTTCCACCAACTGCGGGCAGCATTCGAGACACTTTGGGAACTGTCTTCAGGGTCCACTTGCAGGCCATGGAGGCCACCTGGCGTGTTACTCTATTGATCTTGATCAACACGACCCTCCACCCCCCTTGCTCACCTATTACATAGTCCTGCTCCAACTGATAGAGGGGATTTGGGAGAAACAGCCGTCTTCAGTGGACGGTGAGTTGCCACCCAAGAGCCATCAGAGAACACGGCCTAGCAAGCTCTGAGGGAGGGCCCTGGAGGGGCGGGGAGCGGCCCCCATGGGTCCACGCCCCCCAGGAAGGGGCCCTCTGGCCAAGAGGTTGGCCGTCTCGGTTCTCCCTGTGCCCACCTCACCTGGAGCTGCTGAAGCAGGCGTTCAACAATATTCAGCAGGATGTCCCATGTCACGGCCTGGAGCTCCCTCCGGTACTTCTTGATGAGTCTGGTTATGGAGAGCACGATCTCATAGGACACCACCTCGTTCGGACAGGTCATGGCCTGGAACACGGCCCGGGGGGCACGCAGCGTCAGCCCCTTTGCACTCATGCACAGGAAGCCCCAGCACGTCGCCCTTGGAACCTAGCATGAGATGCCTCGCTACCACGCACATCTTGTGTGCCACAAAAGTAGTACCTCAGGAACCCAGAAGTGTGTTTTCTATACTGGCTCCAAAGGGCCTGACGTAGCCAGACCATTCATTTCAAATTCTGGGCCCCTGGCTTCCTGGCCTAGAAGAACCTGAAAGCTACCCTGATGCAAGCAACGCGCAAAGAACATGCCCTCCACTGCCCAGGAGACAGGCTGTGGCCAGAAGGACCCCATTAGGGGCAGCTGGGACATGACACAGCTCATCTGCTTGTCAGGTAAGATGAGGATGGTATGATTGCCCCAGCTCACCAAGGTGCCATGACAGCTACATGAAAACATGCAAAGTGCTCCGAACTCCACCAGGCACGGTAGAAACACAAGCTATTATCTCTGGTCTCATTCTAGACCAAGAGCAAGTTTGCCACTTGACCAAGGAAACTGTCGAAAGCAAGTATGTCACTATCCCCAGGGGGAATCCTGAGCAGTCCTGATGCTAATTTGTAGAAAATGAAATTCACAAAATACAATATTTGCTTGAGGATAAAACCTTCAAAGGCCCTACATCGCAACCCTACTTGCAAAGCAAGTGACTACACACGTTCCCCCCGTGCCCACCCCCCACCTCCTGCCCCTGCAGCAGACTCCCCGTCTGACAGGCCTGTCCCCACTGGGTGGGGCTGAGGTGAGCTTTCCTGCCCTCGCCAGCTCACTGCGGTACAGAAGCCAAGTTACCTCATAAAATGACGGCAACACAGATGTTGGGGAGTTCTTGAGAGAGTAGAGCCGGTGGGCTCCCCAGAGAGCCATGCCAACAAAGAACACAGCTCCCCTCAGCAGTGGGGCATCTTCCATGTAGGCTCTGAAAGCGTTCCCCGGGAAGACAGGATATAAGCAGGGCCCAGCCCAGCATCTACCCAGGCTCCTGGCAGCCTCCCCGGAGGTCCCTACACTTATGAAGCAGAAGCAAAGCTGGGGAAGTAGGCTGGGCAGGGGACTCGGGGGCCAGCAGCAACCGTGTGATTCATTCACGCATTCGCTCAACAGCCCTCAGCATCATGGTGCTGACAGCCTAGGAGACACAGGTGTGAACCAAAGGATCATGTAAATAAACACCAAGGTTCCAACTCAGATTACAGCTAAGAAGGAAAGCCATGGGATACGAGAGCAGACCTGCTCAGGGCGATCAGGGAATCTAACCGCAACACTACAACGTCAAGGACACTCAGGGAAACTCAACCCAGGTGGAAGGACATTTCAGCAAGATGAAAGTTATGTGCAAAGGTCCTGGGTGGGTGGCAGAAGGGCAACAAGTCAGGAACGAAAAGCTCACAGGCTGAGCAGGGCTGGACCATCCAGGCCTTGCCATTTGGTTTTTATCCTGAGAGCACTAGGAGCCATTGTGGCTTCAAGCAAAAAGTGACACAGTCAGATCTGTGCTGGAAAAACTACGTGTGGCTGCTGTGTGGAGGAATGGACTTCAGGAGGCTAAGAGTGAGTGCAGGAGAGCAGTGAGGAGGTGAGAGCTGAGGGGGTGGGGGGGCCCGGGAGTGGACAGACGACCATCTCAGGGGCAGAAGCAACACCACCTGAGACGGTCTGGCTGTGGGAGGTGAGGCAGGGCCTCGTGACAAGTGGGTGGTGAGGCAGCCCCACTGGAGGAGGTCCGCCTGTGGGAGGGAGGTCGAGAGCTCGGTTTTGCATGTTCTGACTTTACTGGCAGGAGGAGGGGAGGACAGGTGACCTGTAGCATAAGACGTGAGCCCTAGATCAGGACTCGCTTCTGGAGCAGCCACCCCACCAGAACAGGAAGCTCCGCATCAGCCTGTGCCGAGGCATAGAGCCCACACAGGGAGCCTCCTTGAGGAGGCCCTGCGGCCGCCAAGCCTCCCTCACCCATGCCGGCTGGGCCACCTGCACTCGCCTGTCCTCCATGATGCGGCACATATGGTAGATGGCACTGTGGCCCAGGTGGGTGCCCAGGAGATTGCGCATCAGCTGGGAAGCAAGACGCACCGTCGTTAGACTGGCAAACACAAACACGAGCCCGGGGCCTCGCACAGCCACCACTCTGAAGCCCTCCACGTCCAGCTGTTCTCCACCATCTCCTCCCGAACAGGGGCAGCTGAGTTCTCAAAATGTCACCAAAACCCTGACCTCAGCTCAGCCACTGGGAAAATGCCACTGGCTTCCCCTCAACAGGCCATTGTCTGGCTGCTCTGAGAATAAGATGGCCATTCATTGAGGACAAGATGGCCCTTGTCCTGTCCATAAGCCTGGCTTATCACTTCATCCGGGCAAGAACTCTGCAAGATGAGAGTTTAGACCCCTACCTTCCAGCAAGGCTCACAGAGCTCCTTGACATTGATGGTGCGGCAGAGGGTGACGATGAACAGGGGGAGGCTCTCGGCCGGCAGGCAGTTGTAGCAGACCACGGCGTCCAGCACCTGCAGAGAGACCTGGTGGGGCGGAGAAAGAGTCAGGCCAGCCCTGCCTCCTGCTCACAGGGAAGTGACACCCCCAGCTTCCTCCACTGACCATCCTTTGGTCAGCAATGACTGCCCCTCCCCTCTGTCAAAGCAGCCTTCCTGGGAACCACAGAGTGAGCAAGCATCTGGGAGGCACTTTTACATCCCAGTCACGGTGGGTTATCCCATCATGAACTATGACCCCGCAACGGATGTCATCCAACGCCCTTACTTACAGGAGAGAGTCCTGAGGCTCAGAGAGGTCAAGCAGCTTTCCCGAGGCCACACAGCCAGTGAGGGGCAGCACAGGGCTTGACCCCAGGGCCTGGGGTCTCAGTTGCTACACCACCCGGCCTGCCCAGAAGGACGGTGAAAGGGACTGTCCCTGGACAGGGGCAGCTACTGACCTCTATGTCCACGGAGGACACGGTCTGGACGCACAGCAGGCAGATCATGCTGTGGGAGGAAACACAAAGTCAGCTGAGAGGACACTTCCCAGAGGCTGGGTGGCTCCATTTTACTTCCCAGTTCCTCTACCAAGTCAGTTAAAAAAGTGGCTCATCCTCCCTCAGGGCTCCCCTCACCCAACCACTGCTCAGCGCTGAGTGTACAGCACCAAGACCAAGCCTCTGCCCGCAGGGTTTCACAGAGTGTTTTGAACAAATGACAAGTAACAATAAACAAAACATCAGGTAATATCACACATCTGCTACAAACATTATGTGGAAGGTGGCTTTGGCCACTTCCAACATCTCCATTTATTTGATGGTTTTAACAGCTTTATTCACCCTACAGAGCTGAACTGCAGAAACAAGACAGCAGCACTGTGATCAGTGCATGTTACTGATCACATGTTTTTCTTACTGGACCATGGATGCAATGTATTCATCGAGGTAACAGCTGTTGAATTTGACCAAATTCACAAGCACCAGAAGGAATTCTGAGGACAGGCCGATGTCCATCCACTGCAGGACAAACTCAGCTAGGGGAGAAAAAAAGGAGAGCAATGTCCTTCCTACTCACCTCCTCCCCAGGAAAATGAGTCCCCATCCCATTCACTGCTGGAAACAGCATCACTGGTCCCCATGGAATGAAAGGCAGGCCAGCACAGGACCGATGGAGGCTCAGCTGAAGCCCAAGCAGGTCAGCATGTCATGGACTCTGGAATTCACCAGCTCCCAGGAGGCATGAAGGGGTCTGAGCTGAGGCAGGGGCAGCGTTTGTGCATTTGATGCTCAGAGCCCTGACCCCGATGCTGGGGGTGCAAACACAGGGCGAGTGTCTAGGAGGCCCCCATCCCCACAGAGAATCTCTCAAAGGAGACACAAGCAACGCTTGGTTGCTAGACACATAAACTTGGACAGAAAAGCTAACCACATCCTCACTGTCAGCACCTGTCCTGCAGGTGGACCAACAGCTGAGGCCCGTTTCTGACAGAACAGCAAGGCCCAAGTCAGATTTACTTCTTCCTTTACCTTCCTCTTCTCCCCACAGCAGTGACGTGAAACCTCAAGACTCATGGAAACCTCACACCATAAGGATAACAGGGAGGATGGCCACCAAAGGGAAGCGCTAGGAGGCCAGACCGGGCATGAAAAGGGCAAGGAGAAAGACGCAGCGAGGTGGCCCCAGCCCCCCAAAAACCTCAGGGCACTCTGGATAAGACCCAGCCTGAGGCCTGGGTCAGCAGCATGCTCTCCCAACAGCAAAACGCAGACCACCTCCTGCCTGCCTAAAAGGCACATCTAGGCCCCACTCCCCAGGGATTCAGAGCCAGCCTGTCTGGAGTAAAGCCCAGACTCTGCATTTTTAACAAGCTCCTGGGGAGATTCGGGGGGCTGATCCTGGTTGCACACAGATAAGCAGACCAGTGTGTTGCAGTGCCCTCTGCAGGCCACGCCTGTGAACTGCAGCACTCCCTCTGGGCCCAACAGGCCTTCCTGCATCCCAGATTAAATTTGATCACCAAGGCCAGAGAAACCTCACACCCAACGTGGCACCCACCCAGCTCTTCCTCCAAGTAGGTGATGTGTCTCCCATTGTCCGTGAGGGCCTTGAAAACTTCCAGTCTCTCGTGGAGGTCTTCGTTAGAGGGGTAATCCTTGATGACCTTAAAGAAGAGGGCCCTGAGAACGCCCAAGCGGTCTCCCTGAAGACAAAACCATCGGGTCAGCAGTCCCGCCAAGATCCCCCTGGGTTTCCCAAGAAGCTATGAGAAGTCCAAGAAGCGCTGTGGGCTCCAAGACTCCCAACCCTGGGGCCCTTTCTCCCTCCCCAAGGAAGCGGCTGTGAGGGACTAACTGGGTAGGGGATCAGGCGCACTGGTCATCGTTTGACCAGTGTGTGTGTGGAGCACCTACTATGCGCCCAGGTCTGGGCACACAGCAGGAGCCAATGCACCCACCCTCGAGGGATGCTCACGGAATGATGATAGCCATCTAATGAAGCTGAGAGTGGGGACTTCTCTGAGCAGCGGGGTGTGAAGGCGTAGAGGAAATAGGCCAAGAGGAGAGGAAGCCTTCCAAGCAGGAATGGTGAGAGGTGGCCTGGGTGTTCCAGCATGGCAGGAGCACGGTGAGCAAGGGGCAGGAGCCCACGGTGAGGGGCAGGAGGTCAGTGACAGCAAGAAAACAACAGCTCACTCGTGTGAGGAGCCATTCTCATCATTTTGGGTGAACTGCCTCATTTACTCCCCAGAACGTCCCAGAAAAAAGGGAATGACAAGCATCCCCACTTTAGAGGAGAGGAAGTGGAGGCTCAGGGGGCTCCAGTGACTTGCCCAGGGTCACGCAGATACTAGAGGTGACACCAGCACGCCCACTCGGGCAGTGCGGCTGCAGGGTCCCTGGGAACCAGCGAACCTGTGCCTGGTGCTCTCGCCAAAGACGAGGGTCCAAGTGTGGCCCGCAGGAGCAGTCAGCACATGGCCCGCCCCAGCTCCCCCCAGGCACAGAGCGGCCACCTCTTACCTGCCCCTGCACGATGGCCTTCAGCAGAGCCAGCACCGCGTGCCGGGCCTCTGGCGGCCGCTCTGGCTGCAGCAAGTCCGAGACGGCCTTCCAGAGTGCTTCCACCGCATGCTGCCCGGCAAAGAAAGGACAGGGATTGGTGTGCTGGCCCCTCAACTTGAGGGACAGTTCCATGGGCAAAGGACAGAGAAGAACAACGTGGTCTTTTAACCTATAACTCACTCTTCTAAAACCCTCATGTACCTGTCACAGCCCACAGCGACCACGAGCCTGACAAGGGGAACAGCTCCAAGCTACTTCGAACCCTCACAGGTCCCTTTAACCCTCACCAGGCCATAGTCTGAGGGGAGGGAGGAAAGCAGGAAGGCCAGGGAGGCCATCCTGGCTGCCCCCAGAGATCAGCAGGGAGTCTCTGAGAGCTTGCTCAGGCTCCATGGGAAAAGCCACTGGAAGAGTCTCAGAACCAGAAGTACCACAGCGGTCCCCGGGCCTGCAGCCTGACCCAGGAATCCCATGCTCTGGATCTCCCCTGTGTAAACAAACCAGCTTCAGGCCACTCAGTGCTGCCTGGCTTGGCTTGCTAAGAACTCTGTCCAGGCTTCTGGAATCTGCCTCCTAAGTCCACCCAGCCCATGAGGGAGCTGCTGGGTGCTTTCCCCTCAGCTCCCAGAATCAGTCTCTCTTGTGTCAGCTTCCCTTTTCCACGTTAACCATCCCTGACTCCCTCCAGCCAGAGTTTCCAGACCACTTACCCTTTCCCGGGCTCACTCCTCTTAAGAGGGGAACTAAAATGTCTTTTCAGTGTTGTCTGACCAACATCATTCGGGCACACACTGGAATACACTGGAAGTTTTACTTCCTTTGTCCCATTCACAATACTCCTATTGATGCAACCTAAGCCACAAGAGCACACAGACACTGAGTCCGTGGACTACTCCAGCCTCTTAGGCCTATCTGTCTATTCACTTGACGGCAGCTCTGACACGGCTCCCCTTTCCGTACTTATTGTACACAGACAACTTTAAGAACATAGATGCCTATCCTCACATTTATCCCTGGTCATGTGCAGCCTGCACGTTTCAGATGACCTGCAAAGGACATAGTGATTCCTCCCAACTGAGCAAATCTGAACCCGCCAGGTATGAGACCCATGTCTCCTCCTGTGTCACTCACACAAAAGTGGGCTGAGGCGAGAGCAGAGCCCTTGAGGAACTCTAACGGCAGGAAGCTTCCCACTCTGTCCACAGGACATCAGGAGAGAGCCTGGAAGTATCTGCTCAAAATAAATACTCCTATGTCTGTGAGGCTGCTTAATACCACCCAAACATCTCTCCCAGAAAGACAGAGACTGGTGTGCCTGGGCTTGTTCTCTGTGAAACCACATGCTCTCCTGACGTTCCCCTATTTTTCCTTCCTGCGAATCTGTAATGTGAGAGGACAAGTGAGCATGCGTTTCTGTAAGCACCACAAAACCGCTTCTGGATCTGCTAAAAGAGCCTAATCCCCTTGCTCCCCACCTCCACACGTGACTGGCCTCTCAAGGTTATGCTCAGGACATTTCCAGAAGCTTCCTCATCGCTAAGATGAAGACTAAATTTCCCTCAAATGGTGCATATCAGTTCATTAGTGAAGTCAGCTGTCAACCCTGCTCCTAAAAAGAGCCAAATCAGGCTTTAATGCAGCTCACATGAATCTCTCCAGGCACCCAACCAAGACACACCTACCTCTTCAAATTTCTTCGTTTTGGCAACCTCACAGATCTGCCCTATCACCCGGATGCGATTGTTGAGGCCACATTCAACACTCAGCTCCTGGAGAGATGAAAGAAGGCCAGTGCTCAGACACCAGGTCTCCTTACCTGCCAATCACAGAGCACTCTAGGAACTGCCCTGCCTTTCCCATGCTAGAGACCCACAGCAGAACCTTCTGAAACCAAGAATCACCAGAGCTGACTAGTCCACCTTAGGGGAGTAAGAACAGACAATTTTTTTTTTCTTCCATAGCTGCACTTTATTAAAATAAAATTCACATATGATAAAATTCACCACTGTAACGACTTTAAACTGTATAATCCAGTTTTTACCATATTCACAGTGCTTGCAACCAGGTCCACTAATTCCAGAACATTTTCATCACCTCAAAAAGAAGCTTCACTCCCCATTCCCTCCTCCCCCCAAGCCCTGGCAAAGGCTAATCTACTTTGTCTCTATGGATTTGCTTCTTCTGGGCATTTCGTATATATGGAATCATACGTTATGTGGGCTTTTGCGATTGGTTTCTTTCACTTAGTATAATGTTTTCAAGGTTCATCCATGCTGTTGCATGTTATCAGTGCTTCACTCCTCTTTTTGGCAAATACTACTCCATCGTATGAAGGCATCACATTTTGTTTAAACCTTCACCAGTTGATGAGCATTTTGGTTGTTTCTGAACGGGAAACTTTACAAGTGCAAACGTTCAACATTATTTATGGGTAAAGCACTGAGTAGGCACGTCTGTGAGATTCCAACACAGACAAAAAAGTGAAGCCCTACTTCTCCCAGAAACTCACACATTACCAGTTACCCCTGGCCATAACCCTAATCACCTGTGGAGACCATGGCCTTTAGGTCTTCTAGTAAAACAAGTTTTCTTGCATCAACATCTGAATACTAACTCAAGTGTGCTGGACCAAGTCGCCAAGATCCTGACTTCCTGAATTTCCAGAGAAAAGACACATATGTCACCATGGTACTGGGGACAGCAGCCCCACAGACGGTCACCAGCAGTCCATCTCCCACAGAACCTGGTGACAGACCAAACTCAGCCTTCCCTGCACCTCCCACTAAGCTAGCAGAGAAGACCCAGGCAGCTCACTCACCCTCAGGATTTCCGCCGTGATGATAAACTCCGTCTGTTTGCCCTCTGCAGACCTGGGATTTGGCCTTGGAGTTCCCAGTCCCAACAGAATCTTGAACTTCTCCTTCAAGCCTGAATCTTTGCTTGCTGGCTTGGCCATGCTGGGCAGGGACGCATCAGAGGACTCCTCTGTGCCGACAATCAGGCAGAGATCTCAGGGACGGCTCCACCCACCTGCCCCGCCGCGGACCGCCCGCGAACCCTAGGTCTCCGCTGGGCACGACCTTTCTTCCCTCCCACAGCCCCCGAGAAAACTCCACCACAGGCTGGCGCGGTCCCGGCCAGAAATAAACCTGGAAAACGCCAGGCCGTCCGCCCGCCTCAGTGCATGGAGTGAGGGAGGGGAACTGGGGCCAGGGGGCGGCCGCCGCGGGGTCCAGGAAGCCCTGACGTTTGCCATCTCTCTTCTCCCCGTGTGGAGGAGGACTGTCGGGGGACGCAGGGAGCAGGGACCCCCTCGCACCCGCCATGACTTAAAACCGAGGAATGCTTGGAGCTCCAGAATCAGGCTGCGGTGGGCGCGCCCGAGAGCCGGGCCTGACACTGCGGGGTCCGCCCCCACGGCCTCAGTGCCGAGCAGGCCTGGAGAGGCAGCCTCCTCCGCTGCCCCGTCGGAGTCGGCGGTCAGGACACCTCGAGCCACTCACCACTCCCCGCGCCCGCAGCGAGCGGGGCAGTCCCAGCGCCGAGAACCGAGCACAACCCGGGCCACAAGCCGCCGCCGGAAGCGCGACCTGCACTTCCGGCAGCGGGAGGGCGCCGAGGGCCGCCCCCTGGAGGAAAGGTTGGGCGAGTGCTAGTCACGTGACGGGGTCCCAGGGGCCGCCGGGACGTGTAGTCCGCAGGAATCCGGCATGAATGCGGTGGGCGTGAGGATGGTGACCCGCAGCCGGAGCCGGGGACCCGGGGCCGGTCAGCAAGGAAGTAGGGAGAAGCCCGCGCCGCTCCGGAGAGAAGAGGCGGCTGCAGGTAGCGCCGCGCCCGCGCGGGGTCACAGGAAGAGAGGCGGGGTGGGGGCCTGCAAGAGACTGGGGGCTGGGGCCCTGAGTTCCCGCCCTAAGCTCTTTCCCGGGAGACAGGGGCTGGGTTCAGGCGTTCCCACCTCCCCCACCTTCGTCCTGTTGAAGAAAGTTCTCCCGGTCCCACTAGCATGCCCTAGGGTACTCCACTTGTGCCAGGCTGATTGCGAGGCAAACAGGCCCTGTCCTCATAGTTGCTTCCAGCTCGGAGGCCCGGTGCCAAGGACTGTCCCAGCCAGAAGTTTTCTCCCCCTGCTAGAGGGTGCCTCTGAGAGAAAATTGGAAACGGCGTGGCTTTCCTTACGTTTACGTCGTTATTAAGGACCTAATTTGAGATTCAGCGGTGGGCGAGAACGACAGGGCCCCCTGCCACTTGTCCTGCCTGGACGTCTGCAGGATTGTCTAGAGGAGGATTCCCACAGACACCCAAAGACCCCAGGGATAGTCCAGACAAAATGACACACTGGGCTGAAGCACGGCTGGGGGGGACAGGCACGCGATAATGCCAGCCAGGTAGGCAGGAGCTCTGATGCCAGGACAGAGTTTGGAGTTTTAAACAGAAAGTGACACAACTCAATTCAGATTTTTTTTTTTTTAGCAGATAGTAATTTTAAATTTTTATTTATTTATTTATATTTGGCTGTGTTGTGTCTTCGTTTCTGTGTGAGGGCTTTCTCCAGTTGCGGCAAGTGGGGGCCCCTCTTCATCGCGGTGCGCGGGCCTCTCACTATTGTGGACACTCTTGTTGCATAGCACAGGCTCCAGACACGCAGGCTCAGTAGTTGTGGCTCACGGGCTCAGTTGCTCCGTGGCATGTGGGATCTTCCCAGACCAGGGCTCGAACCCATGTCCCCTGCATCGGCAGGCAGATTCTCAACCACTGCGCCACCAGGGAAGCCCCTCAATTCAGATTTTAGAAAGTTCTCTCTGACAGTGTCGAGACTAGATTGGGGGCACCATGGTGGAGGCTGTTACTTAGAGTCGTCATGTGCTAAAGTGGATTTGGTCAGAGGGCCAACGGCATGAGGAAGGCTGACCTGGTCCGGAGCACATGCTGCAGAGGCCAGAGCACCCGCAGTTGTAGTAGGTGATGGGTGGTTGTTGAATAAATGATGTAGGATGAGATAGCAGGTAGGGCAGCACCCACACCTTTTCCTTACCTGTAGCCCTCACTGAAGGGACCAAGTGGTACTTTTTGCAGAAGGTAGGAAAAGCTACAGCCCTGTGAAGCGTCAGCGGAAGGCTCAAAGACTGAATGTGGCCTACGAGGCCTCAGAAGGTGAGAAAGGAGAGGGGGTTGAGCATCTCCAGTCACCAGCCTGGGAGCCTCAGGACTGGCGGCAGCAGCTGGAGAACATCCGGACCATGAGGAGTGGAAAGGACGCGCCTGTGGACCAGCTGGGGGTTGAACACTGCTATGACCTCAGCGCACCCCCGAAGGTAGGCGGGCACCCATCTGCTGGTGACCCCCTTCTGAACAAGACACTTGCTTCCTCTCAGGCCTTTAGCAGGGGACAGCTGGCACATCATGGGTGTTCAGTAACGTTTGCTGAGAGAGAGAGGGAGTTCCTTACACTTCACTGCCCCAGAGCCTGGTCCTAAGACTAACCTGATTCCAATCCCAGCTCTGCTACCCGGTGACGGGCCTCAGTTTGCTTGTCTGTAAAGTGGGCAGCAGCATCCTTTGCAAAGCAATAACGATAACAAGAGCGACCAAGGGCTGTTGAGCACTGACGTCATGCCGGGTGCAATTCTGAATGCAGTAATAATTCTTTAAGCCTCACAGTGATCTTGCAAAGCAGGTGCTGCTATTTTCCACATAAGTGGAAAATACACCACACACACACCCTTGGCCTGGGCGGATAGGAGGCAGATACCCCATGCACTGTCTGGGGTGACACGTGCAGATGAGTAAAGGGCTTGGCTGGGCTGAGCACCCAGGACCCACCCCCACCCTGGTGCCTGTCACTGTGCAAGCAGGTGCGGAGGTACCAGGTGTTGCTGTCACTGATGCTCTCCAGCCAGACCAAGGACCAGGTGACAGCAGGCGCCATGCAGCGGCTGCGGGCCCGGGGCCTGACGGTGGACAGCATCCTGCAGATGGATGACAGCACACTGGGCACGCTCATCTATCCTGTGGGCTTCTGGAGGGTGAGCCCAGCCCGTGGCAAGTGGGGCTGCGGGTGCCACTGGCCTGCGAAAGATGTCAGACTGAGTGGGCTGTGGGGTGTGGGAGGCCGGGGCGGGCATCCCTGGCCATGGGGGCCTGGCTATGAGTTCCCACTGGAGCACCGCCCCGCCCCTGCCGCTCTGACCAGCCCACAGGGGGCCTGGCCATGGGGCCTCAAGTCCAGGCACTGGAGCTCCTTGGCCTTTCCTGTTTGCAGCCCACCCCTTCCTTCCTCCACCTCCCTTCCCAGACGCCTGGCCCTTCTCTTCCTCACTAAGGCTGCCCACCCATCTATCCCTTTGTTTACTCCAAGCCTCCCTGGAGTGCACAACCCCTCCCCTCTAGAGCCCCAACAGGCCACAGAGTACAGGGTGGTGGGTGGGCGGGTCTGTTGAAGGCAGCCGGGTGGGTGGAGCTACTTCCCCTTGGCACTGGCGTGGGCTGCAGTTCATCAGATGGGTTTTAAATAGCCCTGTCCACTCAGGCACAGGATGGGAACCGCCCGGCTGGCCTGGCGGCTGGTGGGGGAGCTCCAGGCTCCAGCCTTCCTTCCTGAAGGCCCAGGTGCTGTTGAGCCCAGCTTCTGGCTTAGCTGGTCCTGCTTAGCCTGCCTGGTCTCTGGTAGGGAATGATGGGGCAGGGAGACTCAAGCCTGACCCCACGCACTTGTCATTGGCCCCAGGCAAGTGGGAGGCAGGGTCTAGGCCTGCATTGGGCCTTCCTTGGGCTCTCCTGCCCTTGGCTTGTTCCCACCTCCTGGGGGGACAGAGGCAGGCAGGTGCCTGTGAGTGTGTCCTGGACAGCTGGCGGGTAGCTCTGGGCACCTGTGGGTTTCCTCTGGGCCTCATCTTCCCAGGTTGTGCTACACTCCTGACCTCCAGCGCTGACCCCCGCAATCTTTCAGAACAAGGTGAAGTACATCAAGCAGACCAGTGCTATCCTGCAGCAGCGCTATGATGGGGACATCCCAGCCTCCTTGGCAGAGCTGGTGGCACTGCCAGGCGTTGGGCCCAAGATGGCGCATTTGGCCATGGCAGTGGCCTGGGGCACTGTGTCAGGCATTGGTGAGTGGCATGCGCCCACAAGGCAGGAGTGGCCGGCTCCAGGCTTGCTGGCTGCCATTGAGGTTCCCCCATCCTTGTGACCAGTGACCCCAGCTCAGGTCTGCTCATTCACAACTCAGCCCGAAGGGTCAGAAAGGTGTTCCCAGCCCAGAGCTAGGCCCACCCCACCCAGAGATGGGTACTAGCAGGAGGAGTTCCTGTTTGCTGAGGAGCTCCTATAGCATGCTGGCCTCTGGGAGAGGCCCTAGATGAACTCGGGTCTGTGCTGCATGAGGAAGAGAGACACTGGGGTAGAAACACTGATGGGGGCATGCAGGGCACCTTTGGAGTTGGCCTGGTCTGGGGCATTTGGGAGGACTTCCTGAGGAGGTGATAATTCAGCCAAGAGCTGAAGGGTGAGGTGGGCTGGCCAGGCCAAGAGGAGGAAGTGCATTTCGGGCAGAAGGAACAGCATCTGCAAAGCCGTGAGCTGGGGAAGAGGGCCAGAGCACAAGGCTCTGGAATGAGCGTGGGCAGAGGGGGCAGGTGCAGTGCAGACATGGGGACCCGGGGTGAGGAGGAAGCGGCTGGGGGGGCCCTTCCTGGAATCCCTATCCTGGGTCCTTGTGTTGCATTCTGGCATTGGAGGAGCTCTGAGTGGAGACAGACCCCTGGGTCGGGGTGGGACTGCTTCCTCAGATCTTTGCCCAGTGAGTGGGGGCTTCTGAGGCTGCACAGCGCAGGCCCAGCCAGCCCGGAAACCAGGGCTTGACCCATGACCTGCTTGTGTGTTCCCACCGTGGTGCTTCTCAGGGACTCATGCAGAGGAGCCAGGAGAGGTGGTGGGGATCCCCCCAGGGCTTCCGAGGCTTGTGAAGCCTGCCCCCTGGGGTAGGGACCCCTCCCCTGCAGTGCCCGCCAGAGGAGGAGGGCTCTGGCTACCTGAGGAGGTTAGAGTCCAGAAGCCCTGAAAAGCGGGAGCCAGGCCAGGCGGGGCCCGGGCAGAGCCCCCCTCACTGGGCTTCTGCCGCTGCCGGCCTCTCAGCAGATACTTGAGCTTATCTGGGCGGCTGTCCTCGGCTGCCCGTGTCTAGGAGTGGTCTGGCAGGTCTGTGGGGGAAGGGCCCCCGCCTGCAGCTGGTTGCAGCAGTCAGGAGTGTGGGAATGCTGCCCTATCTGGTTGTCTGTGGGCCAGGCCACCTGCAGGGAGATCCTAGTGAGGGTGGGCCCCACTTCCCAGGGGGTTTCCTGAGAGAAGAAGCCCCCTCGAGTAGAGAGCCAGAGCCATGGGATACAGCAGCCGATCCCAGCTCTGCCCTCCCAGCTGGGTGACTCTGGGCAATGCACTTGGCTTCTCTGAGCTGGGCCACAAAGCAGGGGAAGTAGTTGCTCCCATTAGAGGCACAGGTGTGCAGAGCCCTGCCGGACAGGCCCACAAGTGTGGTGTGGCCCTGGGCTGGGCTTCTGGGTAACTTAAGGGCATGGTCACCTACGTGTTACAGAGAAAGAAACTGAGGCTTGGTGGTGACCCAGGGGTGTGGCTTCTCCATCTGCATACTCTCCCTGTGCCCCTGTTATCGCTGTTTGGGGCAGGCCCGAGCCTTTTTCCAGGCAGCCAGCAGCAGGGGAAGTGGGCCAGTGCAGGAACTCGCTTTCTCTTCGGCAGACACATAGGAGGAGGAGGCAGGGGCTGCATCTGGCTAGGGGAGGGGGCCTTGGTGAGCAGGTGCCCAGGCCAAGCCCCAGGGTGGCCGGCCACGGGGAGCCGGGGTTGCGGTCTGGTGCACAACAGCTGCAGCTGGCCTGGCCGCACTCCCCTCTCCATCCCTGATGGTGCAGTGGCAGGTGCTGGCTCTGCAGGCAGTGAGTTCATGCCAGCCCACTAGGTCAAGCTGCTGCCACCCAGCCTAGCACCCATGGCCGGTGCCTGGGCCAGGAGGCACTGCTGCCTGCACCCCAGGAAAAAGGCCCAAGTCCTCTGGATCTGACTCCAGCCCCTGCCTAGCAGCAGGGATGGCCCATGTGACTCTCTCTCAGGCCTGTACAGTTCTGGGTCCTCCTCAGAAGCCGGCGGGGGTTGGGGAGGTGTGTAGGGGGATTCAGGCTTCAGACTCAGCCCCCCACCAACCCGCACTGGGAGCCGTGGCAGGGATGGGGCAGTCTGGCCCGGTGAGCCTACCCCGTGTTCACCCTGCCCCGTCTCCAAGCAGCAGTGGACACACACGTGCACAGAATCATAAACCGACTCGGGTGGACCAGGAAGGCAACCAAGTCCCCGGAGGAGACCCGCAGGGCACTGGAAGAGTGGCTGCCCAGGTGTGCAGGGTTGGGGTGGGGCAGGGTGGGCTCCCCTCCCTCCCACCCTCCCTCCACACTGATGGCTCCCACCCCCACAGGGAGCTGTGGAGCGAGATCAATGGACTGCTGGTGGGCTTTGGCCAGCAGACTTGCCTGCCCCTCCACCCACGCTGCCAGGCCTGCCTCAACCGGGCCCTGTGCCCAGCTGCACACGGACTCTGAGGGCCTGGGGCCTCTGCCCGGCACCACTCTGGCCTCTTTGTGCCTTTGCTGGAGAGCCATAGCCTGTTTATAATAAAGTTTGGGGGCTGTTTGTAGTTAGGGTCTGGCTGATTTCTACCCCAGGGGGTGGGAGGCGGCATGCTGGAAAGCACACGCATGAGCTGTTTGCACCCGTGCTCACGTGTCTGGAACAGGGCTGCCTGGGAGGCCAGGATGGGGATGTGACCATCTGGACTTAGTGCTGGGGGGCAGGGGTGGGGGGGGGGTCGTGGGAGCCAGTTGCAGCCAGCTGTCTGGAAGCCCGCTGGGGACGTTGGAAGCCCAGGCTGCCTCCCGCAGCAGCTGGCTGGGGACCTGGAAACACACGCCCCTTCCTGAACTTGTGCACCCTGAGAGCCCCAGCCTCTGCCACGAGGGCCCCACCCTCAGTGTTTACAGAGCCACCTGGTCTCTGAGGGACACCAGCAGGCCCAGGGAGGGCACCACAGGGCACAGGGCCTGACCTGCGTGTACCTGCTGGGGGGCCAGGGGCCCAGAAGGCTTCACAGGGAGGTGCTGGTGAGAGGGCAGGGTTCCGAAGCACAGGGGTCCCAAGTGCACTGGAGAGATAAGCAAGAGGGAGCCGGAGCTGAGAGGGGCTAGCGGATGGATTTGGGGAGGGGAGGCTTAGGAATGGGACTGTTTCCAGTAGCTGAGACTTGGGGAGCTGCAGGCTGCCACCTCCCTGCCCAGACCATGACCCCCTCCAACCCCCAAAATGAAGGCTCAGGAAGGACAGAGACAGCCAGGGTCCAAGGAAGGCCTGTTTATTCTGAAGGCGCGCATGTGCTATGGCTTATGGGGCAGACAGCGATGTCGGTCGGTCAACTTCTGGGCAGGGGAAAGGCAGAGTCGGTGGGGTTTCCTCTGGGGGAGGCTCCTAGCAGGGGCCAAGCCCGGAGCCTGGGGTCCTTCCTGGGGACAGGCTCTCACACAGTCACACCCCAAGGGCCTGGGGGCTGCTGTGCAGGGACAAGGGGCCTGTCCAGAGTCTGCCCTCCTCAGGGGCACAGGGCCTCCATCCTCAGGCCCCTCAAAGAGCCCAGGCCCTGTACCCCAGACCCCCCGCCCAAGGGAGGGCAGGGACAGGGCAGAGGGGCAGCTCTCACAGCCACATCTGGCATCCCCAGCACCCCCCAAAGCCTGAATGAACACGGCCTACAAGCCCCCCAAGTCTGTCCCTGGACGTCCCTGGCACTCCTGCTTGGGATGGCTGCTGCTGAGGGGGTGGGGAGAAAATGGTTTGCAGAGAAAGGTTCGTTTTATTGCAATTATTTAGAGAGCACGTCCTGAGGGGGGTGGGGGCAGGGCTCTGGTATTAAGTGGAAACATGTGTGGAGCTAGAGCTCTTTCTGGAAAAAAAGCAAAAACACAAATTCCTTTAAGTCAGCAGGCCCAGGCAGAGCAGCAAGGGCCGGGCCGCACGGGTCACCACTGCCTCTCCCCCTCTCCCCCTCTCCCCCGTCTCCCTCCTCTCCCTCTCCCCACATCCCATCACTGTCTCTCTGGGTATCTCACATCTCAGGGGCTCTCTCTCCCCATCTTGCTGCCACACTCCCCTAGCACCCAGTGGGTGGGGGGCAGGATGGGGTCTCACTGGGGCACAGGTTGGTTCTTGGGTGGTGGTGGGACCACCACGGCTTGGGGGGTAAGGATGCCCCCTCCAGTCCACTGAGGGGAGCTCTGGGCGGGCCCGAGGGGCAAGGCCCAAGGTCCATGCAGGAGGAGCCCGGCAGGAAACAGGCAGGGAGGGCTCAGAAGTTGCTGAAGATCTCTCGCTTCCGGTTCCAGTCCATCTGCGGTGCCCGCTTGTTGACCCTGGTGGCTCTCACCTTCTCCTTGGCCTCGGCTGCAGTGGGGCTCAGGTGGAGGCCACTCTCCTGAAAAGGGTCGCGCTTCCAGGTGCTGCCATCCTAGGGGCAGACATGGTGGGTGGGTGGCCAGAGTGAGCCCTGGACCCAGGCCCCCAGACAGGTGGCCTTTCCCAGGGAGTTCACACCAGAGGCCACCTGGTGGCAGGCCCAGGAGGGCTTCCTAGAGGCGGTGGCCTCACAGCTCAGGCTGACAGCTCCACAGATGCCCGCCCCCAAGGCCTCAGGCCCCCCAGTGTGTGAACAGCAGTAGAGGTGGATAGGCACCCGCTACCTCAGTGTCCTTGTCTAAGCCAGGCAGGTCACTTCGGGACGAGCACACGGAGCCACCATTGAGCTGGGAAACCAAGGGTAAGGCTTGGCTTTAGGGACCCCACCCAGGAGCCGCTGTGCACACACAGGCTTACACGCACACATGCAGACACGCGTGCACACGCCAGAGCTGCCTTTATTCCTCTATTTGGCAGTGGCCACTGAGCCTCTACTACACCCTGGAGGTGCCCGAGTGCCCTATGGCGCTGGGGTATGGCTGACCCAAGACGGATCCAAGGGGCATCATGGCTGGGAGTGACAGGGCCAAGCTCGATCTCACAACCATGCTACACAAGGACAGAAATCTTGGAGGGGCTCTGTCAGGTCTGGGGACCCCCAAAGGTGCCCCTGTGGTCTCCTGGGCTCACCCTGTCCACTCCCACCCTCTCACCTGGGCCGAGCTGGTCCCGTTGGTGACTGGTGATGGCAATGGACCTGTGGGGACAGTGTGTCACTGGCCACTCAGCCCCCAATGCTTTACCCCAGCACTGGGCCCCAGGGCAGCCGCCCACCTTCCACATGCTCCTCGGTGGGTGTGACCCGCAGCCGCTTGAAGTGCTCATCTGTTTCGGGGTCCACCACAAGCAGCCGGGCCTCGTCCTCCCGTGCCTTGATGCTGGCAACCACCTCCGCGTGGCGCAGCCCCTCCACATTCTGCCCGTTCACCTGCCACCGCCAGCATGGGATCAGTGCTGCCTGAGGGCAGGTCCCCAGCAGCCCCCCAAGCCACTTGGCCAGGTGTGGCATCAAATATTCATCAACACTGTCACCAGCCACGGCAGCAAGAGGAGCACCAGCTCAGGTTCCCAGCATCTCCCTCCTCCCAGTGAGGACCCAGGGCCCAGACACAAACACACACACACACACACACACACACACACACACACACACACACACACACGGAAGGGCACAGGCATAGACAAACATACGGACACACACAGGGGACACGGGCCCAGTCACAAACAGAAAGGACACAGGAGCAGACATATACACACAGGGCGGGTACCTCTATGAGTCGGTCCTGGGCACGGAGGCCAGAGTGGGCAGCAGGAGAGCCTGGGTCCACCGAGCGGATATACTGTCCAGGCCGGGACTTGTCACTGTGCAGGTTAAACCCGTAGCCCTGGGGGCCTTTTTGCAGGTGGCAGAGCCTCGGGCGCAGCTCCCTCAGGGGCCCATTGACATCCTGCAGGCACAGGGATGCAGGATGAGGCTCCAGCTCTGACCTCCCACCCTAGAGGCGCTGACCCCACCCCTGAGGCCTCCAGTCCCGTCCCCAGTGAGCAAAGGCAGGAGTGGAGGTAGTGGGAGGGAGCCCCAGCCCCACACTCAGCATCATGCCCCCACCTGACAGCATCCCCAGGTCTCAGAGACCAACACGGGGTTGGCGGGGGGCG
>NW_020174705.1:1769050-1777272 GCF_003031525.2 Neophocaena asiaeorientalis asiaeorientalis | reverse complement strand
CACAAAGCCTTAGGACCTGTGATAGGGTCAGGGGCCTTACAGGGGTGTTGGGAGAATCAATGGGCTCAAGGCTAGGGCTGTGCACAGACCAGGGGCCTAGGAGAGACAAGTGCGATGAGCTGCCACTCGTCACAGTGTCCAGGAAGGCTGTGGGCCCCGCCTGTCCTCTACCCAACCCCCATCCGGAGTGTGGGGCTGGCAGGGTAGGGCCGTAGGACCGGCTGTTTTGTTTATGCTCCCAAAGGTCTCCCTAGGGCTGATGGCAGTGCGGCTGTGTTTGCTTTCACATTCCAGATCAAGCTAGAGCCGCCCCCGCCCCCACAGGGCCCAGAGGCTTGGGAGGCACCGGCTGGAGCCTGGGCAGGAGCCCCAGTGAGGGAGCAGAGTGAGGGCCCGAGGATGGGGCCTGCCTCCCATCTTCCCTGCCCTCCATGGAAGGCTCACGGTGCCCTGAGGGTCCCCCCACCAACACCCCAGGGCTCTGCCTCCATTTACCTCTGGCATCCTGCAGTAGGTTCTGGGCTGGGGGTGCGGGAGGGCCGTGCAGGCAGAGGCCAGACCCCAGGGCCCCCACCCAGCCGGGGCCTGAGGTAGTGACCACAGCGCTGAGTGGCCAGCGGCCACCGGTGCTCAGTTGAACATGGCGGTGGCCGGAGGGAGCGGGCGGCCAGCAGCTCAGGTTTCCTGGGCGCTTGGGGCTCAAGTGTGCGTGCAGATGAGACTATGCAGGGTGGGGGTGCTCACCAGGGCCTTTTCCTGTCCCTCTACCTCCCTGTGTGTGGCCAGTGACCCTGGGCCAGGCTGGGGGCTGTACTGAGGGAGGGCCAGCCTCCAGGCCTTCGAGCTCACCCCCAAACCCCAAATCGGACTGTGGCCACCCAGCTGTGGGACCAAGCGTGTCTCTCCTCACAGGGTGGTGCCTTACCTCAGTCTCTAGGCCCTCCCACCCCTGGGGAACACCTTCTTCCGGTCCAGCCTGTGCCCCTTCTCCATGACCCCTTCCCCGACCCCCCAAAGCCTGCCCCCTTGGAACCCCCCTGCAGGCCACCATCTGCCCCATAACCCCAGGAATTCCAGGGACTGGGCTGCTGCTCCTCAGTCCCCCAGGGGCTCAGCCAGGCATCCTGGGCTGAACTTGGGGCTGTGAGACCCCTGGGTGCTCCAGGAGCTCACTTATAGACTCAGCCCCTCTCCAGACACACCTGGAAGTACAGGTGTGCAGCTCTGACGTGCCTCTCAGGTTCAGGCTGTCCGAGCACAGGTCCCAAGGCTGGCCGGGGCCATGCGTGGCCGTGGAAGTGTGACATGAGCACACCTGGTGGTGGAATTGGGCCCGGGTGGCAGCGGGGCATCACATGGTCACAGAGACCAGACATCCAAACGTACGCTCGCAAACAGGCTTCATGGACCCGTGCGGTGACCCATCGTGTGAAAGGACGGCCCTCAGCACTGGGCCCTGTGGCCTCTTCCCACGCCCTCCACAATGGTTCCAGGAAGTGGTCTCTCAAGGCCCCCAGGTGGGAAGCAGGACTGTCGCGGGGGACACCTGGGGCCATGAAGCCAGGCTGAATGCAGTCACTTCTGGTTCGAGACCGTACTGGTCATCTCCCTGCCTCAACCCAGCACGGCTGCCTCTCACCGCACAGCCAAGAGGTTTCTCGTAACATCTGACCTAAGTCCCTCTCTTTACGATCAGGGTCCAAGGAGCGCCAAACTTGGCACTAGACCCCTCAGACTGAGGGGCTGCAATGGGGGACGGTGGGGAGACAAGGCTGGCAGCGAGGCGACCCAGGGGGAAGGCCCGCGGGGAGGCCCAGCACCATAGTAGGTCAGGAGGGGGTGCAGGCTGGGCCTGGCCGCATTGCTCACATTCCTCGCTCCTGCCCTGGCTCAGAGCACTTCCTGTTGCCTCCCAGCTAGGCCCTCAGGCTTCCACAGGCTTCCAAGCCCCGATTCCCTACCAGGCAGCCACAGAGCTGGACAAGCCCTAGTCTCCTGGACATGCCTCTAACCAGACAAAGAGGCTGGCATGGGGGTACCCCTGGAGCCAGGCTGTACCACCCCCCAGATGGTGACTCACCAGCCCTGGCAGAAAAAGGCCCCCATTGTTGCTCAGGGTCCAGCCTGCTCACACCAGGGTCACCAGGGTCCCCAGCGTCCCCTCTCCCAATCCTGGGGGACAGAGACTAAGCTGGCTGCCGGTTTCCTCATTGCCCACCCTGCCCCCACCCCACCTGACCTGCACAAGCCTCCGGGATGGGCTCCGTGGAAGGGCTCCTGGGGCCGGGGAGGGTGGTGTGGCACTCCCAGAGCGGGCCATAGGAGGCGGGACAGAAGCGGCAAGCGGCGAGCGTCCAGCTGGAGTGGCCTGAGCTCTCCAGCCAGCCCAGGCTGCCACCCCATTTATCCACCTCCCGCTGTGGCCCAGGCTCCCCAGGGACGGGTGGGGACATAGGGCTGAGTCACTTTGAGGAGCAGGGTGGTGGCTGAGCCCCCCTCCCCTTCTCAGGCTCCAGCCGGGTGTCCCCTACCGGCCAGGTTTCCGTCCCAAGAAAGGAAGGAAGGAAACTGCTGGGAGGCCCTGCCCTGCTCCCAGGACCCAGGGCTGGGGAGACAAGGAGGCAAAGGAGGGGACCCTGACCTCAGAACATAAGTCCTGCTGCAGCTCACGGGGGGATGGGGAGCAGGAACCAGGGAGCCCCAAAAGCCCTCTTGTAGGCACCACGTCCTGTACCAGGCGGTCACCCTCTGCAGGACTCTGTCACCTCACTCACTCTCAGCCCCCAAAGGCCTCCAGAACTGGAGGTGGAGGCATGGGCTGGCTGTGAGGGGGAGGAGGGCCTGGGGTCTATCACACCCCTGCAGCCCTGGCACCGCTGGCTGCCCCGTCGCTGTTCGGGGCAGTCCCCCATCATCACTGTCACGATCAGCTGCACTGCAGCTGCGGCCACCCCAGCCCAGTCTGAACGGGGCTGAGTCACCACTGACAGCCCTGACAGCCCCCGGAAGGGAGGGGCCAGCCACATCAGTGTCCTCCCCTGCCCACCCCCTCCTCCCTGCCCAGGACAGGAGGACACTGAGGCTGAGAGAGCCAGAAGGGCCCTTGGGGCCTGGACTCCCACCTCAGCCCTTCCCCGCACAGGGCATGGAGGGTGAGCCCCTTCATCCCCCACCATGAAGCAAACAACACACATCTCTCCCCAGTTCTCCTGACCCACTGCTGTTGAGGCCCTATCAGGGCATAGCCCTGTATATAAGCATCGTTCACCCAGGCTCCCTCACAGCCTGTGATGGGCGGAAGCTAAGCCTGGTTTGTGGAGGTCAGCGGAGGTCCAGCTCTTCCTTCCCATGCTCTGAGCTCAGCCGATTAAATACCGGGTCTCTGGCTGGGAGGGAAAAGAGAGACCGTGCCCTCAGGGACTCCCCTGACCTTATGGGGTCCCTGTCCCCCTGCCAGCTCCAACCACGGAGGGACCTGCCAGACGGGCCCCACTCTTTTCCTCTAAAATTACACCAGCAGCAGGCTTCCCTGGTGGCACAGTGGTTAAGAATCCTCCTGCCAATGCAGGGGACACAGGTTCGAGCCCTGGTCTGGGAAGATCCCACATGCCACGGAGCAACTAAGCCTGTGCGCCACAACTACTGAGCCTGCACTCTAGAGCCCGCGAGCCACAACTACTGAAGCCCGCACACCTAGAGCCCGTGCTCCGCAACAAGAGAAGCCACCCCAATGAGAAGTCCGCACACTGAAACAAAGAGCAGCCCCCACCCGCCACAACTAGAGAAAGCCCACGCGCAGCAATGAAGACCCAACACAGCGAAAAATAAAATAAGTTGAATAAAAATAAATTTAAAAAAATTACACCAGCGGAAGACCCCTCCTAGGGCTTCCTGCAGCCCCCAGAGCCTGAAATAGTGGAGGGAGAAGGTCCCACCCAAGGACAAGGTGCCTCCCCACCCTCCAGATAAGGCCTGAGGGCAGAGTTTTCCACAGGAAGGTGAACTCAGCCATTTGTGTCTAAATCAATGGACAAACGCCTAGGGGGAGGGGCGCTTCCTCCTGGGGGTGAGATGCCCTGGGAAGGAGGGAGACTCCAGCTCTCAGTCTGGGGGGGTGGTCAGCCAGTGCACCATCCCAGGGCTCCCCTGAAATCACAAATCTGACCCTAACACCCCCTACTCTGGCCTTCAGTGGCCCTGGGGCAAAGTCCAGACTCCAGGACTTGGCACTGTGGCCCTAACAATCACCCCCCAGCCTGCCCTAGAGCCACAAAGAACAAAAAAGTGGGGCAGGGGTTCATGCTCATGCCTGTGCCCAGGCTGCCTCCCCACCGGGAATGCCATCCCCTCCAGGAGAAACACAAGGCCCCACAGGATCCAGGTCACAGGCATGGCCAGCTCGCCTGGGAGACATCAGGGACAGGGCAGGTGTCAGGGTCCCCTGCACACCCAGAAATGTCAGATCTCACACCTCCACCAGCCCCAGGCCAGTGGTTCTCAAAGTGGGTTCTGGGGAGCCCCTCGGCTTGAATCTTCCTTTAAGGGGTTTTTCTCTTTAAAAAAAAAATGAAGAAGGTAGTAGGGGCACAAAAGACAGAAGGTAGTAAGGGCATAGGGCTTCCAGGAGGGCAGGACAAGCAGGCTCTTCCTCCTGGCATCCAGGTGCTGCCCCAATAGGGCCACTGCCCAGCCCCTGCTACCTAGAAAGAGACAGAACTAGACTCCCCACCACCACCACCTCCTCCTTCCCCAGCTCTTCCCCAGTTAGCTCTTCCTGTCTGGAGGGGGCAGCAGGGAGAAAGGGGAGGTGCCCCAACCCCTGCAGACCCCAGAGCTGAGGACCCAGCTTAGAGAGTCTCCTCAGCTGCCACCACGGAGGAGGGTCAGTCCCTCTGAGGCCTTCAGAGCACAAGCAGGCTCCTCAGACAGACGGACAGACAGACACCCAACACAGGCACAGAGCTGAGCACGCTCAGTCCCGGAACATCCCAGCAGCCCCTCCCCAGGTTCCTCAGCCCCTAGGCCAGGGAGGGGGTGGCTTGTCAGAATGACCCTTCCTAGGACAAGTGGCTCTGAGGAGCGTCCTGGGGAAGAGGGCCAGAGACGGGGGCTGTGGACCAGGGCCAGGTTGCCCTGACACTACCTGATTTAGAGCACAGGCTGAGGGCAGAAAGAGTGGCTCCAGGTAGCCAAGAGGGTTTTCACCAGGGGCAGAGAAGGGGCCCAGAGGGGCAGCAGAGACGGAGACAGATACTTCTGGAGGTGACCAGAGGCAGAGACTGCTGTCAGGAGGACAAGAAGGTGGTTCTGGGAGAGCCCAGGTGGTCCCTGTGGGCAGAGCCCACCATACCTTCTGGGCGACCTCAGAGCTGAGGCTGCCCCCTCGTGCCCAGTCCGGCTTTGGCTCCCAGGGGTCGTGGGCAGGCGGCAGCCCTCGCTGGGCCATCTCCTCGGTGCAGGTCAGTTGCCGCCGGCGGAGCTCTTCGTCAGTCTCCTTGTCCACCACCAGCAGCCGAGTCTGCCCCTCCACGGCCTTGATCCTCTGCACCACCTGGGACAGGTGAGTGGTGGGAGGTCACGGCCAGCACTCCAGGCAGCAGGCAGCACATGGGCAGTGGCACCACCCAGGGCCGGCCCAGGGCTGTGGGCAGGCTGCGAGCCTACCAGGGGCAGGGGTGGGCGGCTGGATCGAGAGGCCCGCTGGCTCCGCCCCCCACCCCCACTCCAACAGCTCGCTCCCTCTTCTCCTGGGGCTCCGGACACAAGTGCCCAGGCTGCAAGGGCTGTGGGGGCCTCACAGGGCCTCACCTCGGCCCAGGAAGTGACAAAGACGGTGCTCAGCTGAGCTTCGGGTTTTCAGTATGCGTGTGTGCATGTGTGTGGCCTGCACCCTGCAGCCTTCTGTTTCAGGGTGTCTCTAGGTCTGGGTTTGAAGGAGAGAACTGTCTCCCTGGATCCCAGTTTCAGTGTGTTTGTGCCTTTTTCTGTCTTTTCCAGTGGTGGAACATAGTGGTCTAAACCCCTGCCTCTAGGCCTTCCATTCTCTTCCAGATCATGACAATGGACCTATTCCTACTGGACCTGCGGAGAGAACACCTGGGTTCCTGTGGCAAGGCACCTCCTCAGGTACCTACCCACAACCCGGAAAGCAGGATTCAGACACAGCAGGGAGAGGTGGGGAGGGGCAGGTCCACCTGTGGGACAGGTGTGGTTACACAGGTGTCTGTGAAGTATCTAAAGCATGTGCATGGTGACGGCGCATACATGCTAGTGTGTGCCCGCAGGAGGGGCAGTGCCCACTGGGCATTGGGGAAGGAAGGGCAATACCCCACCCCTACCCCAAGGCCTGGGAAAGGACAGACAGGGCCCCCACCAGCTGCTCAGTAGATGTTCTCAAAAGATAGGAGGGTCTGAACCAGGCCCATCTTTGCCCCAGTCCTCCTCTGTACCTGTCTTTCCCCATGAGCCACAGAGTCACAGGAGGACTCCAGGACCCTCATGCTTCCTGACTGTGGGACCCAGACGAGTCACCCAGTATCCCCAAACATCAGTTTCCTCATCTGTAAAATGGGAGCCGTAACTGTACCTTCTCCCTCCCAAGACAGTGGGAAGGTCTCAAGTGGTCCTGTGTGAAGTTCTTAAAGAACAGCACCCCGGGAGGCCTGGGATAAGCATTGCTCTAGGGGCAAGGGTGGCAGCAACTGTTAAACAGAGGCCAGGTGCCAGCTCTACCAGGCCCTCCCTATGGCCTGTCAATCCAAGCTCTCTGGCCTTGACCCCCACCCTCCAGCAAACAGCCTATCCAGCTGACACTCTGGGTAAAAGACAGAAGGACGGCAGACAGATGGACAGACAAAATCTCCAAGGGTAGAAGTGAGAGTTCAGCTCCCAGCCCAGCCAATTTACTAATCTCTAGGCCCAGGCCTGGCCACACAGACAGGTGTTGGGGGGACACAGAGGAGCCTGAGTAGAAGGAGTGGAGGAAGACTGCACCCAAGCCAGGTGACTCCCTGGTCAGTGGGAGACGGACACCCCCCAGGGGTCAGAACCTGCAGAGAACCTCCCTCTGGCCTTTATCTTCAGCTGCAAGGGGCAGGGGGCTGCGATCAGTGACCCCTGCCAGGCCATCCAGCAGCCTCTTTGGAGAAGAATGTGCTGCCACAGCGGTGACTCCCACCAGGACCCAGACACCATCAGCCAGGACACACACTAGTACACTGGCTGCAGACACACTGACGACTACACATAGCCAACAGACACAGAGGCCAGGACACATATATACACGGCCACACACAGGAGGGTACACACACACACACACACACACACACACATATCCCCCAGTTCACAGACGTCCAGGCATGCAGATCTGTATGCACACACATATATCTAGGGGTGCAGACCTGTATACTCATGTGCATACAGTCCAGCACACACACTCACTCAACTGATGCAGGCACACACAGGTGTGCCCTCCCTGTGACATCCCCTGCAGGTACACACACGAGGGACCCCAAGAGGGACCTGTACATTCACAGATATACCCAGTTGTGTACACACGCACATGTGTACACGCTGATAGAAAAGCACCCGGATCCCCAGGCACAGGGAGACCCCTGAGGGGCCAACTCCTCCACACATTGCGCTGAGGCCGGAACAAGACTTAAGAGCGAGGGCTGAGACACGGAGGAGCCGCAATGCGGGCCCCTCCCTGCCAGGATTCCACCCCCCACCGCCTCGCTCCGTGCATGACCGACCCGGGCTGGAGGAGACTAGGAAGGAGGCCGGTTGCCTCTGCCTCAGCGGCCACGTCCCCCACCTCTCCACGGGAGCCCACCGCAGGCCCTTGTGCGACCCCCTCCTGGCCCGGAGAAGGGAGCTGAGGCCTGGGCGCAGACAGCCCCGAGCTCGGTGGTTATTGGCGCCCTCCGCGCGCGCGCGCGGGGCACGGACGCGCTCCGGGGATGGGGTCGGTGGGGGGGGGCGGAGCGGTGGGCCGGGGGTGGAGCACAGGCACCCACCTGGTGGTGCGTCTCACCCTCCACGTTGACGCCGTTGACTTCGACCAGCCGATCTCCGGCGCGCAGCGCGGCCGCCTCCGCCGGGGAACCGGGCTCCACGCGCCGAATGAACTGCCCGCGGCGGCCCTTCTCGCCGTGCAGGTGGAAGCCGTAGCCGTGTTCGCCGCGCACCAGGCGGCACAGACGCGGCCGCAAAGGCTCCGG
>NW_020174705.1:1757163-1769025 GCF_003031525.2 Neophocaena asiaeorientalis asiaeorientalis | reverse complement strand
CCCTACCCCTCCCCCCTCTCCCCTCCCATGCACCGTTCCTGTATCAGAATCCCTCCTGCAACCCAGAGCTTCCCTGACCCAGCACAGAGTCCCAGGATGGTCCAGGAGGCAAAAAGAGGGGTTTGAAACTGACAAGGCAGCAGCCCCTTCCTATATCCTGTAGGCCAGTGACTGAGTGACTTCCTGGTCCTGCCCAGGAGTGATTGTGCCTATCTGTGCTACGTTGGACCATTAAGCATTCCCCACCACCATCCCCTCCCTTTGCCAGGACCCCTCACTCCTGTCCCTGCCCATCCCAGGCCTGGTGGGTGACTGCAAAGGGTGAGGGAATGACATGCACTTGTCTGGCTGGAAGGAAGGGGTCTTTGCTACCCTCCTCCTGACCTAGGATGAAATGTGCTGACGGCTTGGGCCTCTGAGCACTAGCCAGTCAGCATTCACGGGAGCTGCTCCCTTGAGCAGGCCCCTCCTGCACCCCAGCTCTTCCTCCCCTCCCCTCCCTCCACCTCCACCAGCGTGAATGCCCCCTTCTCCCAACCGATGGACAGTCATTTATTCTTTGTGTACCTCTCTGAGTACATTTTACCTGGAACAAACCTAGGGGTCTCAGGCCATTTTACAGATCAGGAAACAGGTCTGGAGAGGGAAGAGACCCATGCAAGGTTCCCCAGTTCCCCTTGGGCCCAGGGTGGTGAGATCCCAAGTCCACCCTCTTCAGCTTTCTCAGTCACACATACAGGAAGACAGCTGAGCTGCAGGCTCACCCTCAACCTGCCCCTCCCCAGCCCTGCTCAGCAGCCTGCACATACCTGGCCCCCAGGGGTCAGGCACAGCCAGCCCAGACAGTTCCCCATGAGGGGAAAAGCAGGCTGTGCTCAGGCCCAGTCCTTGCTGCTTCTTCTTCCCTTGCCAGTGCCTGCAGCCTGGGCTCATAGCCCCGGCCCAAGGACAGGGCCTGCCTCTAGGCAGCCTCCTGGGCCACAGCCCCTTGGGTGTCCACACCCCAGCTGCTGTCCCTAAAAGCCACTTAGGCTGAAGCGGCAAGGCTGCTCCCCCATCCCCTGGATGATGCTGCCATAGGCTGCTGCCTGGCTAGCCACCTCCATCTGTCTGTCTCTCCAGAGGCTGCCTGTCTGGCCTGTGACTGGCCTCCCTGAACTCAACCTGGTACTGCTGTCCCCGGAGGCAGTGAGGTTGGGTATGGACAGTGGGGTCCACCATATGCCACCCCAGGTGGGGTTTAGGGGTCACCCTATAGCAACCAGGACCACCCAGGACCTGCCATGCTATAGCTTTGAGGCCATACCAGAGACGAGGGAGGTGGCTGGAGGGGAGACCCCCAGACCAAGGGGAAGGGAAGGTAGGGACCCCTGATCCCTTGGGTCATGAGGCTTGGAGACCTCTTCCCCTTCTGTAGAACAGACACTCCCAGATCAGCCTTCTGCAGCCCAGGACTCAGCCTGTGAGTGAAGATGGATGGGAACAGAACACCACTGGAGGGTGGGGTAACCAAGGGATGTGGTCACAGCCAGGGGCCAGGAACACTGCGCCCCAGAATAACAAAGGAGGCCCCAAAGCAAAAGAGAAGCCAAGGAGGTACCAGGAAAGGTTAGCAGAGTAACAAAGCCAACATCAGAGTAACAAAGGGGACAGGTAGCAAAGGAAGTGGATAAAAGCAACAGAATAAAGGCAGCAGGGAACCACTCCGAAGGGAGAGCAGGAGTGAGTGAGAGGGAACAGGGTGAGTACGGAGCGTCTGGGGTGACAGAGGTGAAGAAAGGTGACCCAGCAGCTCTCTGGCCAAACTCTCCCAGGCCTCTTCCTTCAGCCGCACTGTGCAGAGGTGCGAGAAGAGAGAGGCCAGGCAGCAAAGGGAAGGGAGAAGCCTGGGCAGCGGCCCGGAAGTGTGCACTGAAAGGTGTTTGGGCTGGAAGCTGTTTGGGTCGCTGGGGATGGGCTGGGGGAGGTGAGCACGAGGCCAGCAGCAGGCGGGAAGGCAGGCAGGTTGCAGGTGAGCAGAGGTCTGGGTGACCCCCACCCCCTCACGCTCCTGTGGTCACCCCACTCCTGCCATCCTGGTCCGCTGGGATGCGACAGAGGGAGAGGAAGTATGTCAGATCTTCCAGTCTTTCTCTCCCCTAGGTCCACCTGGTGTAGGACTGTCCTGTGCTCCTGTTTGGGGGGAGGGGGTTTCCTCTGACCTTTGAACCTACCTCCCTGCGGAGATGGGGCAGAGCCTGGGTCTGGGCAGAGACTCTTTTGGTGTGACCATGAGCAGAGGCCTTGTCACCCGAAGAAGGGCCGGAGCCCCCTCCCTAATAGGCATTAAGGGCCTCGCGCAATGACCAGGCGTTGCTTACGACCCTTTCCTTTAGACTTCGCCAGGCCTCTCTTCAGAGCCCCATATTGGAGCAGGCGGGACCAGCACAACGGCAAGAGAGATGAGAACAGGAGACCCAGAGATGAGAGGGAGAGAGAATTGGAGAGGCTTCGAGGATCGAAGAGTGCGGAAGTGCATAAGGCCCGTGGTCAAGGACTCCCAGGTGGACTGCCCCGCCCACCCTGGGATGGCCCCGCCTACTTCCTCCCATCGCCGGAGGAGCGGAGTGCGACTGTAGCCGGGAGAGCAGCCGCGCAGCGCCTTCTGCCGGCGGTGAGTGGGATTACATCGTCCGGGGAGCTGCCCTAGGTTCCACCTCTCTGTCTCTGACTGGTCCAGCCCTGCCGAGTGGGGGATTGGAGTGACACCTGCGCCCTAGGGCTGCTTGCACTGCAGGAGCATAGGAGCGCCATGGGGGTGGTAGCAGAGAAGCTGGGCCTCTGCTGAGCTCCTAACAGGCTCTGCTTTCTCGTCTTGAATCTGGCACCAACCTCTCTGGACTGGGGTATCTTCAGGCACCATGAAATCTAGCCCCTCACCGAGTGTTCCAGCACTTGTGACCAAACATTTGCAGGCCACTTGGTGCCAGGCCCTGGCGAGCACTGGGGAAACATCACTGAGACCCAGGGAAACAGATTTGTGTACCTTGGCAAGGGGAAACCCAGGGCTGGGGCAGCCTCCAGGAGGGGCATTTAACATTTAACCTGGCCTGGGGCCCTGGAGTCCTCAGGCAGGGTGAACCACAGGGCTGTTCTGGAATCTGCCTAGAGTTCCTGCAGGCTGTGTGGGGAAGGGGAGGGAGGAATGAGACTGTGGAACAGGGCCCGGCCTCAGAGCATGGATTTCATTGCATGGGTGGTGGGAGCCCTTGAGGTGTTGTGGACTGGGGGTGACAAGGTCAGGACACCCATGTTTTGAAAGTCCAAGTTCAGTGAGGAGCAGGGGCGAGAGCACTGGTGGAGTTGGGGGAGAGGAGGTTGACCTCAGTGGTCTGTGACTTCCCCCAGCGCAGATCCTAGAAGAAAAAAATACTGAGTGGAATTGGAGTAAATAAATTCTGGAGTCCGTAAGAATTGGAAGGGTTGGAGTGAAACAGAGTACCCATATTAGCAGACCATGTGGAAGAAAGATGCACCCAGGAGATGAGAGGAAATTGCCAGTGGGAAGAGGCCTCCAGAGGGTGCTTCCAGAGGCCAAGGAGGTTAGTGTGGGAGCTGGCTCCATGTAGGCACCCCAAAACCAAGAGCTAGACAGACATGAGGCCACCCCTCCCCTGTCCTTGCTGGGTGCCCCAAGGGCAGCCTTGCCACATGGCCAAGGGAGGACTAGAAGGGCAGACAGCATCAGGGCACAGTGACCAGGCACTTCGAGGCCCAGGACAGTTGTGGGAGTCTGAGACCACACTGAAGAGGGTTGAAGGGGGAGCAGAAGGGTGGAGTGAGGGGGGCACTGGAAGGGGACCCAGGTGGAGGGAGGTCCTTGCTATTCAAAATGGCAGAGCACATTTATATGGGGGGACTGGAGACAATAACTGGAAATGCAGAAGAGGATAAGAAGTGGAGGGGTTCCTGAGGAGGAAAGGGGGTCTCAGGTGGAGGGACCCTTCCTCCCTAGGGAGAGATCACGGTCATAGCGATGAAGAAGGGGGCCAGGTGTTTCCCACTTTGTCTCTGGAAGCCCTTGGCTGAGGGGAGGGAGGGGTTCCAAGGAGATCCGGGTTTGAAATGAATTCTGGGAGATGGGGAAAAGACTGGATGGGCTGCCAGGTCTTAAGGTCCCACCCCCTTGGGGAAGACATTCTCCCCATGCTGGCCAGGGGGCATAGTGAGGGGACCTCCTGTGGGCCTCCTAGGAGGCTGGAGTAGGGGCTCCAGCTCAGCGCGGAGGGTGTGAGCTACTGCTCTCCTCCTCCTGCACACCTTGGTAAGCGGCAGCAGGACCCAGGGTCTGACTGCCCTCCCCCACCGTGGGATACCCCTCCCCTCCTGGGGGACCCTGGGACCTGGTCTAATGACCTCACACCCTAACAGGAGGGGCAGCACTGGCAGAGAAGGGAGAATGGGACCCAGCCCCCAGCAGAGTCTGCCTCCGTCCCCCTTTCTGCCCCGCAAGGACACACAGATCTCGGCTGTTGGGGGGAGCTTGCCCGGGCCAGCTGGAGGGCTCCTGACATTTGCCAGGGCGTGGGCGCGGCTGTTTGCGCCCCGAAGCTAGATGCAAAGTACACATCGCGGAGGAAAAGGGTCAAACACCGGGGCGCGGCAACTAGGCAGGTTTTATTGACCAGATGGCCGGCCTGCTGGCAGAAGACATTCCGCCTGCGTCAGGCGTGGGGGCGCGGGCAGGGGCTGCGATCAAGACGGCTCTGGGGAGAGGCGGGGGCTGGTGAAGGCGGTTCCCTGCGCAGACCATGACTGAGCAGGAGACACTCCGAAGGCTCTGGAAAGAACAGAGAGGACCGTGGGAAGAGGGTTGTGCGACCTCCACTACCGCTCCCCCGACTCCCCAGGCTGGAAGAGTAGGGACTGCCCCAGGAAAGCCTTCCTCTACTGGGAGTCGGGGATGGAAAGGTTGTAGGGTGCCCTGTGGGCAGGCAGACGTGCGCTCCGGTCTCAGATCTCCCGAGACACCCTCGTCCACTGCTGTCCCCGTCCCCTTCCTCTCCCCGCGTACCTGGCCCGCTCTTCAGAGGTCCAGGAGTAGGATCCCAGCCGCAGCTCCGGTTGGGGCGCGAACTTCGGGGCGCGCAGGCTGCGAGGCGCACTCACCGGGAGCCCTGCGCGGGAGCTTCTGCGTCGCACCTCCCACAGTTTCTGAACTCCGGAGGGAAGCAACAGAGCATCGCGGGCGGCGGGCCCCCCAGAGACGGTGCTTCTGGCAGATGGCCCCTGGGGGGACACGCCCAGGCCGAAGCCGTCCCAGGCAAGGGGCCCGGCAGCCGGGCGCAGTGCGCGGCGCCACACGTAGGGCGAGCGGCGCAGCCCCATTAGCAGGCCCGCGGCGCGGCCCACCGTGTGGTAACGGGGACTCGACACGTGCTTGTACCAGGCGGCGGCGGGCAGCGGCAGCAGCAACAGCAGCAACAGCAATGCGATCAGCCAGCAGCTCGCAGTGGGCCCCCGCCCGGGGCTCCGCACCCCCGTGCCCCGCGCCAGGGTGCTCACGTTGACCGCCGCCCGGAGGGCGGACCAGAAACTGGCTCAGTCGTGTCTGGGCGCGCAGTGTCAGGAAGCTGGAGTGCGGGAGGCTACAGGCTAGGAGTTGGTGCGGGTGGGTCCAGCTATAACTGCTCGGTGGCCCCGCCCCTGCTCGCCCCCGCGGTACCTGAGGGGCTCCCCAAGGGTAGGGGGAGGGATGAAGTGAGAGGAGGAGCCCAGGCTGCGAGGCGGGGACGTGTGTTACTGAAGCACCCTCGCTGAGTGGGCCTCTATGTAGAATTCATCTTGACGCTCTGCTTGGGGCTCCCCTGCTCCCCTCTCTTAGCCCGCCTCTGCCTCTTCCCCCTAAAGAGAGGAACTTCCAGGCATAGGGATGGGGGGACAGGATGTTCCCTAAGCCAGAGCTCTTGCAGGTGGGGCACAAGCAGAGCAAAGACAGGGAGGCCGGCAGAGCCCTACTGGGGTAAAGCAGGAGAGCTGATTGATTGGTGGGGGCCCTCTGCACCACTCAAGACCCCTCTGTGTATGTTCCCCCTGGAGGGTTGTTCCCTGTCCTCGCCTAACACAGCTATCAAACCTGTTCCCACACCCATTCCTCTCCTCCCTAACCCCTAGCTTCTCCCCAACAATCCACTTCCCAGCTGCAGCTGGATGGATGCTTGCAACTGCAAGTTTGGCCGCATCAAACCCTCTCTGAAACAGTGGTTAGGTTAGGCTCCCAGAATAAAGAGTCAGCCCCTCATACTGCCTGGGAAGGATAAGCTCTGCAGTCTTCCAGCCTCCTCTTTGGTTATGATCCCCCCCCAAAACCACTTTCTCTGGCCAGGGCAGTCTCAATTCACTTGCCATACCCAACAACCCATGAGTTTGCCCACCTCTGTGCTTCTGTGCCTGGGACATCCCATCCTTTTCAATCTGGCAAACTCCTACTCATCCTTCAGGATCCTGCTTAGATAGCCCTTCTCTGAATAGTCTCCCAGAGTATCCCTCTGTGCCTGCCTGGGCTTAATAGCCCCCTTCCAGAGGACAGGGCCTGACCCATTCTTGCCTGAGTCCTAAACCAGGGAGGATGCAGCCCTCAGAATAATCACACCTCACCCCACCCCCCAGCAACCGCACCACTCACGGGGCACCTTCTAGATCCCAGACACCAAGGATCCTGAAATATCTTATTTTAATCTCCAAACAATGCCACAACGTGGGACAATTATTGATTCCATCTACCAATGAAGAAACTAAGGCATGGGGAAAATTGACTTGTTCCAGGTCACCTGTTGGGTAAGCACTAGGGGGAGTGGGGCCCAACATAGACCCCCAGCCTGAGAGTTCCAGTTCGGGGACCCCAGCTGCAGTGCTCAATGGAAACCTCCCATCCCCCTCCGCCTGTCTCTTCAGCAAAAAGGAGGGGTGATCCCGGGGGCATGGGGGAACACAGTCTGAGTCTGTCCTTCCTCTCAGACCTGCATGTTGGAAGAGGAACAGAGGGGCTGAGGGGTGCCGAGGACGGTGCCTGCTTCTGAGGCACGAGGGGCAGAGAGATTCTGGTAATCCCCTGGGGAGCTCTAGAAGCAGCAGCAGCAGCAGCAGCTCTCCCCACAAAGGCCCTGCAGAGCTGCTGAGAAATGTGTCCTGGAGCCCAGTGACCCAGGCTTGATGGTGGTAGGTGTGGGGGGAGGGGTAAGTGCCTCAACCTCTTCTGCCTCAGTTTCCTCATTTGTAAACTGGGGATAATCTCAGTCAGCTTGCTGTGAGTATTAAAAATACAGGCTGGGACTTCCCTAGTGGTGCAGTGATTAAGAATCTGCCTGACAATGCAGGGGACACAGGTTCGATCTCTGGTCCGGGAAGATCCCACATGCCTCAGAGCAACTGAGCCCGTGCCCCACAACTACTGAGCCTGTGCTCTACAGCCTGTGAGTCACAACTACTGAGCCCATGAGCCACAACTACTGAAGCCTGGGCACCTAGAGCCCATGCTCTGCAATGAGAGAAACCACCGCAATGAGAAGCCCGCGCGCCACAACCCCCCACTCGCCAACTAGAGAAAGCCTGCACTCAGCAACAAAGATCCAATGCAGCCAAAAATAAAAATATAATAAAATAATTTTTTTAAAAAAAGAAAAGAAATCCAGGCTGGGGGACTTCCCTGGTGGTCCAGTGGGTAAGACTCCACGCTCCCAATGCAGGGAGCCTAGGTTCAGTCCCTGATCAGGGAACTAGATCCCATGTGCATGCCACAACTAAGAAGTCCGCATGTGAAACTAAGACCTGGCGCAGCCTAAATAAATACATAAATATTAAAAAAAAAAATCCAGGCTGGGCCTTGACATCTTGACACTGTGCCTGGCACACAGTAGGCACTCTATAAATGGCGTGGCTACCATCTAATTGCTGTTGCTGCTCTAGCGGCTGCCTAGTCCCCTAAATTGTCAGAGAAATCCCTTTGATGGAGGGGTGACAGCGCTGGGACCAGGCAGGGAGGGGGTACAGAGGAAGCCACCTGCACACCTGGAAGGGCCTGGAGGACCGAAGGGACCAGTGGGCCAAGTGGAAAGCTGCCCCCTCCCACCTCTGCCCCACTCTTCTGGGGCGCCTCCACCTTGAGAGCTGCCTGGAGTGCTTGGTGGATGGGCAGTATGTCACAAGCGGGCTGCCAGGGTCCCCTGGCGCTGCTGCCCCCTCCCTAATAAGGGGATGCAGAGGACTGCAGCCTGGGCAGACAGGGAGCTTCTGCAGGGAGAACGTCATCGATGTGAAATCTGATCAATCATGGCCTATGCTGTAATGGACGTTTCTGCGCAGTTGGAAAATTTAAGAGAACTACAATTAGCAGCATGGTAAATCTGAAAACGCAACGTTGAGCAAAGAAAAAAATGCTCTGCACAGTGATACGTTTGGTGTCTGAAGTTTAAATACCGGCAATCCCTCCCGCTTGTTTATGACTGCGAACCAGAGGGAGTGAAAATGTCAGGGTGCAGGTGAAGGATGAAGGCCACATTAGGACAGAGCAGGGCGGCTGCCTGTCAGCTGGAGGTGTGTGGAAGGCAGGCAGGGAGGGAGCCCAGGGCTGGGTAAGGGAGAAAAGCACAGAACAACTTGATGGTCCCTGGTGGCTCCTAGTTTGGGGTGCTCAGGAAGAGGGGCTCTGTGCTTTACCTAGCCCTGACCCCAGGGGCCCAGGGACAAATGTCTCTGCCAGCCCTCCCCCACCCAGGACTCTGGAGCCAAAGTCTATTGCCAGAGGAGGTAGTGGCCCTAATGGTCCATGAGAGCTGTCTTGTCTTTCTGGGGCTCACCACTCCTTTCATCCACACACAGCCCCTTCCAGAAGCTGACTGATCATGGCTTCTGACTATATGCACACCACCTCCCCTGACACTGGACCAAGCCCTCCAGAGACTGGGACCATGTCTGCCTCATACTCACGGCCCCCATCCCAGGCACAGAGCCTGGCTGCCAACAGGAACCCCATCCTAATGACATAGTAAATGAGGAAATCTCTCCATTTTGTCATTTTAAAAATTATTATGTTTTATAATATCAAGGTCATATACGTTATAAGTCAAATGCTAGTATAAGGGACAAAATAAAGCTGTCTCTGTTCCACCCTTTCACATCCCCATCCTGCCCTCCATGGGCAACTACTTCCAACTCTTTCAGCTATTTTTCCTAGTATTTGCCTCCATATTTTGAAATCATAAACTTAACTGCTACTCTAAAAATGGGTGGTCTTTTTAAGGAGGTATAAAATACTTTGAGTAAAGTGTGCACATCTTAACAATTGCATTTGTTACATATGCCTACACTTGTGTGCCCACAGCCCAGATCAAGGTAGAAAAGATTTCAGCTCCCTAGGGGGCTCCTTTATGCCACTTCCTAGCCAGAAGCCCCAGAATAACTCATCTATCACCTTGGATCGGAATTTTCTCAACCTCAGCATGGTTGGCATTTGTAAGGCTGTTCTGGCATGGTAGGATGTTGAGCAGCATCCCTGGCCTTTACTCATTTGTGTAGGCAGCAAAATAGCCCCTCCCCAAAGACATCTATGCCCTGATCCCTGGAACCTGTGAATATTTACTTTACATGGTAAAGGGGAATTAAAGTTGCAGATAAAATTGAGGATGCTAATCCACTGAATTTAATATAAGCAAAGCACCCTGAATTATCCAGGTGAGCCCAATGTAATCTCAAGGGTTCTTTAGTGTGGAGGAGGGAGGAAGAGTCAGAGAAGGAGTGGTGACAATGGAAACAGAGGGTGAAGTGATGTGCTTTGCAGAAGGAGGAAGGGCCACGAGCCATGGGATGCAGGCTCCCCCTAGAAGCTGGAAAAGCCAAGGAAATGGATTCTCCTCTAGAGCCTCCAGGAGGAATGCAGCCCACCTGCACCTTGATTTTATCCCAGTGAGACCCATTTTGAATTCCTGAATTCCAGAACTGTAATATAATGAATTTGGGTTGTTTTAAGCCAGTGTTTGTGGTAATTTTTTTACAGCAACAATAGGAAACTAATGCATCAGTAGATGTCAGTAACAATCCCACCCCACTGTGACAACCAAAAATGTCTCCAGACATTTCCACGTCTCCTTGAGGCCAAAATCACTTCCAATTGAGAAACACTAACTGAGATTATAAACTGCTGCTTTTAAATTTACCTTTTTTTTAGGCATCAAATGGCTTCCTCCTAATTTATTAAATTTATTTATTTATTTTTGGCTACGTTGTGTCTTCATTGCTGTGCGCGGGCTTTTCTGTAGTTGCAGAGAGCAGGGGCTACTCTTCATTGTGGTGTGCAGGCTTCTCATTGCGGTGGCTTCTCTTTGTTGTAGAGCACGGGCTCTAGGCGCGTGCGCTCAGTAGTTGTGGCTCACAGGCTGTAGAGCACAGCCTCAGTAGTTGTGGCACAGGGGCTCCGCAGCATGTGGTATCTTCCCGGATCAGGGCTCGAACCTGTGTCCCCTGCATTGGCAGGCGGATTCTTAACCACTGCGCCACCAGGGAAGTCCCATGGCTTCCTCCTAATTTAGATGAAGCTTTGGCTCTCTCCCACCCCAGTCACCTCACTTATCTCTCCATCCTCCCAATATGATTTTATCATAATTTTTGGTTGACACTAGTCAGCATTTATATTATTCTGACCATGTAAATATTACTCTCTGCTGAGCCAAGTAGTGTACTATAATTACATTTTTTTCTTGTTGATAGCTGTCTTATTATTTTTCTTTCCTTGTTTTTCTATATTCTTAGTCTGTTATTTCCCCCCAAATGCTCCAAGGAGCTCCAAGCTCCTTGCAATAAATTTTCCTGATTCTCAAGCACACAAGGAGATCACCCATCATCAGTTCCTTATTTACTCTGGAAATCTCCCTCTGGGAGCCCTTGGCCTCCTGCTCCAATCTAGACATCCACTCTCTAAGCCTCTGCACAGGCATCATTTGAATGGGGACATGGGAGCTAAATACTTTGTCCGTTTTATGTTGATGGCTTTATGCGTTGATGGAAAGTTATTCTAGGTGTATAATTTGTGGATGGAAATCATATTCCTTCAGAAATTGGAGAGAATTTCTAGCTTCCAGTGTCCCAGGATTGTAAGTCTGATTCTCAATCCATCATACAGGTTTTTCTCCCTCCTTACCCCCTCCCTCCTGAAGCTCTCAGGCCCTTTGCTTTATCTGTAGTACTCTGGTATTCCATGATGATGTCCCTCACTGAGGGTCTTTTTTACTTGATTGGGTCCTTTAAACGTGGAGACTCATGTCCTTCAGCTCTGGCATATCTTGCCTTATTGGCTCTTTGATAATTTGCGCCTCTCCATTTTCTCTGTTCTCTCTGAAATTCCTATTAGTTAGATACTACACTGTCTGGATTCAGACTTCTATCTTCTTATTTTCTTTGTTTTCTATCTAGTTGTCTTGGTCTGCTTGCTGAGAGACTTCCTCAACTTTATCTTCCCACTTTGCTCTTGAACTTTTAGTTGTTGTTAGTTTTGTTTTGTTGGACGCGCCATGTGGCACGTGAGGTCTTAGTTCCCCGATGAGGGATCAAACCCATGCCCCCTGCATGGGGAGTGCAGGGTCTTAACCCCTGGACCGCCAGAGAAGTCCCTGTTGTTATGGTTTTAATTTTTAATTTCTAAGGGCTCTTTCTCGTTCTCTGCTTTGTGGTTGTTATGGTTGTTCAAGGCATCCTAGTCTCATTTCATGGAAGGAATATCTTTCTTGTGAATACCATATATATATATATATATATATATATATATATATAAATAATATATATGTATATAAATAATATATATACAAATTATATATTTCCTGGGAGGGAGGAACA
>NW_020174705.1:1730152-1757012 GCF_003031525.2 Neophocaena asiaeorientalis asiaeorientalis | reverse complement strand
GTTTATGATCTGTCTAAAATTTCCTTCTGATCTCTGGGTCTGCTTGTTTTCATCCCTGTATCACACACTGCAGGCTTTCCTCATGAGTCTGGAGATCATTTGTTGCCTGTGCACAGTTGTGAGTGAGACCCTGCAACTGGTTGGCTGCTCCTTTTTTGGGGGGCATGGCTTGCTGAGTGTGGGCTTCACTGTAGGGCAGCTGGACAGCAGGACAGCTTTTCTTTCTTTTTTTTTTTTGACTTAAAACATTAGGTGTTTATTTTTCTCAAGTAACAAGTCTTGAAGATATTAAAACATTTTCCCTTCAGCGTTATCACATATCTTCTAAGGGATAATGAATGAGTAAACGATTTCTCACAATCATTGTATAACGTAGGTTTCTTCCATATATGCATTACTTAGAGGCTTTCTTACATTCTTCACAACCAGTTCTTTTCACTTAGCATTTAGTTGTATGTCTTAAAGATTGAGAGTTCACTGAAAGCTACTTTACATGGATATCATTAAAAGGGGGTTTACTGAGCATGAGTTCTCTCATGACACCAAAAGGGTAAGGATTTACTGAAACCTTGCCTGCAGACATTGCATTTATAGGGTTTTTCTCCAGTATGTATTCTTTTGTGTGCAATGAGATTACATTTTACACTAAAGGATTTTCCACATTGATTACACTCATAGAGTTTCTCTTCCATGTGAGTTCTCATGTGTATTGTAAGGGACACATGCCTGCTAAAAGCTTTTCCATGCTCACTGCACTTAAAAGGTTTCTTGTCCCTGGTATGGATTTTCATATGCCTCCTATGAGATAAGAGACCACGGAATGTTTTCCCACATTCCTTACATTCCTGTTTCATTTTTATGTGAATTTTCTTGTGTAAAACGAGGAAAGATTTCACTCTGAAGGCTTTTCCACATCGATTACATGTAAAGGGTTTTTCTCCAGTGTGAATTCTCACATGTTCTTTAAGGCATGAACTATCCCTGAAGGTTTTCCCACAGTCGTTGTACTTACAGGGTTTCTCTCCAGTATGAATTTTCTTGTGCTTGATAAAGTTGGAGCTCAGCCTAAAAGCTTTCCCACATTGATCACACTTGTAAGGTTTCTCTCCAGTATGTATCTGCAGGTGTATCTTAAGAGATGACTTACTACTTAGGGCTTTACCACAATGGCTGCATTCAATGGATTTCTCTCCAGTGTGGATTGCCTTATGTCTTTTAAAATATGGGAGGATACTGAAGGTTTTCCCACAATCACTGCACGTATAGGGTTTCTCTCCAGTATGTGTTATCTGGTTATGGTAAGCCTACAGCTTCTACTGAAGGTTTTGCTGCATTGATTACATTTGTAGGCTTTTTCTCTTGAATGAGTCCCTGAATGTTGTCTGAGAAGTGAGCTATCTCGGAAGGTTTTTCCACAGTCATGGCATTCATAGTGCTTCTCTCCAGTATGAATTCTCTTGTGATGTGTAAGGCAAGAGCTTGAGCTATAGGCTTTCCCACACTGATCACACTTAAATGGTTTTTCTCCAGTGTAGGTTCTCATGTGCAACTTAATGGATGAATGGCTCTGTAATACTTTACCACAGTGTTTACACTCAAAAGCTTTCTCTCTAATGTGAGTTTTTTCATCCTTCTTAAGGTGTGAGATTGAATTTAAGACTTTCCCCCAGTCACTGCATTCATAGGATGTCTCTTCTGTATGTTGTCTCTTAAGCCCAGCTAAGTTAGAACTCCTGAGGAAGGCATTTTCATCTTTTTTACATTCATAAGATTTTTCCCGAGGAAGAATTCCCTCAGGTGGCTTAAGATGTGAAGAATCTCTAAGGACTTTTGCAGAGTCAAGGTATCGATGGAGTTTCTTGCTAGGGTAAATTTTACTGTGAGTAATGCTAGATTTCACACTCAAGGCTTCAACAATTTCACTGCATTGAATGGGATTGCCTCCAAGAGTTTGTTCCTTCTTGCCATTGAGTGTATATTTCTCCAAAATACCTTGTTTTTGCTGTGGTTGTTTGGCTTTAAGGAGAATCAGCTCATCTGAACAGGTATCTTGATGAATTCTTCTCTCTACTGTCTCCATTTCATCTTCCTGCTCCATCTGGGTGATGAGAGGAGGTTTGCTGAGTTGATGTCTCAGTGAAGCCAAGTTTCTATAGTTCTCCAGCATCACTTTTAATTAATTAATTTAATTAATTTATTTTTGTCTGCGTTGGGTCTTCGTTGCTGCGCACGGGCTTTCTCTAGCTGTGGTGAGCGGGGGCTACTCTTTGTTGCGGTGTGCGGGCTTCTCATTGTGGTGGCTTCTCTTGTTGCAGAGCACGGGCTCTAGGCGCACGGGCTTCAGTAGTTGTGGCACGCGGGCTCAGTAGTTGTGGCTCACGGGCTCTAGAGCGCAGGCTCAGTAGTTGTGGTGCATGGGCTTAGTTGCTCCGTGGCATGTGGGACTTCCCGGAACAGGGCTCGAACCTGTGTCCCCTGCATTGGCAGGCAAATTCTCAAACACTGAGCCACCAGGGAAGCCCAAGGGCATAGTCTTAACCACTGGTCAGCCAGGGAAGTCCTCCAGCCCATTTCTGATTCTAAAGTCCAAGCTCATCCGCTCACAACACACCGCCTCTTTTCTAGAAGGGTTCAGATCCGGAGTAGCCTCCTGTGATAGCAGAAGGGAGGTCCTGAGTGTGCCTGGCCCCCAAGGGTAGTGAGGAGGCCCCCCAACAGCTGCAGAGACCCAAAGCCCCAGGATTCACAACCGTCCAATCAGCAAACCTGCCCTGATGTTTCTCTGCGTCAAGCCTCCGGGCTCAGCTGGGTGGGCCCAGCCATGAAGAGGACAGGTTCTCTACCCGCCTTTCTATCGGGACTGGGGGAGACCGCTCCTAGTTCTGAGACTGATGTCACCACGTGTTGTCTTTTCTGATAGGGATTGTGTTTGTGTGTGCGCAAGCATGTGTGTGTGCCCGATGACCACGCCCGTGTGTGTCCCAAATGCAAAAGAAAGATCTGGGTTGGAAAGAGATTTTGGGCTCCTAATAGGGTTGCAATATTTAGCAAATAAAAATACAGGACTTCTAGTTAAATTTGAATTTCAGATGAACAACGAGTAACACTTTAGTATAAGTATGACCCATCAATATTTGGAGCATTAAACATTTTGCTCTGCGAGGACAGAGCTGGCCCAAGACTAAGGTCAGAGGAGAGGAGGGCCTGATGCCCGCAGCCCGGTGCCGGACCTGCAGCCGACCTACAACCGGCCCACTCCGCCTAGAGCGCCCGGTGCCGGTGGCGCCACTCTAGCCGGCGCCTCGCTGAGGCGGAAGTCGTGAGCGCACTTCCGCCAGGTGGGGCCGTTGCTGGGCGGGGCGGTGACGTCGCCCCGGAAGGGGCGGGCCCGCTGGGAGCCAGTCCGTCCCGCGCCGCGCCGCGCCGGCCGGGAGGGGGCCTGATCCTGGACCATGGCGGCGGCGGCGGCGGCGGCCCCGGAGGGGAGGCGCGCGGCCCTGGAGGCGGCGGTGGCGGCACCTGAGCGGGGTGGCGGGAGCTGCGTGCTGTGCTGCGGGGACCTGGAGGCCACGGCGCTGGGCCGCTGCGACCACCCGGTGTGCTACCGCTGCTCCACCAAGATGCGGGTGCTGTGCGAGCAGCGCTACTGCGCCGTGTGCCGCGAGGAGCTGCGCCAGGTGAGCTGCGCTGGCAGGGCCGCGTGTCGGGGCAACTGGGCGGGAGCGGGGGCGCGGCCGGGCGGGGCGGCTGGTCACCCGGAGGCCGGAAGGGGACTTTGCCTTCCTGGTGTCCGGCTGCAGGCCTAGTGGCGCCGGCTTCCAAAAGAGAGGCCTGGAGGGGCCACCCGGGGCGGGGTCCCCATCGTGGGGCCGACTGTGGGGCGTGTGGGGGCGGGAGGCAGGAGGTGGCCGAGCCGATTTGAAGAGGCAGCGGTCCTTGTGGGGACAGAGTCTGGGGGCTTTCCTCCTGAGCCCCGGGAATTCCTCCCGGGCCACAGGAGGGGCATGATCAGAGCAGGAGCTCCTAGACCTGCTCGTCTTGGGAGATTATTCATCAGGGGTCTCCATTCCGGTGGAGGCAAGAGGGAAAGTGGGCACCTTCAGTGGCAATCTGTCCTGGAAGCAGAGGGTCAATCTGGGCATTTCCAGCCTAGCTGTGTTTCTGGGCCTTTCTGGGTGACGCTGAGCAAACTCCTTCTGAGAATGGCATTTCTATCTATTAAGTGATGGTTGTACTCACCATCACCACCAGAGGGGAAGGCAGAACCACTGAGGTCTCCTCAGGGTGCTTGGTGGATGGGATAAAAGTGTTGCGAAGTTTTCCTCCTTCTTGCCGGTTCCACCTGGTGGCGGTGGCGTGGTGGTGGTGGGGGGCTCAGCTCCAGAGTGGAGGAGAGGGAGTTTCTGATTGTCCAGACTTGGAAGCCCTAGTGAGGTCAGAGGGCTCCACGGAGCTTTCTCCCACCCTCCCCGCAATGCCAGCTGCTGGCTGGGAGCACCTAGCTGGAGCTCCCTTGGTTTGCTGTGCTTTGAGATATGTTTGCTTCCAGAGTTGTGAAGTTCCCCTGGTTTGTTCATGGAAAGCTTGGGCTGGTGACATCTGCCAGGGAATCTGACTTTCTTTTTCCTAGAAGTGATGCGGAAACGACATCCTTTCTTCACTTTCTTTTTTAAAAGTAGACTTTTATGTTAAAGGAGCCAAGAAAATGCTGTAATCCCATGAGCACTCTGTGGGCACCTACTCTGTGCCCTATCTGAAAAAGACACTTGGAGATGCTGTCAGTCTGTAGTGGGGTGGACAGAGATGCACCCGGACCTGGGAGGGATCTGGGGTGCAGGAGCAGTTGGGGAAACCTTGGGTCTGTGACTTAGTCAGAAGGCACCTCCCAACTTCACCAGAGCCTGCCTTGCCTTCCAGTCTTGCATAACGTGATGTAACTCTTGAATGGCCAGGTTTCCCAGCACACCTGTAGCTTCCTTCCAGGCAGGCAGGCAGGCAGGCATGTGCAGCGGAGGCCCCAGCCCTGGGCACTGCAGGTCTCACTGAGGAAGTAAGCAGACACCTATATATGGGTGTTGTAGCTAGCATCTGGCCTCTCTCATACCTTGTGGGTCCCATACCCTTCAAGGACTCTGTGGCAAGGGGGTGTGGACATGAGCTTTCAGCTGGCTCCAGCTGGGGTGTGGTTTGGCATCAGGTGCCCTGGCCAAGTCTGGCCTTCCTCTCAGGCCTGCTCCTAGTTGCTAGGCAGCAGGAGGGTGTTCTGGGAAGTTTGGGAAGATGATGCTCCTCTCCATTCATCCTGTTTCCCTCTCACTCTTGAACTCTGAACGCCCCTGTATCCCTCTGTTCCCTTGCTGAGTCCTGCAGTGTCCTCTGAATACGTCCTGTGTCCCATGCCTGCTCGGAAATCCCACAGCAGCCCCAAACCCCTGAACCCTGCCTCTCCTCTGTCTCTTTTATGGGACTAAGTCTTTGTAAAAAATTGGGAGGAAAGTGTGCCAAAATGCTTTTTGAGACAGGCCAGCTCCGTTTGCTGGTTAATTCCTACATCTTGACCTGGTGCCTCCTTGTGCCGGCCTGGGTGAGGAGCCAGATCAGTTAGATTGCCCGGCACTTGCTCAGGGTGGAGGCCGAGGCAGGCTCCCAGCTGATGGGTAGCAGCAGCGCTGGTCTTGAGGGCACACTAGCTGAGACTGTTGTCAAGTCCTGGGTTCCTGTCTTCCCTGGTTGTATCTTTCCCACAGGCCACTTTCTTCTAAAAGACAATTCTTGTCTTACTTTCCACCTTGCTCTGATCCCCGGTGATGTTGAAGAGGCTTGATGAGGCTGCTGTACAAAGTGGGATGTGTCTGAGCTAGCAGGGGCCCTGCAGGCCACCTGGTACAACCCCACTGCCCCATTTCATAGATGGGAATTGGGAGGGGAAGCTGAAGGCAGGTCAGGAGGCAGGACCTGCTGACTCAGGCCATGTACTTCTGTTGTCCCTGCCCCCTCTCCACCAACCTGGTCCTGGCCCGCCTCCTCTGAGAGGACCTGCTTGTCCACGTCTGGCTCCTTGGGTCCCTGTACTCTCCCCGTCCAGCCGCTCTCACACTGGTCATTGCTGACACCCATCCCCGTCCTCTCACGCACTCATTTTCTGTGAGTGCTCACTGCACGCTGGGAGTGGGGAGCAGCAAGGCCCCAGGCAGAAACCCCTGTGGTGGGGGAGTCTGAGGGGACTTTCGCTCCCATCTGCCTCTCCTCAGGACCTGATCTTCTTGGGGCCCACCCAGAGGCACCCTTGCCCCGTTAGTCATTTACTACCTGGCCCACCCAGGGGCTGCCCAGGACGGTCCCTCCTCAAGTATCTAGGCCTGGCCTGTACCTCTGTCCTTGGACCCATGATCCCCTCCCATCAGGGTGATCACCAGGGTGGGTGGGTCTTGGGCCACACTGGTTGGATCCCTAATGGGTTCCTGCCCATCCCTGGCCAGGCCACCATACCCTCATCCTCCTCCATCCATGCAGTTTTGTGTCTCACCTCACCCTCTGCTGAGGGCAGGGACACTGGCCATTCCAGGCTGCACTGCCATCCCATCGTCTGGTGCAGGCCCGGGGGGCCCAGTCCTGGTCCCAGCCTGTCTGTGAGGGGCAGTTAGCATTTCCCCATCCCACCCCCCAGCTCCAAACCTGCTCACCCTCATTCTCAAACAAACACTTTCCTTTCCCAAGCCTCTTCTGTGGTTCCAATCTCTTCCTGAGCCAACCCAGTGTCCCCCTTCTGGCCTGGCTCAGGTGTGCCCAAACTGGGCTGCCCTACCAGACTGCTCGGGAGGGACAGACACCCCACCCAAGCTGACTGTCACTCAGTCCACGGCAAGGGTGCTCACAGCCCAAGGAGAGATACCACCTGTGGTGGATCAGAGCAGACCTCTGAAAGGAGGGTGCCAGGGTGACAGGGTGAGGGTGGGGCGCGGGCCCTCCCGGCACAGGTTTCTCTGGGAGGGAAATTGTTCCTCTGCTGAGTCTGTTGAGCTTGGATGCTTGTTGGCAGTTTTGGGGCTCCCCTCAAGGCTGGGGTTATGGGCACCGAGTCCCAGTGGTTAGTTCCTTGTGCTCTGTGCTCCTCCAGCAGCATCCTGAGTGGTTCATGGCCCTGCACCTGCAGGCGCCTATCCCCAGGCAGGAACTGGGGTCTGTGCTGGAAAGGTACCCTTGGGAGTGGTTGGAAGGCAGGGCTGGATGTGGGCTTGCTCTAGGAGGGCAGATCCCATGAGAAGAGGCCAGTGGAAGGCTCGGGGACCTTCCCCATGTGCCTTCGGGACTACGGAGAAAACCGGGGCAGAGGGTGCGGAGGGTGACCCTTTGGAGGCAGAGCCAAGACCTCCCTGTGAAGATGGGTCACAGGGTGCAGCTGGGATGAGGTGCGCTCAGCCTGTGGCGGGGGCGGGGGTAGGCAGCCACATTCATCCTGCCCAGCTTTGCCAGACATGGTGACAAGGGGAAGAAAGGCCTGTTGGGGCGCTGCCCATCCCCCCCACCCTGCTCTGACCCTCCAGAATGGCTGTGGCTGGACCATGATGCTTCCATTGGGCTCCTGTGGGGGCGGGTGGGGGGCAGGCTTGGTTGTCAGCCTGCTCTCCACACCCCCAAGCATGTCCTCCCAAGTAGAGGCTGAGCTCCCCATCTCCTTCTCCAGAGCCCCCAGGGAATCAGTTTTAACCACCCTGCTGTTGGGGATGGTGTAACCACCCACTCTCCCCAGCCAGTCCTATGCTTTCCCAAGTTCATGGCCACCCTGGCCCCAGACATCCTCCCTGACTGGGCCTAAACCTAACAGGGGTGATCTTGATGTGGGCTTTACTAAGGAAAGGCTGTCCCCCCGGGTGTGCTGGTAAGGACTGAGCTGAGGCGAGTGGCCAGCTCCAGGCTGGGGGACAGTGGTGGATCGGAAAGGGGCACAGAGAGGAGGAGATGGGCCAGTGTGGTCTTGATGCAAGGGGGAGGGGACAGAGAGAAAGGGGGACTGGAGGATGAGGGAGCCCTGGAGGGAGCAGTGCCCTTGTTGACTCAGAGGGTAGGCCTGAGCCTGTGCGGGGGCCCTGGGGGCCAGGCTGGGGGCATTGGGACAGGGGTCTGGTCATCGTCCAGTGCCAGGGTCTGTGGAGAGGCAGAGCAGGCTGCTGGGCCAGGCTCAGCAGGCTTTACCTGAGAGTGCTGGAGACCCCTGAGAAGTGGCCAGGCTGCAGAGGTGTCCACAACCAGCACACTAGCTCCTCTGTTTGGCACCCCCAGACAGCCCAGTTAACAGGCAGGAAGCTGGCCAAGAACGGGCGGGGGCCATGACCGAGTCCTGTGGGGGAGCCCTTCTCCCCCTTTGCCATCATGGAAGCATCATGGGTGCATGGAGGGTAGCCAGGCCTTGAGGCATGCAATCTGGCCTGGGAGCATTCACTGTTTCCTTAGCTGCTCCTTGGACTGTGTCTCTCCTTTCTCCTGGTGAAAGTCATCCTGTGCCCAATACCCATGTGATTAAGCCCCGGTTTGCCTGGCTGTCTGATCCCTGTCTCTGCCCCTGGGGCGGCCTCTGTCTCTCTGGCAGGTGCCAGTTTTGTCTGTGGATGAGTGTGGAGCCGGCTGCCCCCTGGTGGCGAGGCCAGCCGCTGCGTCTCTGTCCTGGCAACCCTAGGTGGGTGGGCTGCGGGTGGGGAGAGGAGACAAGGCTGGCCCAGGCTGGCAGAGGGTGCTTCCTGCTGGGACCTGCCTCAAGCCTCCCAGGAGGGGCCCTGAGTGCCTCCCTTTCTCCTCAGCCTGACGCATCCGTGGTCCGGCTCACCAGTCCCTTTTGCTTTTGGTTTCAGGTGGTCTTTGGGAAGAAGCTTCCTACCTTTGCCACAATCCCTATCCATCAGCTTCAGCATGAGAAGAAGTATGACATCTACTTTGCTGATGGAAAAGTGTTTGCCTTGTACAGGTGAGAGGGGAATTCTCGGCCTGGGTTTCTGAGGGTCTGTGGGATGCTTTGTGGTGGGGACGGACTGTCACCTCCTCTGCTCCTCACATCCCTCAGCGGGGAAGGGGCACTGATGTGGTGCAGATGTCAGGGCTAGGTGGTTGGTTTCTATCATTGGTTTTCTCTACTGTAACGGGGGATGCTCACAGTCCCCCTCCTGGGTTGGTGGTAAAGAGGGGGCAGTGAGCGACAAGGGGTGAATTCAGGGAAGGCACATAGCCCTGCTTTCTGGGGCTCTTTGAGGTAGTCAGGAGCTCCTGCAAATCAAGCTCTTAGCCTATGGTGGAAAAACCTCATAAAGGGATACAGTTGTTTTGGGGGTGGTCCTCATCTTCCAGGTGAGGGGGCAGGCACCTGTGTGGGCTCAGTCATCATGTCCATCTGATGCAGGGGTCAGTCTCCTGGATCGTGGACCCAGCCCCACCCCGTGGCCTTGTTCAGCTCAGGCCCTGGGCCCAGCACCGTCTGGCTCAGTGGTCAGAGTGCTGAAATGCACGGTGGGGCAGGAGTGCCCATCCTCCTGGCTCCCGCTTCCAGGGCATCTGCAGGGGCGTTGGGTGAGGGGCCGTGGGGTGGTTCTAGTGCCCCTCTGGACAGTGATGCTGAGTGCCTTCGGGGGGACTGGTGGCTCTCGATGTCTCCCTAGGCAGCTGCTGCAGCACGAGTGTCCACGGTGTCCTGAGCTGCCACCTTTTGGCCTCTTTGGGGACCTGGAGCAGCATATGCGGAAGCAACATGAGCTATTCTGCTGCAAGCTGTGCCTCAAACACCTCAAGGTGAACCCTACCCCATGGCACCTGCCTGGGGATTGGGCATTCAGGGAGCACCTGGTGGAGGTGGGTGGAGGCCAGGCCCAGTAGAGGCTGGCACAGGGTGCTCAGCCAGACAGCTGTGAGCGGCTTGTTGCTGCCTCTGGCCCTGGACAGGCCAGATCCCCAGGGTTTCCCAGCATCCCCAGCTCTCCTGCCTCACAGAGCCTGCCAGGCTGCTGGTGTCTGGGGCTCTGGGGCAGAACTGATGCCACAGGGTCCCCTGCATTGTCAGGCCGTGGGAAGGGGCGGGAGGCCTGGGAGCCCCCACCCCATTCCCAGCCCCCCATTCCCTGCAGATCTTCACATATGAGCGCAAGTGGTACTCGCGCAAGGACCTGGCTCGGCACCGCATGCAGGGGGACCCTGACGACACGTCGCACCGTGGGCACCCGCTCTGCAAGTTCTGTGACGAGCGCTACCTGGACAATGACGAGCTGCTCAAGCACCTGCGTCGCGACCACTACTTCTGCCACTTCTGCGACTCAGACGGGGCTCAGGACTACTACAGGTGGGAGTGGGCGCATGGCAACCTTGGGACGCCCAAGCGGGCTGGGCGAGGGCCCTTGCTGACACCCAGTTTCCGGCAGCGACTACGCGTATCTGCGTGAGCACTTCCGAGAAAAGCACTTTCTGTGCGAGGAGGGTCGCTGCAGCACCGAGCAGTTCACCCACGCATTCCGTACGGAGATCGACCTCAAGGCCCACAAGATGGCCTGCCACAGCCGGAGCCGTGCCGAGGCCCGCCAGAACCGCCAGATCGACCTGCAGTTCAGCTACACGCCACGGCACTCGCGCCGGAACGAGGGTGAGCGGGGCCCGCCCTGCCGAGCGGGGGCCCCAAGGCAGGGCTCACATTGCAGAGCCCTGCTCTGGAGGCCTCAGACCCAGGTCCTGATCTGACCTCTCACGTGTGAGCGGGGACAAGGGACAAGCCTGTTGAGCCTGTGTCCCCCCAGCCCACTGAGGAGCCCCAAGCACCTGAGCACGTTGGGACAGGGAGCTCTTCACTGGCTCCTGAAGGTTCTCAGATCTGCTGTTCTGGGGTCCCTGGGACTCTTCCCCAGGTCAGGAGGATTACTGAGTGCCCACTGTGTGTAGGTCCCTCCTGGGACTGTGGGGCCAGCAGGCCCAGGCCCCTCTCCCAGCCCAGTTCTTGCTCTGACCTGGTGCCTAGGCTAGAGGCCCAGGACCACTGTGAACCCTGAGAGGTGTCTGCGCCCATCCCCCAGGTTCAGGTGCTATGGTGGGTGGGGAGGCCTCTGCTGTCTAAGCCAGAGCACTGGCCTCGGTCTGGCCTGGGCCCGTGACGGGCTGTGTGCTGGCCGCAGGGGTCGTTGGTGGCGAGGACTACGAGGAGTTGGACAGGTACAACCGCCAGGGCCGCACGGGCCGGGCCAGCGGTCGTGGAGCCCAGCAGAGCCGCCGAGGAAGCTGGAGGTACAAGAGGTGGGAGGATTTGCGTGTCGCCAGGACTTAACGTTCTCCTGGCACCACCCCTGAGGCGGTGGCGGCAGCCAACAGCTGGGCTGGGGATAGGCACTGCTGTCAGGGGACTTTGGCTTTCTGGCCTCTGGTGTCCTGGGCATGGCAGCAGGTCTGCTAGGTGTCCTCAGTGTCCTTCACTTTCCCCTAGTTTTAGCCAGAGACACCGGGACCCTGCAGATTGGGGTGGTAAGGGGGGTCCTGGGTCATTGGGGGTTCAGTGCAGTTGTGCCATGAAGCCCCAGCGTGGCAGGCATGCACTCAGGCTGGGCTGCCCCCGATGGCCGGGCTGGATCGAGGCATCTGTGGACCCCAAACGCTACCCCAGAGAACAGGGCCGGGTGTTGCCCAGGGAGCCGAAGCTTGAGGCTGGCAGGTGGATGGTTCAGCTCCCTCCACAGCGCCCTCTCCTGGACAGGGAGGCTGGGCTGGCACCGGTCCCGCTGGCTTCTGGCAGGCAGCCTCCTGGTGTCCAGGCTTCCCAGGGGCAAGGCCCCTCCCCAGCCCCTCATCCTGCACGTCACTGTAGTCCTGGGCCTTGCCCAGCCTGAAGTCATCCCCATCCCAGGGAAGAAGAAGACCGAGAAGTGGCAGCTGCCATCCGGGCCTCGGTGGCCGCGCAGCAGCAGCAGCAGCAGCAACAGCAGCAGGACACACGCAGGAGTGAGGACCAGGAGGAGGGCAGCAGGCCCAGGAAGGAGGAGGCAGGTGCGCGGGGTCCTGAGGAGCCCCGGGGCCCCCGGCGCCTGCCCCGGACTCAGGGCGAAGGCCCAGGTGAGTGGGCCTTCCCTATAGGCAACTCTACTCTGGTGCAGGAGGTGGGAGGTGGGCTCCTGACCAGCGTGGCGGTGCCTGGATTCTCAGGGCCTCCACCCACAAGGCCAGTGAGAACCCGTGTGCTCTCCAGTCACCCCACAGGGTCTGATCCTGCCCTTCAGTGTTGGTCAGCCCTGACCTAGGGTTCTTTTGTGTCTTGTAGGCTCCAAGGAAGCCTCAATAAATGGTCCTGTGAGCCAAGAGGCCTTGCCAGCAACTGGCTCGGCTGCAGGAGCCACATTTCCAAGGTACATGTGTGCACGAACCGGGGCTCCTATGTAAGGTGGGTGGAGGGTGGCCGCCGGGCAGGCCAGGGCCTGGCAGGCCACTGACCCCTCTTCTCTTCTCGGCACAGTGCTCTCCCGCCCCCCACTTCGAAGCTCAAGGACGAAGACTTCCCCAGTCTCTGTGCCTCCACTTCCCCCTGCTCCGCAGCAGCTGCCCTGGGCCCCGTGGGGCTGGCGGTGGCCTACTCTGTCCCCGCCAGGGGCAGGAGCACCTTCCAGGAGGAGGACTTTCCTGCCCTGGTGTCCTCTGCCTCCAAGCCCAGCACTGCCCCCACCAGCCTCATCTCTGCCTGGAACAGCAGTGGTAGCAAGAAGGTGGCGCATCCCGCCCCAGGGGCCCAGTCTGCCAGCGGGGGAAGCCAGCCCCCCAGGAAGGCTGGGAAGGGGGGTAAGGGTGGTAAAAAGAGCGGACTGCCCCGCGCGGAGGAGGAGGAGGAGGAGGATGGCCGCTCCAGCCTCACCACCCAGGAGGTGTGGGGCGTGCCCACGACAGTCGCCGTTTCTTCCCTGCTGGCTGTGGCCTCCACCCAGACCTTCACCAAGGTTGGCAAGAAGAAGAAGGTGGGCTCCGAGAAGTCGGGTGCCTCATCTCCCCCGCCACTGCCCCCTGACAAAGATGGGCCCCCCGGAGCTGAGCAGGCCCCCGCGGCCCCCACTGGCAGAGCTGAGGGGTCAGCTGCTGTCATCGTCAACGGACACACAGAGGGGCTGGTCCCAGCTCGGAGCATCCCCAAGGAACCCCCTGGGCTCCCGAGGCCCCTGGGGCCCCTCCCCTGCCCCACGCCCCAGGAAGACTTCCCAGCGCTCTGCGGCCCCTGCCCACCCAGGATGCCCCCGCCCCCAGGTATGTGTGCCTGGCTCAGGCCTGCTTTTGGGCATCTGGGAAGGGGCCAGGTTTTTGAGTCAGGCTGGAGCCCCTGGGCCCAAGAGGAGCATAGCCCGAGGTTGTGCAGGTGCAGGTGGGGAGAGATGAGCCTGTGTGGTGGTTTCCAGCTGCCTTGGAAACCTGACGGCCAAGTCTGGATGCAGGCTCCATGTCTGTGAGCGGCGTGACTTTGGTCTGTCATAACTTCTCTGCATCCTTTTCCTCCCGGTAAATCGGGGCATTCCTAGCACCCTTTTTTTTTAATTAATTAATTTATTTTTGGCTGTGTTGGGTCTTCGTTTCTGCGCGCGGGCTTTCTCTGGTTGCGGCGAGCGGGGGCCACTCCTCACCGCGGTGTGCGGGCCTCTCACTGTCGCGGCCTCTCTTGTTGCGGAGCACAGGCCCCAGACGCGCAGGCTCAGTAGTTGTGGCTCACGGGCCTAGTTGCTCTGCGGCATGTGGGATCTTCCCAGACCAGGGCTCGAACCCGTGACCCCTGCACTGGCAGGCAGATTCTCAGCCACTGCACCACCAGGGAAGCCCCCAGCACTCTCTTGAGATGAAGGCAAAAATGAGTTAACTTAGGCCAGCCACAAGGGAGCACAGCATGCATGCCGGCTCTTGGCATCATCAGGCCCTGGGCCTGCTTTGTGGGGGAGGTGCGGTTGTGGACAAAGCCTGACCCTGACCCTGACCCTGGTGAGATGGGCAGCTTATGGGAAGTGGGGGACCAAGGCTTGTCTGCCTGGCCAGCGAGGGTCACGTCCTGAGATCTTCCTGTGTGCCCCCCCATCCTCCACAGGCTTCAACACCGTGGTGCTCCTGAAGGGCGCTCCGCCTCCACCTCCACCGGGTCTGGTGCCCCCTGTCAGCAAGCCACCCCCTGGCTTCTCTGGCCTTCTGCCTAGCCCCCACCCGGCCTGTGTCCCCAGCACTACGACCACCACGAAAGCGTAAGTGTGGGTGGGCCACCTGGCCTCATGCCCCTGTGGGGAGAGTGCCCTCACCTTGGGCCACTCCAAAGGCTGAAGCCTCCACCTCCTCCCTATGTCCCGATTCCAAACCCAGGCCAACACCCGTGCCACGGGCCTACCTGATCCCCGAGAACTTCCGGGAAAGGAACCTGCAGCTCATCCAGTCCATCAAGGACTTCCTGCAGAGCGACGAGGCCTGCTTCAGCAAGTTCAAGAGCCACTCGGGGCAGTTCAGACAGGTCAGGCAGGCGGGGGTGTGGGGGCCAGCCCGGCCACCTGGGGCCCAGGCCTGGGCCAGGTGTGACTGGGTCTGGCTCTGGGTGGCAGGGCGTGATCTCCGCAGCCCAGTATTACAAAAGCTGCCGGGACCTGCTGGGGGAAAACTTCCAGAAGATCTTCAACGAGCTGCTGGTGCTCCTGCCCGACACGGCCAAGCAGCAGGAGCTGCTGTCTGCACACACAGGCTTTCGAGGCCGTGAGAGGCCTCCCGGCACCAAGGCCAAGAAGAGCAAGAAGAGTGCATGGCAGGCCAGCACCCAGCAGGCGGGCCTGGACTGCTGCGTGTGCCCCACCTGCCAGCAGGTGCTCGCACACGGTGATGTCAACAGCCACCAGGCGCTGCACGCTGCCCGGGACGACGACTTCCCCTCCCTGCAGGCCATCGCCAGGATCCTCACGTAGCTCCGGACGTAGCTCCTGCCAGCGCAGGCAGGAGCCGCCACACCCATGAGCCTCCTTTCTCCCTCCTCCTCCCTCTGGGCTGCCAGGCAGCTAGGTGAGGCCCTGGTGAGGCCACCCGCTCAGGCCCCTCAGCTGGCCGGCCTGCCAGGGATCACCAGGAAGGCCCACACCACCCTGTCAGCACACCGTCATGCAGGAGTCCATCTGGATTTCTCCTGGGAATTGGAGAAAGACCCCTGCCTCAGCAGCAGGCTGGTCTGGGTTTACATTCTCATGCTTTTGGAAGGTGCTGAGGAGGGAAGGGCTGGGATGCCAGGACCTGTGTGTGCTGTCAGAGCCGGTGGCCACGGTGGCCCAATCTGGGACCGCCTGAGCCTGAGGGCTGCGGCACAGTGGTCCCTGAGCTGTGGGGCCACGGGTGCTGGAGTCAGATGTTGAGTGTGTTGTGTAAACAGTTGGCTGTTTCATTATTCAAGAACGTTCAGGATTAAAAGCAGACACGAAATTGTGCTACTTGAAGTTGAATCTTTTTACGAGACTAGCTGAAACTGGGATCTCAAATTGCCTCTGACCTTTTATAAGACAGTTTATCTTCAAATAAATTTATTTTGCAATAATGCACATAGCTGAGCTTCTCTGCCTTCTGGGGTCACCCCACTCAGAGTTGTCAGACACTACAGCTCAGGTGGTCACCAGTGAGTGCTGGGGCGGGGAAGACCTGTGGGGAGAGCTGGGCTTGCTCACAGGAAGAAGCAGCCAACCCTGGGCTCCAGTCCTGGAGGTCGAGCACCGCCCAAGCCTTCCAGGAGTAGAGACAGCCATGCTTGACCTACACTGTGTACCCAGTAAAACTATTCTTCCAGAACCTGGGAGTAACACAGACTTGAGGTTTCAATCCATAGACCAGTGAAAGAGCTACTAAAGATCAACAAAAACAATTTAGAAACAGTGCAGGGCATATCTGAAATACTGAAAGAAAATAATTTGTACTTAATTATTTGGATCCAGTATTTTGAAAAGGAACCAGACACCCAGTGAACTCTCCCCTTTCTGCCACAAACACATATAAATAGTAGGGAAAAAGGTCTAAACACATAGCTATATCCAAATAAGGCAACATCCTTAGATGAAAAGAAACAGACATGTCTTTCTAAAAGAAGCAGAAGGGGGTACCCCAGGTGATGAAGGGGACGTGGCCTGCAGTGGGGCCAGGCCAGAGCCACACGGCTGCATGGGTACTGCCTATCTGAAGCCGAGGGCCTGCCTGCCTGTGGCTGAGACTGGAGCAAGTTCCTGGGTGATGGCCATGCTCGGAGCCCACTAGGAGACAGAGACTTCACGCTCTTCACTCTCCATGGGACTGCCTAGAGGCCACCTGCATTCCCCACCACATCGGAGAAGCCCCTTATAGCTGATGCCCTCTTTGCAGACCTGAGCACAAGCAGCACCCCCAAAGAGTAACCTGGAAGATGAGCTATCTCATTAACAATACTGAAAATACCGATTCTTAAAGAGACACACACACACACACACACACACACACACACACGTTTACGTTAACCCTTCCCGCACCTTTGATGATGGCAACTACTAACTATTTTCCTTTTCCGGAAGGGGAGCCTGAGGCACAGACAAGCTGAGAGATTTGCCCAGAAAGACCAAGCCTGAACACGGCCAAGCCAGCATTCCAGCTCCAGCTCTTACCTGCTTCATTCAACCAGAATGTTATTAACCAGTAAGTCAGAAATGAAAAAGTAACTGAGATAAGAATCCCAATAGACAAATTCAAAAGTAAACAAGACCAAGCTGGGGAAATCTCCAGTTGGAGTTGGCCAGGGAATGTGGCTCTGGATGCTGCATGGTACACATGGTGGTCTCCCAGGAGCAGAAGGCGGTAAGAAGCAGACATCTGGAGAAATCACGACTGCTTTCCCCAGCACTCTCCAGAACATGGGCATCAGCCTGGTCTCTACCTCCCTGTGCCCCTTCCTGGATTCTTGGCCCTGGTGCCCCTCAGGTCCCAACCTCTGGCACTGGAGGGGCAGGAGTAGAAAGGATTCCAAGAGTGTCTGGGCCACAGTAAACTCATTTACAGTCTTTATTGTAAAGAAGCTGCAGTTGGAACATGGGACACTGAAAATATACAATCACAGATTGTTCTTTCAGAAGAGGGAGGGACAGACTCATATATACAAAAATTGTAAACATGTTCACTTAAATATCCACAAATAATTGGTCTATGCTACAATGTACAGGGTTGTCACTCAACTGCAACTCCAGAGGGAGGCGACTATCTGTAAAAATGTAATGTGGCAACCGCATTTGGTATTGACTTAATGTGAAAAGCCAGCTTTGAGCAATGCATGAGTACTCAGCTATGCAAAGGGACCCCCAACCTTGGGCTGGGCCTTAAAATGGGGTGCAGTGTGGGGAGCTGAGGAACTAGTCCAGGGAGCCGAGGTAAAGAGGTTTGCAGGGAATGGCTGTCTCCAGGGCACGGTGGGAAGGTGAAGCCTCTAGGCCTCTCTCCTCGTGAGGGGTGTGTCCTGCTGGGCACCCAGATGTCTGGAGCCTCCCTTGGGCAAGGTCTTACTGAAGGGCTGGGAGAGGGCTGATGTCCAGGCCTACAGCCATGTTGTGCTTTCCTGGCCAGAGCTGCCCGCACCCCAGCAAGGGCCTGGGCCAAGGCAGGTAAGGGCTGGAGCTGGGGCCACAGAAAAGAGGGGCTGCTTGTGGGGAACTACGAGGTGAAACCTGAAGACTTGACCACAATCACAACATCGACAGGGCTGGGCTACTCTAGTGAGCCTGTAAGAGGAAATGGAGGGAGGCTCCAGACAGAGCACATGGCCCTACAGGGGAACCACCAGGACAGAGCAAGGACCACCACTACCCACAGGGACAGGGGATGGGGAACAGTGGCCACGGGGTGAGGGTGGTGTCCCTTCCCCCAGTCACCCCCAGTCCAGGGCAGCCCCTGCACCTGGCTATGGAGGGCAGCTGGACCCCTGACCCCAGAGTGTACAGGTGAGCCCTGCCTGGCTGGCTCATGAGGGGACTGGCCCGCTGCCTAGGCTGGTCCACTGGAGGCTGAAGGACACGTGCCCAGGGCTGTGCTGTTCTCTCCTCAGGACCTCTGGCCCTGGGCTGGGGACTAAGGGGACTGGAGGAACTTGGGGGGAACAGCCCAGGCACCCTGGAAGGCTACCCTCTCTTGGTCCCAGATGGCCCACAGCATCCACACGTTGCTGCTGGGCCAGGAGGACCTGAGGGAGGTCCCAGGAAGCCTTGGATCCTGCATTGGTGGGGCAGCCTTTGTGCCTTGGTCTGGGCCTGCTGGCCACTAGTAGGCAGGAACCTGGTACCCTTTGGGACTGGTGTCCAGCGTCTCGGTGAAGGGCGGGCTCTGGTAGGTCTCGGTGCCCTCCACACCGCTGCCCACTGGGTAGCCTGGGTAGGTCTGGCCCGCCCCAGCACCCAGCTGTTCGGTGGCAAAGAGCGACATGTCGGTGCCCAGACGGAACCGCTGCAGGGCCTTCACGGTAAGCGCCGCCTGAGGGGGAGTCCGGGGTCAGCGAGGGCCGACCTGCCCCGACCCTTACCTGGCCCCAGTCCCTGCCGGCCGCACTCACCCAGCTGAGGATGGAGAAGAAGCTGAAGGCAATGGCGGCCCGCGCCGCGTCTGCCGCCTGCGTCGTGCCCGGCCCGGGCGCCGTGCGCTGCCACTGGTTGGTGAGGAAACAAAAGCCCACGAACCACAGGAAGGACCAGAGCCCTGCGGGCAGGTGGGCGGGCGAGTCAAGAGATGCTGCACCGAGGCGCCCGGCCCAACTCTGCCGGGAAGGAGAATCCGCATCTCCCTCTGGCCCCGCCCCCCAGCCCGCCCTCCAGACTCCGCCCACCCGAGAAGCCCCGCGCGCTCCCCCAGGCCCCGCCCCTCACGGCCCCGCCTACCTGAGAAGCCCAGGTCCAGCAGCACCGCGCGGCGACGGTCTCGGACGCTGCTGATCTGCTGGAAGCGCACGTCGAGCAGCAGGAACGCGGCGCAGGCGAAGAAGGCCCCAAGGCCGAGCGCGACGCCGAAGCGGCAGGCACCCGCGTTGCCGTTGAAGACGCAGCGCAGCTCCGGGCCGCTGTCGGCGTTCACGTAGCCCTCGTTGACTATGGGCCCGAAGACGGCGATGGAGAACACCTGTGGGCGGTGGGAGCACTCAAGGCCCTGCAATGGCCCCTTCCTGGTCGAGGCCCGAGGTCTCCTAGCCCACCGTGAGTGCCCATGCCCTCGGGAGTGTCCCTGCGTTCCCCTGCAGCACAGTATCTATCTCTGGGTGGGGTCTTCGGGGACCCCCTCCCTTAATATCTACCTCAAGTTTAGTAAGTAAGGACAAAACATACCATTTAGTGAGCATCAACTGTGCCCAGGCACTGTGCGTAAAATGGCTACATGTGTTTGCTCATGGAATCCTCCCAAACAACCACAAGAGTGCCACTGCTCTTATCCTCTTTGTAGATGGAGAAATCGGGGCTCCAACAAGTGAAGTGCCTTGTGGAGGGTTGCATGGTTGATAAGAGCCAGGGCTGACATTCAAGCTGGGTCCTCTGTATCTTGTGGAGCCCGTAGTGTCCCCCATGGCCCACTCCAGAGTGTGGGAACAGGAGCTTTCACCTGGACCAGTGATCCCCAGGCTTGAGTCAGCAGGGCTAGGGGAAGTAGATGTGGAGTCAGGCAAGAAGGGTGGGAGTATGGGGGGGGCAGGCAGCAGAAGGTCAGCTGCACAGAGCTGTCAGCCAGGACCTGAGTGGAACCCACCCTCAGCATTTGGGAGCTGTGCAGCCTCGTTTCCTAGCATGCCAAATGTAGCAGGCACAACTCATGGGGTGCTGGGGACAGGAATAATGCCCACCCAGCATCCTGCACTTTGTGGGCACTCCAGGGATGATGGCCCCACATGACTGTGGCTAATTAACCCATCCATACGTGCTTGGGCTTAAAAGGCGACACCGTTGACCTCTGGGGTTCAGTCAAACCTCAGTGCCCTGTGCCCACGAGGGCTGGAAGGCAAAGGAGTGGACCACAGTCCTTTTAAACCAGAAGCTGCTCTTTGAGCTCTGGGCAGCCCTATATTTCTAAAAAAAGACCTCTAATTTCAACTTCATTTTTCTCCTTTCCAGCCCCAGCTCCTAGAGACTTAGTCAAGAGTGAAACCAAGGTGCAAGATATGGACACGTACCCACAGATTGGTCCACAAGTCAGGTCAAAGCTGGGACCAGAATGTAGGGTCCCTACTTCCTGGTCTGACCAGAGTCACTCCACCCAAGGGCCCCTGCCCCACTCTGGGCACCGCCCTCCTGGAACACAGGTGAGTACGTGCCACCACCAGCCACCACCAGGTGGACAAAACCCAGAACTCAGCATTCCACCTTCCATCTCTCCTGCCTGGAGGGATGGAAAGGAGGAGCAGGCCACTGGGCCTAAGGTTGCCCCAGTAGGCTAGGCTGCCTCTAAATCTGCCCCTCCCACACCACCTCCAGGAAGCCTTCTCAGTGTAGAGCCCCTTCCAGCTGCCCCACTCAGAGGAATCCCAGAGCACACCCCCCAACTCACAATTGCAACTGGGGGGCCTGGGAATGGCCAGCTCCCTTCGAAGGAGCCGGGAGGATGTGCGTGCAGAAGTAGGGGGTAGGCTCTGCCTGATTCTCTTGGCTCCGGTAGCCCTTACTGATGCTGAGGCTGAGCGCTCAAGCCCCTCCGCGAATCCCGCCCCCACCCCTGTGCCCGCTTCCAGGGTGTAAGCACATGAAAAACCGAGCGAGGACTGAGGAAGGGGATTGAGTTAGACCTAAGGAAGAATTGGGAGGTGGGTGCGGCGGACAGTGACCTCTCAAGGTACCCGTCTGTCGCCGCCGGCCCCTCCCCCGCCCGCAGGTGGGCGCGCCCTGCCCGGTGACGTCACCCCAACCTGCGGCCGGCGGGGGAGGGGCCGGCAAGGATGAGGAAGGGGGCTAGAGGCAGATGACAGGGATGAGGGAGGCGAGGCGAAGTGGGACGGGGTATCGGGGCGGGGCTTGGGCCGGGGCCACTCACCCAGGACGCGATCCGCAGCAGGGTCTGGGGCCGCCGCGCGAAGCTCAGAGGGTCCAGGGTGGCCCCTGCGCGTCCCGCGCCGAACGAGGCTCCCTCCATGGCCAGCCCGGGCGGGCCGCGTGTCCCCGGCGCCCTCTGTCCTTCTGTCCGTTGGGCCGACCCCGCCCGAGGCCGCCCGGGGCTGCTGCCGATGCTGCCAGTGCTGCCGCTGCCGTCGCCGCCTTCCGGGAGTGCGCGCCGGCCGCGGCGGGGGCGCGCGGGGCGGGACCGAGCCTACACCCCTCCCTCTGGTCCACGCGCGCAGGGCTGGAGCACTCACCTCCCTCCACCTTGCCCACCTTCCACCCCACCCCACCCACTCTCACCGCAAGACCAGGGTCCGAGATGGAGACCATCCGCCAGGTCCCCATCAAGAGGCGGGGTCAAGGGGCTAAGTCCCCCACGTCCACTCACAAGTAGTCAGGAGTCAGCAGGGCAGGTGGACACTGGGCTCAGCCTTTGCCGTAGCCACGTGGGTGGACAGACCGACATGACCCCACTCCTCTGTACAGGGCCCTTTCCTGAGTGCCTAAGGAGGTAACAGGTCCAAGGGCTCCAGCGTCTCCCCCAGCCCTCAGGGAAAGGGAACCCAGCTTCCTGCCTCTGGTCCCCACAGACCAGAGGGAGGTTACTGGGGCCTTTCCCATGACTTCCCACTGCACCCTAGCTTCTCCTTCACATTCTATCCTCCCTAACAGGGAGGGAGGATGGCCTCTGCCCTCAGGGGCACTTGTCCAGGCAGGCAGAGCCCAGAGGCACACATGGGTGGGAGTTGGGGCATCTCTGCTCTTTTCCTGTGGTTGGATGTTGTCATTCTGAGGGTGCTCACTGAGCCCTGCACACTCCTGGGTCTCCCCAACTGACTTTCTGCTGACATATTTAGTTTTGGGCCGAGGAGTGGGGAGAAGCATCAGAGATGGGGAGTTGGAAGAGTGGGTACCTAGCTTTCCAGCACCCCCGCTGGGTCTTCGCCACAGATGGCCCAGCTCCAGGTTAGACAAGGTCCCTTCCTGCATGTTCCTTCCAGGCCAGCCTGGCAGGGGCCCAGATGACTCCTGTTTCTGTCTAGGACATTGAGGAAAGTCTGCATTTGTTGAGCATTTACAGTGCCAGGTGTTTCACCACGACCTGTAGAGGCAGGGACTGTTTTACTGCCATTCTTCAGATGGTAAATAGGCAAGTGGGAATTCCCTGGTGGTCCAGTGGTTAGGACTCACGCTTTCACTGCGGAGGGCCTGGGTTTGATCCATCGGGTAACTAGGATCATGCAAGCTGCACAGTTGGCCAAATTAAAAAAAAAAAAAAAAACGGCTCCCCAGGGGCGCAATGGTTAAGAATCCGCCTGCCAATGCAGGGGTCACGGGTTCGAGCCCTGGTCTGGGAAGATCCCACATGCCGCAGAGCAACTAAGCCCGTGCACCACAACTACTGAGCCTATGCTCTAGAGCCCGTGAGCCACAACTACTGAAGCCCGTGTGCCTAGAGCCCGTGCTCCACAACAAGAGAAGCCACTGCAATGAGAAGCCCACGCACTGCAATGAAGAATAGCCCCCACTCACCACAACTAAAAGAAAGCCCGCGCACAGCGAGGACCCAACGCAGCCATAGATAAATAATAAATAAATAAATTTAAACAAACAAACAAAAGGCAGACTGGTTGAGTTCCTTTATCACACTTAGAAAGTGAAGAGCTGGGATTCAAATCCAGATCCCTACTGTGCCAGGGCAGGTGTGGCCAGAAGTGCCACCCACTAGTTGACTCCATGACACTGCATCCAATCCTATCACCTCTCCCCTGTCAGTGACAGTTTCCTCTGTCTCATGCATCATTCATTTCCCCCTTTTACTTGATCATTTACATCAGTGCCTAAACCTGCTCCATTCCTGAGCCCACTTCCCCTCCAGCTATCACTGCTCCCTTTAGTCCCAGGGGCAATGCAGCCACTGCCATCCTGTCCCATCCTCCTAGGAATACTTCTGATGTCACCCTCTCCTCATGTTCCACCTACTTCATGGGCCCTTTCTTGTTATCTCTTTCTGGTTCCCTCCTCTTGTTCCATCTGTGACCTTTGAGCCTTAGGGGTCCCAGGGCATGGTCCTGGGGCTCTTCTCCCTGCTCTATGCTCACTGTCTTGGTCTCCATGCTAATAGCTTGAGCCAGAATTTTCCCTTGAACTACAGTCCCACTCATCTTAGCCTGGATACCCTGGAAAACAGAATCTGTGGCAAAGTTAAAGAGTTTTATTGGGAGGTGAAACTTTGGGGAAGCCAGAGTTAGGGAAAAATGAAAGGCAGGGAAGGAGGGAGAGCAAACATGGACCGCGTGCTCCTGAGCTGACCACAGCTTTGCTGGCTCCCAGCGCACAGGTGACTCGGGAAAGGCCAGAGACAAGCCCTGTGCTGGGGACGTCCATCTGTAGGAGGAAAGAGCAGTGACTTCTCTGCTGGTTGCTCCCTACCTCCTATTTCTTTATGTCACCTGGCCCCTTGGGCAGCCCCTGAGGAAGCCAGCACCCCCGTGGGGCCAGTGGGGTAAAGATGCCAAGGAGGCTGTGCCAAGGGTTGACCCCTGCCCAGGGAGGAGCCGAGACACTATGGGGAGAGGTGAGAGCTGTACAACCACAGGGGTACGGCGCACTGTTGCTGGGCCATTCCAGCTGGGAGCCAGTACCTGGGAGCAGGTGTGGCTGAGAGGGTATGTGAAGGCCCAAAACCTGGGTCCAGGTCACCCCCAAACCTGCTCCACTCACAGCCTTCCGCATCTGATACACTGGGCAACTCCCTCCTTCCAGCAGCCAGAACACCACAGCCACCTTGGGCTCCACCTTCAGAGTGTATCTGGTGAGGCCTCCCACTCATCCTGGGGCGAGCTTCCCTCTCGGCTGCCACAGGGGTATCTGCCCCCCCCACCCTCGCCCACACCTGCCTCATTCCAGCTCAACAGCCAGAGGGGACCTTTCAAAAGTCACATTTTGCCGATCCTCTGCTCCAAACCCTCCACTATGTTCCATGGGAGCTGGGTGTTAAAACCACATCCTTGCTGGGGCCTTGAGGACCTCCTGCCATGTGACCTCCCCTCACCTCTCTGATCCTCCCTTGGCTCCAGCAACTCAGCCTCCTTGGTGTTCCTGGAACATCCTGGCCCACCCTTGCTTTGGAACTGCTCCCTCTTCCTAAGGAGCCAGACCCAGATAGGAGGAAGCAGGAGACCACAGAGGGATGAGGGCAGGCCCTGTCCATCGTTGCAAATCCCAGCACAAAACACATTGAGGCCAGGTCTTCAGTCACTTCTCCAGCATTTTATTTTTGGTCTCAAGCTCCACGGAGCCTCCTCTGACAGGCCTGGGACGGCTCTGCGAGGCCATGAGCCAGAGGGAAGGCGCACAGCAGAGCTCAGCCCCCAGGCCTCTTTCCTGAAGTGCAAATGGCACACAGCCTCTGCGGCTACCGTCCCTGTTGTACCCCTAGCTGTCCCTAGCTACAAGATGGGGAGACAGTGGCCTGGCCCGGAGGGGTGAGACAGGGGAGCCCAGTCAGGCCTGTCACCTTCCTGTGCGGGGAAGTAGGAGGCAGCAGGGTGTCAAGTGGGCGGGAGGCCAAATCCTAAGGAAGGGACAGCCTAGGCTGCTCCTGCCTCCTTCACCTGCAGCACCACAGGGCGCGGGTTGAGGAGGAGGCCATCGGGGTGCCTGCAACGGGTACCCCCACTTACACTCAGAACATGAGAGGGAAAGGGCTCCACGGGTAGCGTCTGGGGACCACCCAACTGAGACAAGGCAGGCTTTGGCTCTGACGCGCACTTTAATAAGCCCCACCCTCTCTGGCCAGGCCGCCCACAGGCTCTGGCTGCCCTCTAGTCACAGGAGCCGTCCTTCCAGCCGTCGCGCCAACGCTCGTCCACCAGCGAGCAGTTGAAGTCCGGCTTGCCTAGCTTGTGGTTCACCTCGTTGTGCAGGCGGCATAGCCACTGGGTGAAGCAGGCCCGAGTGCGAGTGTCTGGCTGGTTCCTGCATATCCTGCATGGGGGGGAGCACAAGGAGAAGGATGGCAGGCAGTGCTCCCACTGTCCCCGCCCCACCAGCTCCTTGCCTGCTCAATTCAGGGAGGAGAGCTGGGGCACTGCTGTGAGCTATACCCAGAAGTGCCCTCATGCTCTGAATTCCCAGAAGGGGGCAGACCCTGCAGCAGCAAGGCCTGGTGGACTCCTAGGCCTGCTTAAACCCTCACCTCCGGAGCTTTGCAAACCCTGGCAAGAGCCCTGGGCAAGACATTGAGGCAGAGGCCTCAACTTTACAACCTGGTAACAATCAGGAATCCTCACCCCAGCATCCCTGGCCCCAGGCAGTGTGTGGAAGGGGTGGGGTTGGCATAAAAGCAAAACTGAAAAACAGATCTGTTTCTTAGCACCTGTGGCCCTGTTGCATCAGCTCAGCAAAAGACCTTGTTTTAAATGCCCAGGCTTCAAACAGCAAGGGCTGCCCTGCCCCCCACATCCATCCCAGAAATGCCATGGGTGCCAAACAACAGTTCTTGGGCTCCCCAGTGAAGAAAAGGTGGCTCCTGGAAGCAACAGCAGTGAGTTCCCAAGGTCTTGAAATTGGCAGTCCTGCTCCAGAAGTTAGGCAAAGTGGAGTCCTCCGAAACCTGCCAGAGCCTCCATTAGTGCTAAGCAAGGGATCTCATGAGGGAAGCCCTCCCTGGGAGCCTTGTGGCTGCAGAAAGAAGCAGTACCCAGCAGCAGCCCCAGACAGCTTGGCCTTTGAGGAGAAAGAAGATGGCTCAGATGATCCAATCCCTTCTCTGTTGGTGGTCCCTGCTCTCAGCAACCCTCTGCCACCTCTGCATCTTATTTCTCTAGGCTCCCCTTTATGACATCAGCCAGGGGCCCCAGGCCCAGGCTCCAGGTGGGATGCTCTGCTGCCTGCAGACTGTGCAGACACAACTTACCTTTTCCTTATGTCTTCAGCACACTCCTCACACGGGTAAAACTTGGAAAATAAATGTATGAACTGAGCCATATCTTGCTGCTGTTCTGGGGTGGGCAGGTCGGGATAGTAGGCTGCCAGGGTATGGAGGACAGACCAGCTGTGGCGGCCCAGTTCCTCGCGATCCGGAGGACAATCTTCCCTAAACTTGCTGTCCCGCTGCGGAGGGAGGCCGACAAGGGTCAGTTCGGTTTTCCCCAACCAGAAACCTACAAAGCTCCCCTTTTTCCCCCACCAGCCGGAGGCCCGCTGACTGGAGACACAAGTCCTGAGGCCGATCCAGCCCACATGTGGCTAAGAGCCGAAAGGCCAAGGCTACCTTGGGGGCAAGGTTTAGGAACAACCAAACCCGGGGGGCAAGGTCTCTCTCAGGCTTAGGGCCTGTGGGAACGCTCGGCCTGGGCCTTGGGAAGTCGGCCTGGGGTGCTTGAGAACAAGGTGTGGGGGCCGGGGCTAGGAGTCAGCAGGGCTCGCGGGCCTCTGAGGGGAGGTGGCGCCCCCCCGCATCTGCACCTTCTGCTGTGTCCGCATCCACGACTTGAAGTCCACGCAGGCCCGGCAGGGCAGCCTCCGGGAAGCGTCCTCGGCGACCTGAGAATCGGAGGCCGGCGCCTGGGATGGCGTCCGGGCCGAAGAGGCGGAATCTCTCCGCCCCGCGCCCCGGCCGCGCGCGTCCGTCACCAGGTCGTCCATCACCTCGGAGCGCGCGCCGCCGGGTAGAAAGGAGAAGAGGTTCCCACCGCCGAAACTCCCCGACTCGCCGGGCGCCGCCATGTTGCCCGCGCAATGCCTGCCGGGCCAGGTCGGCCTCCAGATGGGCTTCCAAGTCGGCCTCC
>NW_020174705.1:1706583-1730083 GCF_003031525.2 Neophocaena asiaeorientalis asiaeorientalis | reverse complement strand
CCGGAGCCGGGGGTGGGGGCGGGGCCCGGGGCGGTATCCGGCATGGAGGCGGGGCTGGGGGCCTTGGTCTGCGCCGGGGAAGCGGCAGAGCCAGAGACAGGGGTCCGGGCTAAGGACGCGTCGGAGACCCGGGTCGGGGTGTGCGCGGAACCGGAGGCCCGAGTCCTGGCCGCGCCCCTGGGCCTCGTTCCACGGCCCGTGCCCGACCTGCGTCGTCCGTGTCTGCGCTCCAGCCTCCTCCAGTAGAAGAGCAGCGTGTTGTGGAAGACGCGCCCTGGCCGTGCCGCGGCCTCGGGCTGCGGCCTCGGCCACGTCCGTGTTACGGTCTTCGATGCTCCCATTGCTCCGCTCTGACCGTCCCGCGTGCCCGCGGCTCTGTGCCCTCAGTTGGGGGAGCGCCCAGCTGGGCCGTGAGCGCACAGAGGGCGTGCTGTTGGTGCCGGGGGTCCAGGGGTTCCACTTTGGCGACCGGCGCCATGGCAACGGGCGCCTGGCAACGCGGGGCGGGCCATGCCTGCAAAGGAGGAGGTGCGTCTCTGGGCTCCCGCGAGTACCGAGCAGCCTCTCTCCCCCGCCCCCCGCCCCGAATCCTACAGCCTACTTGAAGAGGTTAAACCCACGTCGGGAGTGGCCTCAGGGATACCTCTGCTTCCATATGTACATTAATTCATTCTGCAAATATTTGTGTAGTGCCTAATCTGTTCTAGGCACTGGTCTGTGCAAGGAGCAAGATTTGTCCGTCCGTGACCTCCTCAGCTCATAGTCCAGTGGTCAAGACGGAAAAAACAAAACCAAACAAACAAAAAAGAGTCACACTAATAAATGTTCAGGTACAAACTGTGATGGGGGCCATGAACAGGGCGTGGTAAATCTGGGAGGCCTCCTTGAGGAGGTGACCCTTAGGCAGTGGCCTGAAGGATGAGGAATCTACTGAGGAGGGCAGTCAAGGCCAAGGCAGGAGAGAGGAGGATCTTGGCTACTTGCATGGGCAGAAAGGCCAGTGGGACAGGACCCGGGAAGGGTGGTGGGAGAGATCCAGAGGTGGCCAGGGACCCACCAAGGACATCATCAACTGCCATGGCAGCTGGGAATTTATTCTGAGGACCCTGGGAAGGTGCTGGGAAGTTTTGGGCAGGGTACCCTGGCCTGATCCCATTTCTGTTTTGCAAAGATTCCTCTGAAGAGTGGATTTCATGGGAGCATGTGAGGAGCACAGGCTTTGGGGGAGGATGGGGCTGTTGGTAGTTGTCCAGGTGAGAGATGAAGGTAGGGGGTGTCAAGAAAGAAAGAGTGGAAAGGATCTACGTTGCTGGGGGTGTAGAGCAGGGGCTCTCAGTTGGCATAGGGAGAGGCCTCAGCATCTTTCTAGGTCCCTGGCTGTGAGTAAGCTGGCCCTTCTCCCACTTCTCTCCTCTGTCTTCCAAGGGAGCAGGATCTGTCCCACCCTGTACCCTACCAGGCCAGTGGCCCCCACTGAGATTGGCAAGGTGACAGCTGGGCTGAAGGCACTTTGCAAAACTTAGGCCTATGTCCACAGGTGTTCATTGCCTGGGCCAAGACTAGGGAAGGTTTGAAGGTTTCAGAGAGAGCCACTGGTTGGACAGATACACAAAGGCCTTTTGTCAAGGCCAGAGTGGTTTCCTGGAGGGATGCCATAGAGGCTGACCCCTCCCTCGAGGGCTTGGGGTAGAGGGAGTCTCAACACAGAGCTGGTGGCTCCAACAGGGGGAAGAACCACTGTGTGCCAGGGTTGGATGGGGCTCCAAAAATCTTCCCTATAAGGAAGCAGTCCAGAGATGTGGGGCACCTGGGCACACCACCTGTCTGGGGATTCTAGGGCCTTCCCTTCACCACCCCAGTTAGTGGGGGGATGGTCACTCTTGATCTCAGAGGCTGTGTTTACAGCAAACTATGATAAATCATGAATTCAGAGGTGGCTCTCAAAACAGTCCTAGTCACCACTTCCCCCATCCCCCAAGCGCTGGTGACAAGATGGACCCTCTTCATCCTGCCCCAAGTCTCTCCACCACAGGGGAACCTATGGGGTAAAACTGTGACGTCCGCCTCTCCCCAGCACATAAAGAAAAAAACCCTGACAGTTAATATCCATTTAACACAAATTTCCTCCTCTGTGATTTGGGGACATTACGGAGACCTTTCCTCCAATGTGAGGATTAAGCCAAACAAAGCACTTAAAGCCTTTAACACTGGGTCACTGGTTCCTGATGACAACTGCAGTTAGCTCCCCAGGGAGCTCAAAGAGCCAAAGGGCACACCCAGCAAGTGGCTCTGACCGATCTCAGCACTACACAGGGTGTGGGAGAGCCGGGAGGTGTGGCCAGGCCTGGCGGCACTTTGATGGCTCTTCCTTCTCCTCCTCCTCCACCCACAGCCAGACTCCAGCAGAAGGGCCTCAGGCCGCAGTCCCAGCCCCAGCCCCTCCACTCTTTCTTTGCTTCCCACGGAAGCCCTGTGCTCCTGCCCCTCTACAGGCTAGGGGTGCGGTGAGGAAGCTGTGAAGGACCCAGTCACAGGCAGGGAAGTGCAGCAAGGACGTGGCAGGTCTGGGGCATCGCCGGGGAATTCCAAACAGTCTTCTGGGTACCCGAGGCCTCCCCTCCTCCCCATGTAGGCAGGGAGGCAGTGGGACGCTTGACCACACCCGACAGACTCCAGAAACCTGTGACGGAGATCTGGGGAAGCCACAGCGATGGCAGGCCCCCGGCACCCGGTGTCTGTGAGCGGGGCAGCTCTGGTACAGACAGACAGGCTCCAGGTCGAGACTGATGGGACCCCTGCCAGCCCCAAGGGAGAGGGAGGGAGTTCCTGGCCTAGCGCCTCCAAGAAGCCCCCAACCTATTTCATCTAACAGACGTTCGCCTTTTCCGTGTGCTGGTCGGATGACAGCGACACCTTCGCACGAAGAAGCTGGGAGGAGTTCAGGAGACTCCATGTGAGTGAGTTTGGAGCCACCCTGACTTCCCCCAACTGCATGACCCACCCGTGACCACCCCCCATTGCCTGCTCTTGTGCCCACTCGGGCTTCCAGCCCCTAAGATCCTGGAAAGGGACCCCCGCCCTCCCAGGGGAACAGTGGGCCCTCGGAGACTGACACGCCCCTTCTCGCCCTCAGAAAACCCTCAAGGAGACTTTTCCAGTGGAGGCGGGTCTGCTGCGGAGATCTGACCGCATTCTCCCCAAGCTTACAGGTCAGGCCAGCAAGGATCCCAGGAGGGGCAGGGGAGGCAGCAGTCTGATGTGGGGAGCCCTGGGGTGTGTGTCTCATGGTCAGTCCTTATCCTGCCCACAGATGCATCATTATTGGTGCACTGGGGCCGCACTGGCCGAGGCCTGGCACGCCTGCAGCTGCTGGAGACCTACTCAAGGGCGCTGCTGGCGGCAGGGAAGCGTGTGACCCACAGCCCAGTGCTCACTGGCTTCTTTGCACCACAACCCATGGACTTGGAGCCTGTGCTGCCAGCTGGCAGGTGCCTGACCCACCCCCAACTCTCTGCCAGCAGAAACATCTGGAATATGGGGGAGGCGGGGTGGAGCAAGGGCCAATGAGGGGACGCTTAGAGGCTGGACAGGTGGACATCCCACCTCTCACCTGCACCCTCACCAGCCTGGTGATCCTGCCTGCCCCACAAGAGCCCCTGCCAGGCCCCACGGGCAGCCCTGCCATCCGCAGCCAGGAGGCTCAGAGCCTGCACTGTCTGCAGCCCTTCAGCACCCAGGACACATGGGGCCAGCCCTTCCATGCTCGGGCCCAGGAGGCCCTAGATGTGCTGCTGCGACATCCCTCAGGTGGGCCTGGGTGGGAATCTGGGGACACACCCTTCTGCCCCCTGGGACGCCAGTGGGCCTCAGGAACCAAAACACCCCCTGCCCTTATCTTGGGCACAGGCTGGTGGCTGGTGGCGAATGAGGACCAGCAGATGGCATGGTTTCCTGCTCCCTACTTGGAAGAGGTGGCCCTGGGCCAGGGACGAGATGGGGAATGGTCCCTAGGGAGCAGTGGTGAGACTAACCCTCCTCCCCACACCCACCACCACGGGGCTGTGTTCGGCAAAGCTGAGTCACAAGAAGCACGCAAGCCAGGGGAATGAGGCCATGGGACGACCAGGGGGTACCAGTGGCCCTGTAGCGTGTGCTTGGTCCCCACAGTGAGGCGGAGCCCCACTGGGTTTTTTTTTTAATTTAACTTACTTAATTATTTTTGGCTGCATTGGGTCTTCGTTGCTGTGCACAGGCTTTCTCTAGTTGCAGCGAGCAGGGGCTACTCTTCCTTGCGGTGCAGAGGTTTCTCATTGCAGTGGCTTCTCTTGTCGTGGAGTACGGGCTCTAGGTGCATGGGCCTCAGTAGTTGTGGCTCATGGGCTCTAGAGTGCAGGCTCAGGAGCTGTGGCACATGGGCTTAGTTCCGCGGCACGTGGGATCTTCCTGGGCCAGGGCTCGAACCCGTGTCCCCTGCATTGGCAGGCAGATTCTTAACCACTGCGCTACCAGGGAAGCCCCACACTGGGTTTTAAAGCGGTCCCTGGTGTCAGCAGAGATCCAGAGGGGAGCCCAGAGGTGGTGATTCAGCAGGAGATGACGCAGGGACTAAGAGGTGGGGCCCTGGCCTCTGTGGTGACCACCAAGGATCCGTTCCCAGGGTACCAGTTCTGTGCTTCCCATGCCTACGAGAGCAGCCAAGCCGATGAGCTGTCTGTGACCACAGGGGCACGCGTGCATGTGCTGGAAACATCAGACTGTGGTTGGTGGCTGTGCAGGTGCGTGGGGTGGGGCTCTGGTGGGCCCAGTCTAACAGAGGCAGGGCCCAGTGCTAATCAAACCCCGCCCTCCCCTGCAGGTTCCAAGGCCGTACTGGTCTTCTCCCAGCTGCAATACTGCAGCCTGACGGGCTGGGCACACTCCTCAGCGGACCATGGCTCCACCTCAGGGTAGATGGTGGTGAGGACAGGGAGGGCGAGGCCCAAAGCTCCCCCAAGTCCCCCCAGGCCACGACCCTGCCGCCTACCGTGCCTGCCCGACCATCTTGGAGTGCCATTCAGAGCTGCTGCTGCACCATCACCCGTAAGGCATTGGGGCAGTACCCAGGGTGTCACGGACCCCCTTGAGAGTGTGTGGCATGTTGTGGAGGGCTGCGCTGTGCACCCCACAGCTGGAGCGGCAGGCCAGAGGCTCCAGACCCCAAGGATGGTGGCTGCCAGCCACATCAGCCTCAGGGCTGGGGGATGTGCAGTTGAGGGTGGGACTCCCTGGCTGGTGGGGCAAGGAGACTACACTCTCCCTTGTCTTCTGAGTAAAGTTCTCCTGACTGACCCCCACCCAGTGTCTGTGCTGAGGGGCAGGGACTGGGGGATCTTGGGCCAAAGTGTGGGGGCGGGGCTGGCTGGTGGGCCCAGCCTCGGGCTGGCCCAGGCAGTGGTCCAGGACCTGGGGTGAGACAAAGCCCAGACAGACACAGGGAGCTGAGATAGCAAAGTACGTGTTTTGGTGGGTTTCAGAGGGCCGCGGGGGCCATGGGGAGGGTGGGCAGCTTCATGTTGTGCCATAGGAAGTCCAGGAAGGTGGCTGCCTGCAGCATCCGGCTGAGCCGTTGAAAGTGCCGCTCTGCGGGAGGACAGCAGGTGATCAGGGTAGGAGGAGTCTGGCTGGACGGCCCCCTGCGCCCACCTGGGGCTGGGTCTACATACCAGTGTAGGGCAGCAGGGCCTCAAGTGAGGCCCGCACACCATCGTAGGCCAGCAGCTCTTCCGGGGCCTCATGCCGCAGGAGCACGCCCAGCACGGCCTGGGCTTCGTGGCAGTGCCGTGAGTTGGTGTTCCACGTGACACAGAAGCGCAGCAGGGCCTCTGTGGGTGATGGGGACCGTCAGACCTGCCTGCTGGGCCACCCCAGCCTTACTAGGCACCATCCAGCCCCGACCTGCCTGCCCCAGACCTTTCTGGTCTCGTCGCAGTTGGAGCACCGTGGCTTCCAGCTTCTCGCAGGACTCGGGGTCCCTTTGGATAGCTACGGGAGGAGAGAGGAGACTGAGCCCTGGGGAAGGGGCACCACGGACCCGAGAGACTACCCCTGCCGCCTGTCTGGCCCGAGGCAGCACTGACCCTGGATGACAGTCAGCACAGTGTGGGGCCGGTCTAGAGAGATGGCCAGGCCCAGCGCCCGCAGGTACCGCTTCTCGTGGAGCAGGTTGTCCAGTTCTTGTTGCCTGGTGGGGGAAGGAGGGAACAGGACCACTTGGGGCCCTGGCTAGGGCTGAAGGCAGAGCCATCAGGGGCTGGCTGAGGAGTCTGCAGCCCGGGCCTGAGCACCCGCTGGGGGTGAGCTGTGTTGCTGCTCCGAGCCTTGGTTTCCCCAAACTATAGAGAGAAGGGACGCCAATGTGCCCTACTCCAAGGGGCGGGGGTGGTGCTAATGCATGGGACTTGCCGTGAGGGGTTGGGTGGAGACCCCCAACTCACTTGACCACCTGCTCCTCTCTCTTGGCCTGCTCCTCTGCCTGCTCCGCCTCAGTCACATCCTGGGGTCAGACTGGGGTCAGACTGGCACACCCACGCTGTCCTGCCCACTGTCCCCCCACCCCACCCCAGGCCACACACCTTCCAGAGGATGACACAAGAGTCGCTGGCGCCGGTGAGGGCATAGTCATCCAGCCGGCTGCAGTGCAGACCCCAGACCTTGTCCTCGTGGGCATCCAGCGTCCTCACACACTCATTGTTCTTGATGGTCCAGAGCTTCACAAGCCCATCAGAGCCGCTGTGTTCAGGATTGGGAGGGGGCTCAGCCCTGGGGCCTGCCCCTAGCTCACCCCTAACCCTGCCCCGCCCTCACCCACTCACCTGGACAGCAGCTGTGTGCCGCGGCTCACAAATGCCACCTTCAGCACAGAAGCATCATGTCCCTCAAACGTCTGCAGGGTGGGGAGAGGGGAGGTGTGAGGTGTCACCAGGTAGGGGGCCAGGCCTGGGCTGAGGGAGGCTTACCTTGAGGCAGCTGAAATCCTGCAGTGCCCAGAGCTTGACAGTGCCATCGGCCGAGGCCGTAGCCAACACCTGGTCCATGGGCGAGAACTGGACACACCAGAGGCCACGCCGGTGGCCCGAGAAGACGCCCAGCAACTGGCACTGTGGCAGGGCCCAGAGTTTGGCCGTGCGGTCCTGTGACCCCGTGGCCAGCAGCTTGTCGTTGGGGGCGATGGCCACACTATTGATGTCCTGGTGGTGGGAGCAGGCAGCAGCTCAGATCCCCATCCCAGCAAGGGCCCTGCTACGACCCCACCTGTGTGCTGCGTGTGGTCACCTTGTCGTGGCAGTGCTGCGTGGCCTGGGCCTGTAGGAGGACAGGTCCACCATCGGGGCCTGTGCTCTTGGATGGCAGGGCTTCAGGGAGGGGCCACAGCTTCACAGTGCAATCCTGGCTGCCCGTCACCAGGAAGGTCTCCTTCAGCCTGAGGCCCGATTTGGGGGAGGGGGAGATACCTGCTGAGCCCTGGCCAGCCCTGTCTGCAGCGCACCACAGCTCAGGCCTGTCAGACCTTGGTCCAAACCAGAAAGACTGTCCCGGAATGTGAACTAATGTGCCACCGCCTTAACACCTCTGGGACCACCTGCTTCCACTCGAGTCTGCACTGCCTGCCCTCAGTGCTGTCAAACCTGGGGACTTGGTCCCAACAATGGGAGCCCCAGGCCTAAAGAGCACCCTCTCCCCCTGGACGCTGCTTAGTGTCATTGTCCCTGGTCTAACACCCCTCCCCTTTTATCCACACAACCTTAAGATCACTTCTTAGAAACCTCCTACAGTGGCATCTGAGGATGCCCCAGCCCCTGTTCTCTAGTCTACATTCCTAGGCTGGAGACTCAGAGAGCAAGGCAAAACCCGCCTCTGCCTCCGTGACACCCCGGACCCCAGCCCTGAACCACTACCTTGAGCAACAAATGGTGCCCACGCTGTGTGTGTGTCCAGAGCCCTGAGCCACACAGGCCACCTCGCCTGCCTTGTTCATCCTCCAGACGCAGATGCTCTGATCCTGGGGATGGGATGGGTGAGGAGAGGCTGGGCTGGGCTTCCTGACCCAGGACCCTGTCCCCCGTACCTCTCGTGGTGCTTCACCTTGGCACAGCTAACGAAGAGCCACCCCTTCCGGAACACATCTAGGGCCAGGACAATATCTAGAAAAAGGTGTAGAAGAAATGGCTAGAGAACAGCTATGGCAAGGCGGGGCAATCCAGTCCTGGGTGAAGTCCGGGGGCACTGGCCTGGTGCCCTCACCTGTGTGGCCGTGGAGAATCTGGCAGGCGGACGTCTGCAGCTCAAACACTTTCAGGCAGGGGCTGTTAGAGGCCACCACAACGTGCGAGTCCTTGGGCCCGAGGAACCGGACGTCCAACACCTCCTCACTGTAGCCGGCAAACTGTGGGGGCAGGAGGGACACAGGCCAGGGCCTGTGTGAGTCGAGGGCTGGCATCCTGGGCTGTGGGCCGAGCAGGGGCAGTGCTTGCTCACCTGTTTCTGCAGCTGCAGGGAGCGGGCCTCATAGAGAAGCAGGTTGTGGTCAGCAGTGACGCTGAGGAGCAGGCCAGCGGCTCGGGCCAGGGTGCAGTGGGTCAGCTCCCGCCCGGGGCCTGGCAGCTGCCGTTGTGCATGGACACACTGCCCAGAGGCCGCCTCCCACACGCGCAGCATGCCTGTGTGGGGACAAGGGCCGCTGGGACTCACGGGTCCACAGGCCTCCATTACCCCTGCTGCCCGCCCTGGCCTGGCCCCACCCACCTTGGTCGCCAGCTGTTAGGAAGTGCAGGCCCGCAGACTTCACACCCAGCTCCGGCGCCGGCTCCTCTGGCAACAGAACTGCAGCCTCCACACTCTGAGGATGAGCAGGTCAGAGGTGGCAGCCCCGCATCCCAGCCCGCCCCACTCAATGGCCCTGGCGCCCCACCTCAAACACCGGCACGGTCCTTGTGGCCTGGAGGCTCTGCAGGTCCCAAACAATGCAGATCTTGTCACGGCCTGAGCTGGGGGGAAACAGCCACCTCAGTTCCCAAGTCTCAGCTGTGGCCGTCCCTTTCCTGCCAAGGCCTGGGTAGCTGGCCACTGACCTGAGCATGGTGTGACCATCAGCACTGAAAGTCAGAGAAGTGACAGTGCTGTAGTGGGCAGTCAGCATGGCCAGGCACGACCGGTCCTGCAGCGACCACACGCGGATGCTGGTGTCTGCGGCTGAGGAGAATAGGAGCAGGCGTGCGGGGTCCGGGTGGAAGGCCACCAAACTGCAGGCAGGTGGGGTGGGGCTGGTGAGCTATGCCACCCTGACTGTGACACCCCACCCACCTGCCCTCCGCCACCCCTACTCACTGTATGACACCCGGTGAGCCCCGAAAGTGGTGTGTCCCATAGTGCTGCACGACATCCCAGACACGCACGGCCCCATCACAGCCGCCTGTGGGAATGTATTCGAGGTGCGGGGGCTGTATGCCCAAAGCCCCCTGCCTGGCTCTAGCCGCTCCCGCTACCCAGCCGGGGTCCTACCTGTGGCTAACAGTGTGGAGGTGGGGTCGAAGGCCATGGTGGCCACAGGGGCTGTGTGTACTGCCTTCCACAGGCGGGTGATGCTGCCCTCTTGCCAGGCCCACTGAGCCAGCAGCAGTGCCCGGCTGGCTGTCACCAGCACCTGGGGGAGCACGCAGTTCAGCTGGGGGCAGAGGCATGGACGCCATCCTCATCAACTCTGGTTGGGAGGTACCAGAGCCCACCTCTTGTCCCGGTCCCATATACCTTGTCATCGGGGCTGAGATCAAAGGCAGTGATGTCCTCCTGGTCCTCCTGGGGCGAGAGTGAATGCACAGGGTGCCATGAGAATAGGCTGCCCCCCACACCAGCCCCTTACCCTGACCCTCCCCCACCCTCACCTGCTCCAGGCTCTGCAGCATAGTCCCCGAGGCCACATCCAGGATGTTGACTCTGGTGCCACAGACACAGAAGAGGTGCTGCCCAGTCTGATCCAGCTAGTGACAAAGGGGTCTCAGTCAAGGTAACACTTTTCAGCCCCTGCCTGGCCCACCACTCTGCTCCCCTAGACCAGTACCTGCACCTTCCCGCCCTTGTAGAAAGGCTCGATCTTGCGCTCGACAGCATAGCTGGAGAAGAGACGGGGAGAGAGTGAACCATCCACCCCTTGGTCCTCAGTGCCCAGCCCTGCGCTAGGTGCTCCCCTAGAGATCAACCCAATAGGGCCCTGCCCTTGAGGAGTTCCTGGGTAGCAGCAGGGATGCAGGAGGCACGAGGGAGGAAGAGTGACGAGCTCTTCTACTGTTCCTTTCTTTAACTCTCTCAGCTGTACTGTGAGATGGGTGTTGGTACCCCCATGTTACAGAAGATTTGGGACCCTGGGCTAGTCCGTGATCCACACAGGTCCCAGGGCAGTCCAAGTCTTCCCAGACTCCCCGGTATGGAGGAAGCCAGGCCTTGGGGGCCCCCTGCTGGCCACGAGAGGCCAGGCTTGGGTACCAGCCCAGAGCAACATCCTCTTCAACATCCTCCTCAACACTTTCATCCGAGGTCCAGCCTGCCCCTTCCCCAAGCCCGGCTCCTTCCTCCATCTCACTCTCTGAGCAGATTCTCATTTCAGCAAAGGTGTCAGGCTGTCCTCTCCCCTCCCTCTTGGCTACTTCCATGCTGGTCCAAGCCACTGCACTCTCCTCTCCGGGGAGCTGCTCCAGCCTCTTCCTTTGGTCCCTACCACTCTCTCAAACCCTGCTCCCAGAGAGGTCTTCTAGAACATAACTCTGTTCATGTCATCACCCTGCCTTAAAGTCCTCTGCTCTCCTTACACGTTTACGAGACCCTGCCTCGAGGGGTGTCTCCTGACTCTTTGTGTTCACATGGGCTGTTCCCTGTATATGGCCCGGGTCTCTCTTCCCGAATTTCAAAGGTGCCTGGATGACTCCGCTGGAGGAAGCCTGACAGCCAAGATGAAACGGAGCCCCCCTGAACCCACTCGACCATCCAACAGATGGTCTCGGCATCAGGGCTACCCCTTGCTAATTCGTGTCACAGGCCCTGATAGAAACGATTTGCTTAATATGTTTATCCCACCAGACTGCTGCACAGGTCGAGGCTGAGTGTGTCTGGTCCCGGACACTGAGCACTTAGATGTTCAGCGTAAGTTTGGGGGTTGAAAAAGCACGGGATTGAGAGCTTCCTGGCCACGGAGGACCAGCCCATCTCCTGACCTCTCTTCCTGCTCCGCGGAGAAGAGGGACAGCAGATGAAACCCCCCAGGCCGCCTGCCCCAGAGGTGGTTCTTCTCCTGCTACCTGAGCGCTGGGGAGTCCCGCTCCCGTCCAGGACCAGCCTCGACCTGTGCTCAGTTCGCCCCTTCCTCCCTCTTTCGGATTTCTTGTCCCCCTCCCCCTCCCCAAACCGGCTCCAAGTTTAAGTAGCGGAAGCCAGCTGCACCCGGTGGGACTCCAGTGGCCGCCCTCCGAGAGCAGTCAGTGCCGGCTCTCCCGCGAGGACGCCGCGGGCCTGTCCGTATCCAGCCCTCACCCCCTCCCCAAATGGGTGCAGGACCCACGCCAGGCGCCTTCGCTACTCCGGCAACGAAGCCGGCTCCCTCCCCGGCGGAGCCCCGGCTCACTTGGACTTGAAGCGGCCCACTCCGGCTACCGCCTCCGCCATGTCGCCGCTGCCGCCGCTGCCGCGTGAGGGAGACCTGGGCGCGACACCACACTGTCGGCGCCGGGGGATGGCGTCACCGCCGGCAACTACTGTGACGTCACCAGCGCTACGGCCTCGGCGACATCTTTGCTGAGGGCAGCGGAGCGGCGTCAGGAAGCGGAAGATGGCAGAGGCGTTTCCGGCCTCGAGGGCGGGCTGTAGAACAATGTGGAAGCGGCTGGGGTCGACTGGCAGTGTGCTGGGGTCTCTAGCTGCCTGTCGTTTTACCGGACTTTTTTTTTTTTTGGTACGCGGGCCTCTCACGTTGCGGGGCACAGGCTCCGGACGCGCAGGGTCAGCGGCCATGGCTTACGGGCCCAGCCGTTCCGCGGCACGTGGGATCTTACTCCGGGACACGAACCGTGTCCCCTGCATCGGCAGGCGGACTCTCAACCACTGCGCCACCAGGGAAGCCCTTACTGGACATTTAAAAAGGTATTCGGGAACGTCCCTGGTGGCGCAGTGGTTAAAAATCCGCTTACCACTGCAGGGGATATGAGTTCGAACCCTGGTCCGGGAAGAACCCACATGCTGCAGACCAACTAAAGTTAAACCCCTGCGCCTCAATTACTGAGCCTGCGCTCTAGAGCCCGCAAGCCACAACTGCGGAAACCTGTGCGCCTAGAGCCCGTGCTCTCCAACAAGAGAAGCCACTGCAATGAGACGCCCACTTACCGCAAGAAGAGTAGACCCGGCTCGCCGCAGCAAAAGGCCGTGCGCATCTTTATTTATAAATAAATAAATGTATTAAAAAAAAGCAAAAAAGGTATTCGTAGGAAATGTTTACTAAAGTAATCCCAAGACTCCTGCCCCCTTGGCATTCTGGGATTTGGGGCAAGAGTGGTCAGGTGTGGTGAGTTAGCAGATACAGCTTGTGAACTGGGCTCTGCCTTAGGGCTTCTGGTATAGTATGAGAAATAACGCAGGTAAATTAATAAATCGGGTGATTTCAGAGTCGTTCAAATATTGATTGAGCACATTCCACGTGCAAAGCACTGTTCTAGGCACTTGGGAGACACCACAGAAGCCGGTGAGCCAGTGTGAAAAACTAGTGGGAAAGACCTTGGAAAGGTTCAGGGAAACAGGCCAAGATGTCCCTTTCAGATGAGGTGAGTAATGCCTGGAGGGGAAGGCGTGAGGCCAGCAAGCACAGCGGTGGTGAGGCGGCCAGGCCGGGGCTCTGCATTTATTTACTCCTCTATTTACAAGGTAGCTTGGCCCTGGGCCCCCCACATCTCAGCCCCAATGCTGCCTTCTGGGGGGGGCCTCAGCCTCCTCTTGCGGGGCGCCCAAGAGCAGGGCGTCATCTTCCTCCAGTAACTCTCCGAGCTGGGCCAGCTGCCGGCGGATGAGGCTGGCAGACCGGTACACCTTGCGCATGCGCCGTAGCAGACACAGCACCAGGGTCCGGCTGCGCTCCTGGCGCTGGCACCAGGCCTTGCGCAGCTCACGGTAGCAGTTGTGGCTTGCGCGTTCGGCCGGGCCCAGGGTGGCCCCGCAGCCCAGGGGGCAGCGCTGATGGGCACCATGCTGGCAATTCTGCCGGTGCTCGGCCAGGTTCCCACGAGGCACCCGTGACGTGCACCCCTCGTTGGGACAGGCCGTCAGCTCGAAAGGGCATGAGTCCTGGTGCCCTTTCCGATGGGCCAGGGGGCACGTCACCAGGCAGCCAGCTTCGGCGTTTTTGCACTGGGGGTGGAGGAGAGCATCGTGTGAGCCAAACCAGGTGAGGCACTGCCAGCCATGAGCCGGCTGCCCCCCATAGAATCCCCCATCCATGGCATTCCACTGAGCAGGAACCACTGAACTGGGAGCCTCCCAAGCTCTTATGTACCACTGGCTTGGTGGAGAGAGGGAAACAGTGGAGCAAATGCTTGGAGGTGGGAAAAATCTAAATCTCTGAAGGGGGGACAGGACCTGAGGTTTAGAGAACAGAGAGTTACATGGTTGGGTTGGTCTGGTGGATTGTTTGTATGCCAGGTTTTTTTTTTTTTTTGGTTCCACTGTGTGGCTTGTGGGATCTTAGTTCCCCGACCAGGGATTGAACCTGAGCCATGGCAGTGAAAGCACTGAATCCTAACCACTAGACCATGAGGGAACTGCCCAGTCAGGTTTTTAAAAAAAAATCTCAATTTCCCCATCTATAAAACTACGGGGCTGGAGAGTAATAGGCAGCACAACAGACACTCCATTCTCTATAATCCCCATTTTACAGCTGGGGCTCCTGGGGCTCAGAAAGGTAACATGCCCAAAGTCACACAGCAAGTAAGTGGTAGAGAAGTGACTCAAATTCAGCCAAGTCTGATGACCTCAAGGAGGGCAGTCTGTTGGTGTAGAAACCCTCAGTTCTGAGGATAGGATTCTTTTCAACCCCTCTCCTGGCTCTGCTCCCCACCCCTACAGGGGTGAGGAGGGTAGGGTGGTGGGAGTGGGTGTTTTGAGCTACCTTGACTTCCAGGCGGCCAATGATCTTCCGGAGTTTATTCACATGGACCATCTTTTTCTGTTTCACCTCTTTCCTACAGCACGGACAGGTCTTTTGCCTAGGAGACATGAGTGGGGGTGATTATTGGGAGTGGGAGGAGAGCAAGTGGCAGCAACATGCCTCCCCTGGTGGTCCCTCCTTCTCTTTAGCTGGAAGAGACACAAGAGGGCATTATAGGGAGCTCTCAGCTCTGAGGCTGGGGCTAAGGGTTGCAGATACCACAGGGTGACCAGACTCACATACATTAGTGTCCCAGGAGATTTGGCAGCTGAACTTTATGGCCGTCATGACCCAGTGCTTGGCTGACCTTCCTCTCTGTTCTGGGCCCCAGGAATGGCTCCCAGCCCCACCCCTGCCCTCCCAGCCTTTTGGGTGCCCAGTAGCACCTGGCTAGCCACGGGAGGATGCACCTCTTGCAGAAGATGTGGCTGCATGGCAACCTCATCGGCCTCTTGAGAACTCCATGGCAGACAGAGCACAGGAAGTTGCAGTCGGGAGGGCTGGTGAAGAGGTTGAGATCATACCCGCCACTCTGCAAAGGCCAGGCCAGCATTAGGGCCTGGCTGGGACCAGGATCTGGCTCCCCACTCCACATGCCCAGAGAAGGACCCCAGGAAGCTTTGGGTGGGAGATGGGCCACATGAGAGCCCCAAGTGGAGGGCTGGGTCAGCGCCCACTATGAGGCGACAGTGGTGAGGGTCAAGACCCCCCATGACTACCAACCTCCAGCTGTAGAAGCTGGCCTTGGCCTGGAGTTAACACTTGCTCAGAGGGACTTCCCTGATGGCGCAGTGAATAAGAATCTGTGCTCCCAATGTAGGGGGCCCGGGTTCGATCCCTGGTCAGGGAACTAGATCTCACATGCATACTGTAACTAAGAGTTCTCAAGCCTCAACTAAGGAGCCCATGAGCCGCAACTAAGACCCAGTGCAACCAAATAAATAAATACTATTTAAAAAAAAAAAAGACTTGGCCAGAGCCCTCTGAAAGGTTTCCGTGTCCTATTTGGGAGCTTGTACCCCACTGTGCACATCATCTTAGTGAGGAATGGGGTCTAGCTCTGGACAGGTCTAAATGCTCACCATGATCTCTGGATGGCAGCTCCACTGACCGCTGGGGCTCAGGAGCCTCCATTTCATAGCAGGAGCAGGCCGACATCACAGTGGCATTGTCCAGCTCAGGCCAATCACAGCCCTGGTCCAGGGCACCACCTGGCTCTTGCTCCCCTCTCAAGAGTCATAGGGCACCCCAGAGCCGGGATAGGTCTCTGGAGCCCCTGCCTTGCCTCTGCCTTGGGGGTGGCTGACAGCCATCTTCAAATAGCACTAAGGCTGGAACCAAGCTTCCAGGGGCTATTTCCTCAAAGCTGAGGCTCCAGCAGTAGCGCAGGGACTGTTCCCCTCTCTTCCTCAAATAGGCTGCCCAGGTGGCCAGATCCCCAAGAGCTCGGGGGGCTTTAGACATTGACTCATGATCAGGTCTCTTAGGATCAGAGACCTATGGAGCTAGCTCCAGGGTACAAACCAGGAGTGAGGACCAGATTTCCGTGGTACTGCAGCAGGAACCTAGCATGTGGGAGAGCCTCCCAGAGCAGGTAGGCTGACCACCTGGGTAGGCCTATAAGGAAAGGTGTGGGGAAACCAATTTCCATGTGTGAGGCACAGAACAGAGAACTGCAGTTTCAATACCACTGAGTGTTGAGCTCATCAAATCCTAAAGGCCCTAACCCTTTCCTGAGAGCAATAGGGAGCCACTGCAAGCCTCTGAGCTGCAAGTCTTACACTCTCACCCTTGTTAGTGTTTTGCTGATCCAGCCTGACTCACCTCAAGCTCAAGGTACTTTACATGCTGATGTAGAAGATACGGGGTATGGGTAGAAATAATATGGTTTCAAACCTGGCTCTGCCGCTTTTAGAGGGTGGGATCTTAGAAATCACTTGCCAACCTTCAAGACCGGGTTCTACCCCTGCGTGGCATCCAAAGCAGAGTTGAGCGGGCCAGGAAGGTGTCCCACAAAGGTCTCCCTCCACAGCACACCTCGGTTCCCACGTCAGCAGGTGCGTTTTCCAGGATGGTAGTCGGGAGTTCAAGAACACCCACACACGGATGAATCAGATCAACAGCTTTATTGAAAAACGAAAGCAGAGCCCCCCCCCTTCCCCCCCCGCCCCGGTCATGGCGGCGTCGGCCTCAGGCTCTGAGCATCCAGGTATCCTAAGGGTAGAAGACGAGATCAGGGATCAGGTACCAGAATCCGGAACATGAGAGCGGCCGCAACCGGGCCCGGAGCGGCGGCACGTGTCGGGGGCCTGGGTTTCACCTCCCCACACGGAGGAGCGGGCGGTGAGCTGTGGCCCCCGGTGGCTCTGGGCGCCGAGTCTCACCTGCGGCCACGGCCAAAGCCGCAGGTGATTTTCAGCCAACGCCGATCTCCCAACCACCCCACAGCGCCGCAAAGTGCCAGGCAGAAGTACCTAATGAACAGACCTACCTGCAGCCGGAGAAGACGAGGTAGGGGCCGAGCTGTCCCTTATAGCAGCGTCCCAGTCGCGCAGATTCCGGGGCCGCTGACACGAAGGCACTCGCCGAGCTCGGCGGGGGCGGGGCCTCTCGGAGCCAATCACAGGCCGTTTTATAGGCCCTTGGCGCAAGAGCGATTGGGGTGGGGCAGCCGAGATCTCGCGGCGCTTGGCGCTATATAAAGACTCCCTTGGGGGTGGCTTCCTTCTTTTTTTCCGTAAAAACACGTGAGTCTTCGCGTTAGTAGCTGCGGCCGGTGGGCCTGGGCGGTGGGAATCCGCCGCCATCGGGCGGGGTCCGGGCTGGTGCGCCCGCGCTGTGGGGCTGAAGCCAGGCCTGGGCGTCCGAGGTGTCCGTAGATGCCAGGGCCTCACTGACCGGCTGGTTCTTGTTACTCTTTTTAGCAAATGGCGGATGACGCCGGTGCTGCGGGAGGCCCCGGAGGCCCCGGAGGCCCCGGGGGCCCTGGCATGGGAAGCCGTGGTGGCTTCCGCGGAGGCTTCGGCAGCGGCGTCCGGGGCCGGGGCCGGGGCCGCGGTCGGGGCCGGGGCCGAGGCCGCGGAGCTCGCGGAGGCAAGGCCGAGGACAAGGAGGTAGGTCTGCGCTATGCGCGTGAGGCGGGCCCTTGGACGGCACCGGGAAGGCGGTCCTGGGCACCTGCTGCGCCTTTTCCTCTTCCAGTGGCTCCCCGTCACCAAGCTGGGCCGCTTGGTCAAGGACATGAAGATCAAGTCCCTGGAGGAGATCTATCTCTTTTCTTTGCCCATCAAGGTAAACATAGGTTCTCTTTTTCTTGGGTGGGGCTTTGGCCTAGCTGGGGTCGAGGGAGCTTTGTCACTGGTTGGACATTGAGGGGTCCTAGGCTCCATCTTTGGTTTTATTAAAAGTTTTGTCACAAATTTTTTTCTTGTAGGAATCTGAGATCATTGACTTTTTCTTGGGGGCATCTCTCAAGGACGAGGTTTTGAAGATCATGCCTGTGCAAAAGCAGACCCGTGCTGGCCAGCGGACCAGGTTCAAGGTACCCCAGCAATCTTATTTTCCTAGGCTGTTTCTATCAAAGACTTTTGTGAGACTCTCTCAGCTCTGCATGGTTGCACTTGTGTTCATGCGTGTGACTTTCGTAATGGGGAGAGAGAGAAAGGATCTCCTCAGGATCTCAGATAGGTCTCCTGGTGGCCAGTCTTTCCTTGAGGGGCACAACAGACCCTGTGCGGTGGGTGGCTACTGACGTTATGAAGGGCAGTGGACCACCAGCCATGTCAGTCTCTTTGCAGGCGTTTGTCGCCATCGGGGATTACAACGGACATGTTGGTTTGGGCGTGAAGTGCTCTAAGGAGGTAGCCACTGCCATCCGTGGGGCCATCATTCTGGCCAAGCTCTCCATCGTCCCCGTGCGACGAGGCTACTGGGGGAACAAGATCGGCAAGCCTCATACCGTCCCTTGCAAGGTAGGCTGGATGGTGGTGCGTGGCAGGGCCTGCAGTGGTGCAGACTCTCCAGCCCATCTCCTGACTCTACCCCTTCCCAGGTGACTGGTCGCTGTGGCTCTGTGCTGGTGCGCCTCATCCCTGCCCCCAGGGGCACTGGCATCGTCTCAGCCCCTGTGCCCAAGAAGCTACTGATGATGGCTGGAATTGACGACTGCTACACCTCTGCCAGGGGCTGCACTGCCACGCTGGGCAACTTCGGTAGGTGGCCCACATGTAGACTCTGGGTTCTCTCAGCTCTGCTCAGTCACATTCTTTGTGTGATTGGTGTATTTTGAGAGAGAGGAAGGCTCTCCTAATGCACGACAGATTGGCCCACAGTGGTCTCTCTGTTCCTAGGAGTGCGACAGCTTCTTGCTGTAACTGGGGGTTCATCTCAGGTCAGTTCACTAATCCTCTCCTGTTTTCCCTTTTTCAGCCAAGGCCACTTTTGATGCCATTTCCAAGACCTACAGTTATCTCACTCCTGATCTCTGGAAAGAGACGGTGTTCACCAAGTCTCCGTATCAGGTACTGCCTGCCCCGCTACCCTGTTAGGCAGGCCGGGCAAAGCAAAGGGTAGCAGTCTATTTGGTTACAACTAAAGCCTCTTGTTTTTCTAGGAATTCACTGATCATCTTGTAAAGACCCACACCAGAGTTTCTGTGCAGAGGACCCAGGCTCCAGCTGTAGCCACCACATAGTTTTCTATAAGAAAAATAAAATGAATGAAGCTAGTTTATAGTTGTCTCTTGTTTTTTTGCGGGGGGGGCGTACCATGAAGCTTGTGGGATCTTAGTTTCCCGACCAGGGGTTGAACCTGGGCCCCCAGCAGTGAAAGTGCAGAGTCCCTAACCACGGGACCATCAGGGAACTCCCTATTCTCAAGTTTGTTTAGTGGTGGCTGAATTTGGAAGGGAAATGGGCCCAATAAGATGAGAAATCTGAATAAGGCTTATCAATGTGTCAAGGTTGGGAGCTAAAGATGACACCACAGAGATTCCATTACTCTTTATTTTAGCAACAGCGACAGACATGAGGTGGCTCGAGCTGCCTCAGGCAGCAGCAGCCTCTTTGGTGGCTTTTCTCTCTGCCAGCATCCTCTGCTTCTGTTTTGCCAGGCACTTCCTGGCAGAATAATGGGCCCCCAGGTCATGATCTGGGAAAGAGATGGGGAGGGTAGTCATAGGCCATGATGGGAATTTGGTGGTCTTTTCTCCATGCAGGGAGGGCTCGGGCAGCTAAGACAAGTTATTGAGCAGATAAGGGATGAGGTGAGGTGGTTTTCTTTTACAACCACCAGAGATTGGGCTAATTAGCAAAACGTCTAGTACCCAGCTCTGTGGAGACTGGAAGGAGGACTGGGAAGTGAGGTGGCAGAAGCACGAGTAGCTGGGGGCAGGCTGGGGTGGAGCTGACTCACAGCGGTCCTGGTAGGCCTTGGCCACCTGGGTGAACTGCTCCAGCTCCTTGGTACAGTTCTGCCTGTAGCTCTCACCTTCCCTCTGCTGACAGGCCTTTAGCCTTTCCTGGATAATGTTGACGATTTCCTGATCAACTTTGCTGAAAGGAAAATGAGAAAGGTCGTGAACAACAGGGGTCCCCAAACCCCAGGGCCGTGGACCGCTACCGAATCCGTGGAAAAACTCTTCCATGAAACTGGTCCCTGGTGCCAAAAAGGTTGGGGACCGCTGGTCTTAAGGTCTATAAGGATTCCCTGTACTCAGGGAAAGTAAAATGAAGGCAGGGCCTGGGAGCCCTGTGGTCTGGCCCCTCCACCCCTAGATCTGGGTTGGCCACCATCTCATGGCATCTGGAGGGAATATGCTCATTGCACAGGGCTCTCAGTAGTATTCACTGACTAAGAGCAGAAGCCCAAAGGGGAGGACTTACTAGTCTCTTCTCCATTGCATTTCTGCTTCAAACATGCACAATATGTCCTTTTCCTTGCACTCAGTGATGTCCGGCACGCGGCGGAACTCACGGTGGTAGTAGTAATACCTGTTCTTGGCATGCTGCCGCTCTATAAACTCTGCAAAGAGAAAACCCCAGGTCCAAAGGCCTTATTGGTTTGGAGAAGCCACAGTTTGAAAGGGCTCTTAGCTTTGTATTTCTCATAAGCCGTGGAAGAGGCAGGTTTCCCAAATGTTCCCAGCTTTTACAAAGACTGGCAATTGAACTCCCAAAGAAGAGGTGTGGGCTGGCACACAGTCCTGGAAAGGACTGGGCTACAAATGGCAATGTCTACGGTTTATGGAGAGTTTCTTGTAAGCCAGGAACCACCCTGTGTTGCATAATACATTAACTCACTTTGTCCCCACGATAACCCTATGGGGGCAGGTCCTTTTCATTTACAGAGAGGAGACCCAGGCTCTGAGAGATGGCAGGATTCAGAGCCTGTTCTCTGCAAGCCCACACCCTGCTACAGTCCCTCCTGCCGGCCCAGCTCCGCCAGAGCACGGGGATTCCACTGTGGAGGCAAACAGGCCCCAACAGGGAGCCACCAGCAGGGATTCCAGTCCCAGTTCTGCTACTGCTGACCTTCCGGCCTCAACTTCCCCATGGGTAAATGAACAAGTTGGACCTAGTGAGATCTCATCCATCCAGACGTATAAAACACTTTCTAAAAAACTGCTATACAAAAGAGGGAGCAGATCCACTACTGTTTTTTCCAGACCTTGGGGCGGGGTGGGGGTGGTTCCTCCCCCCACAAAGAGCCACCAGAGCATACTATGCACCCCAAATGTTCTGTTGTTGAATGAATGGATTGATTAATTAGGTGCATGGATGAATCACCTGGCACTAGTGACTAAGGGCATTATGCTCTGCCTGCTGCACCACCAAGATGGCTGAACCACAAACTGGACAACGATGGTTTAAAACGTTCACCTAGTTTGGACCAGAGATGGCGGAATTTGGGCAGCTCTCAAGCGTGGGCACACACGGAGGGCAAGTTACAGCACACGTGGGTGGAAGGGGCCTCGGCCATCAATGACCACCCGGGCCATTTTGCAAGCATGCAAAGGGTTGGGAGAACCCCTGTACCTCAACAGCCCTCTGTGACCGCCTGCTGTGCAAAACGCAGGATGCAAAGCGTGCAGGGAGAGTGGGATCTAACAAGCCTCAGGACGCAGATGACTTCGATCAGGAAACAGCCCCTAACATTTGAGCTAGGCCGGAGACCAGGGGTCCGTGGACGGCGGCAGGGGCCATACAGCAGTGAGGGCTCTTGGTGTGTGTGTGGCGGGGTCGTCCCAAGAGGTGAGGCCTGGGGTGCAGTGGGGATCCAGGCTGAGTGACGGGTGCGGGGGGCCCGGGAGTGGTGGGGGGCCCCGGGGCGCAAGGCCCGGCTGGGGCTCGTACCTCTCGCGAGGGTCACTGGCCGATCCACGAGGAGGTCGAAAGCCTTCGTAAAATAGGTGATAGGGTTGGTCAGAGTGGTCTGCGGCGAGGGCGCCGGCGTGCGGCGCGGGGGCTCGGGGTACACGTTGTTGTCCCAGCTGTCCGGCATGGCAGCGACGCGCGGCGGGCTGGACTCTCGGACGCGCTCCCGCGGCCTCCGCCTCGGTCCCGCGGCCTAGTTCGCCCGCACAGAGGACAACTGGAGAGCGACCGCGCCTGCGCAGGACGACGACGGCGCCCGCGAGGCACCATGGGACTTGTAGTTCACCCCGCCTGCCCAAGTGTGGCCTCGGGAGATGCTTCGCAGTGCGAGCGCCCCCGCATGGGACCGCCGCGACATTGCACTCGCGACGAGCGCCTACTGTGTGCTGGGCGCTGGTATCAGCGGTGAAGGAAACAGATTCCTATTTACATTCTAAGGGGAGACAGACACAGGAGTAAGGAAACCATTCAGTTCGGAGGGCGTGTAGGCACGTGCCAAGTGCAGCAGGGAGCAGAATGATGAACACAGCTGGGCTCTTCTGGAGAACTCAGGCCGGTAGAGCAAATAACAAAGTCAACAGATAACACAAACTGCCAAAGGCTGTACCCTTCCAGGAAGCCTTCCTGGATTGTCCATTCCCTACATCCCTCTCTGAGCTCCATTGTGTCTGCCAGGGCCCCTCATGGACTGGCTGATGCCACTGAGCTTGGAGAGGGGGCTGCCTGGGGCAGCACAGGAGGTAGGGTTTCCCCTCTCCACCCCCACCCCTCCCCACCCCACGATTAGGGAGAAGTGGCTCCTACCCTGGGCACAGGGCACTCTGTTTTGGTTCTGAGGGTTCCATCCTGGCCCTGAGCACTGTTGTGCCCTTGAGGCAGCTCCACTGACCAGGGCCCTACTGGCCACCCTCTGTGATCTCCATACCTGGCACACCCTCTGGCTAGCACCAGGGAGGATGGGTGGTGGTCACTTCCTGCCCAGAGGCTGGGGTCAGTCATTAACTCTATGGACACACAGAATCCAGAATCATAGTAACCTTAAATCTTCAAATCATGAACTCTTAGAAACTGTCACACTCAACTAATCATAACATTGGCCTGCAATGTCAGGCTGAACGAGGGGACCCAATGGAGGTGGGCCGGAGTCATCTCATGACCCGCAGTAACCAGCACGAGCTCACCCACCAGAGGAATATGAGAAAGCAGAGTATAGTACTCAGTTAAGGGAAAGCACCCAGATGATGGCTTTCTGCTGCCACCCAGCAGCAGACGGACTCAGAGATCACGCAGCAGAAGCAGAAAAAGGCAAATGAGAGGGAGGAACCCAAGCAGCTTTGTGGCTCCATGTCCGACCCTCTGGCCCTTGGCCTGTGTGGCTGGAGCCCCCACTGTGTGCTCCCAGGCCCAGCACCGAGGGTGTTCCCTTTGGCCCTGAGTCTGCAACATGTCACTTCTGTGCTTCCTTCCTTCAGGGAGCCCCTCTCCCCCGGGGCCATTTCTGGGCTGAGGGGTTTACCCCTTCCCAGTGATTTTTTCCTGCCGGACTCAGCCCAAAGTATTAAAAGTAGTTTTGTCATTCAAAAACAACGACAAAAACAAAGAATTGTAGATTTTAGTAGCATAGAATTTTAGCAACCAGGGATGCAAAATCCACAGACCTGCATAGATATCTTAGGCCTGTAAAACTCTGATTCTACAATTACAGAACTTTATAACCATAAAATCTTTGAATTAAAAAATAAGAGATTTCAGGGACTTCCCTCATGGCGTAGTGGTTAAGAATCTGCCTGCCAATGCAGGGGACACGGGTTCGAGCCCTGGTCTGGGAAGATCCCACATGCCGTGGAGCAACTAAGCCTGTGTGCCACAACTACTGATCCTGCACTCTAGAGCCCACAAGCCACAACTACTGAAC